>NW_011494946.1:3152728-3165274 GCF_000754665.1 Bison bison bison | reverse complement strand
GGAGAAATATCAGTAACCTCAGATATGCAGATGACACCACCCTTACAGCAGAAAGTGAAGAGGAACTAAAGAGCCTCTTGATGAAAGTGAAAGATGAGAGTGAAAAAATTGGCTTAAAGCTCAACATTCAGAAAACGAAGATCATGGCATCCGGTCCCACCACTTCATGGGAAATAGATGGGGAAACAGTGGAAACAGTGTCAGACTTTATTTTTCTGGGCTCCAAAATCACTACAGATGGTGACTGCTGCCATGAAATTAAAAGACGCTTACTCCTTGGAAGGAAAGTTATGACCAACCTTAGCAAATTCAAAAGCAGAGACATTACTTTGCCAACAAAGGTTCGTCTAGTCAAGGCTATGGTTTTTCCTGTGGTCACGTATGGATGTGAGTTGGACTGTGAAGGAGGCTGAGCGCCGAAGAACTGATGCTTTTGAACTGTGGTGTTGGAGAAGACTCTTGAGAGTCCCTTGGACTGCAAGGAGATCCAACCAGTCCATTCTGAAGGAGATCAGCCCTGGGATTTCTTTGGAAGGAATGATGCTAAAGCTGAAACTCCAGTACTTTGGCCACCTCAGAGAAGAGTTGACTCATTGGAAAAGACTCTGATGCTGGGAGGGACTGGGGGCAGGAGGAGAACGGGATGCAGAGGATGAGATGGCTGGATGGCATCACTGACTCGATGGACGTGAGTCTGAGTGAACTCCGGGAGTTGGTGATGGACAGGGAGGCCTGGCGTGCTGCAATTCATGGGGTCGCAAAGAGTCAGACACGACTGAGCGACTGATCTGATCTGATGCTGTAGAACTAAAACTTCAGGAACAAACTCATCAGGACTTATTCAGCAACTGACAGAAAGTCCCCCACTCCCAGTTTGGATAACCCTTGTGTTCCTCTCAGCACTGTGGGGGTCGTTTAGCCAGGATAACAAGTTAACACTGAGTACACAAGTTTCCATAGGCTAAATCAACCTTTCCCAGAGTGAAATCAGAGGATCCAAGACAGGGTCTCTGTACTCACATGAAGAGGAGGAGGAGAGGAATGAGGTACCCACATTAACCCATCTGAATCTCCTTAACAAAATCAAAGAGAATAATGTGACAGTTCTTCACATGAGCAAAATGACTGGACAGCAATACAAAATTACTTACAAGAAATATGAGCAACATAAAAAGTTGGGAGTTATGTTAGAGTATACAGATCAATTCTGATAAATTTTCAAGTATGATATGACTATTCCCACCAACTTTTAATAATGAAAGAAAACAAAGTAAATTGAGATGTAAATCACTTATTGTGATATATATACATAGTGCTTCTGGTGTATAGAAACAGGCCCACCAGTTTTAAAGGCACTGTGAGGTCTGTGACTCTCCTGTACGT
The DNA here is from genome assembly GCF_000754665.1 of Bison bison bison. Taxonomy (NCBI): domain Eukaryota; kingdom Metazoa; phylum Chordata; class Mammalia; order Artiodactyla; family Bovidae; genus Bison; species Bison bison. The sequence goes on along the minus strand of NW_011494946.1, from coordinate 3,163,891 downwards.
GTCCGAAAACACTGCCAGTCTTCCTGCTGTCTCTTGGCAGCAAAGGGAACAGTGTCGTGGCCCTAAAGAGCCTCTGTGCTCTGCCTATTCATCCCTCCCTCCTCCCTAAGCCCTCCCAATCTCTGATCCTTTCACTGACTTCATGGCCTCGCCTTTACCAGAAGGTCCGAGAGTTGAACCCACAGTATGTAACCTTTTCAGACTGGCTTCTTTCACTTAGTGACATGCCTCTCAGGTTTCTGCTTGTCCTGCTACACCCTAATGGCCCCTTCAGTTTCACGGCTTAGTAATAATGACATTGTACACACATACCACTTTGTTCGTCCATTCACCAACTGAAGGTCATCTTGGTTGCTTCCAGTTTTGGCAATCACCACTCAAGCTGCTAGAAGCACTGTGTGATGGTTTATGTTTAGACAATTCATTTGGGTGAATATCAAGGAGAGCAACTGCTGGATCTCACACTGAGAGTAAGTCCAGTTTTGTAAGCAGAGGTCACACCATCCTCTAAAGTGGCAGCGCCACTCTGTGTGCCCACCAGCACTGAGCAGTGACCCTGCTGCTGCGCCCCCTCCCTGGCACCGGGCACCAGCGTCTTGGACCTCCGTCATCCTGGTAGACGTGCACTGCTGTCTCACTCTAATCTGCGATTCTCTGGGGGCCTATGACGTGGAGCATCTTTTCCTCTGCTTATCGGTATATTTTGTTTCACAAAATGTCTGCTCAGATATTCTGTCCATTTTTTAACTACTGGGTTTTTGTTTTCTTATTTCTGGGTAATTAAATTTCTTTGTCTGTTTTAGATACCAGTTTTTTATTAGATAATTTTTGTAAACAATTTTCTGCCAGTCTCTGGCTTGCCTTTCAATCCCTTTAATGTCTTTCAAAGAGAAAAAAAAGGTTTTAATTCTAATGAAACCCAACTTATCAATTTTTTCTTTCATTGATCATGCTTTTGGTTTTGAAACTAAAACGTCATCACAAAATGCAAGATCATGACGACTTTCACCTGCGTCATTTCCCAGGCGTTTTATGGTTTCACATTTAGGTTGATGATCCACTTTGAGTTAACTGTTTCTGAAAGGTATAAAATCGACGCCTAGATTTGTTTTAATTGGCTTTGCTTCGTCGTCAGTATCAGTCACTTAGCTCTGCTTGTACGGGTCTTTCTGCGCTCCCTATTCTGAAGTCAGACACGGTCAGTCTTCTTCTAACTTTGTTCTCCTTCAATGTTGTCTTGTCTGTTCTGGGTGGGTCGTGGACTTGAGCAGAGAAATCCTGTGTAGTCTCACACTGGAAAGTGATTAAACAAATGTAGAAAACCAGGCTGCAAAGTTCTTTTAGCCTCTTTAAGAACTTTCTTTAAATATCACTTCATTAAAAAAAAAAGGGGGGGGGGCCCACAGGCTACTCACAAGGTGCTTCTGAAATGCTAGAATCTTGGCATGCAACAAATTAATCCTCAGACCTGACAATGAATGAACACTTTAAAGGCATATTATTTTCTTTCAAAAAGTTTTGGGGGGATTCTCTCACAGTCCAGTTAGTGGTTAGGACACAGCACTTTCACTGCCATGATCTGGGTTCAATCCCTGGTCAGGGAACTAAGATCCCGCAAGCCACACAGCCAAAAAAAAAAATAATAATAATAATAATTTAAAACAATTATTAAAAGTCAAGATGGAATTTAGAGACCATGTATAATAAGAATCAAACGAGAACTGCTTACTGTGTAGTGAGTGAAAGTCGCTCAGTCATGTCCAACTCTTTGTGACCCCATGGACTATACAGTCCATGGAATTCTCCAGGCCAGAATACTGGAGTGGGTAGCCTTTCTCTTCTCTAGGAGATCTTCCCAACCCAGGGATCAAACCCAGGTCTCCAGCATGGCAGACAGACTCTTTACCAGTTGAACCACAAGGGAAGCCTAACAACACTGGAGTGGGTAGCCTCTCCCTTCTCCAGCAGATCTTGCCAACCAAGGAATCAAACTGAAGTCTCGTGCATTCCAGGTGTATTCTTCACCAACTGAGCCAGGGAAGCCCGGTGTGCAGTACACACAGCAACTAACTAAAAGCAGCAGTCTACCCTTGAAACTCAAAATGCCATTTAAAGAGTCACCTACACTAATTTTCTACTATTGCTAAATAGACTGTTCTTCTAGTAAATTACTCTATTTTGACCCATCTGATCTGTGAACACCCTGGTAGACTGAATTCAGAATTTAGGGCATAAAATGAGAGTCAATGGACTGTATAAAGAGTCTTGAGCACTGAAAAACTAAATATACTCCTATGAACCTCTTTCCTAGAAATGAGAGATATATTTAATTTTTCAAAGTCTAGACTCCCCAAGCCTCTTGCATTTTATATTTAAATATTTACTACCTCATTACTCTTCTGCCTATTTTCTTATTTGCAACTTTAGGAATTTCTGTCATTAAGCAAAGAAGGAAAGGAAAGAAGATAAAAACAATAGAAACATTCATCAATCAAATTAGGCAAAAAGACTGTCAAACTAATTTTTTAAATTACAGTATTGAATTATCTGGACTGTTTTTATCTCCCTTGCACATAAAATCACCACTGATTACATGACAGTCAATCTTGTTCTCAGGTTTATGGAGAAGAGCAAATATTATTAATTATGGCTTGGTTGACCATTCATCTCCTCTGCTTACTCTGCATATATAGAAACAGAAACAACCGTTTATTCCTCCGAGTCTTCTGATCTCAACATTCAGAGTAGGCCAGACAGAAAAGTGAACTCTTCATTAAAAATATCCATGTCAAAACAGAAAATAAAAGTCAAACTGAGAATTTAAACACATTTTTGCTTCCTACCTTTTTTATATGCCACACCATTCTGTTCCTTTCCATTAGCATGATTATTTTAATTATTAATTTACTTGCAATAATGATAATAATTTAACTATTAATTAACTTAACTACTTATGATATTCAAGAAGTCAAACAGTACTTCAGTACTAAGCAAAACCCGGATAAAACTGAATACAAAACTTTCAAGGACCCATGTTCTCTTATTTTTAAATGGTAATTAAAAGTTTCTGATACTATTTACACAATGATAAACAGGACATGCATTGGTAAGTGCCAAAAGGTATTTGTTTTATTTACATCTTACAGGCTTTGCTTTCTGGCTCTGTGCTTTCTCTTCCATCCCTTTTTATCCAGCAGCAATTCCACAAAATCACTCAGCCCATTAAAAGTTTCTTCCTTTCTGCTATAAGGAGCCAAGAATGCATTATTACATTTTTCTGTGTGAAGTATGCTATTAAATAATAGCTTGTGCACTAATTAAAGCAAATGTAATTGTGAGAACACATTGACGTTGTTAAAGTAAATTAGCCAATTTGTTAATAGTTTCATTTCAAGTGACCTTAATTGTATTAATTGTGATACTAGCAAATTAAATTGAAGAGCATTAAATACATTGTTCTAATATGTCCTAGAGGAACAAATTTTCCATTACTTCAGCAAAGAGAAAATAAAGATTATTTGCACCACCCACCGAAGTCTCCTACACATGGCGTACACAATGGGTCAAGCAGAAAAGGTCTTATCAAGACAGCCTTTATTGTTACTATTTTAATATTAGTAGCATGCCATAAAACAGATCACATAGTAGTAACTGAGCTTTAGATGAATGGTTAATTCTATGACATTCTTTTATATCAGGTTAAGCAGAAATTACTTCACTATTACAGAGTTAAAATATTGAGAGTGAGGGAATAAAGATCAGCATAGAGGACTACAATATGAAAATAAATTTAAAAATACAACTCTGTGTAAATCAGGCATTACTTAATAAATGCTTAGTGTCAAGTCATATGATACATCATAAAAAAAGCTATGGCCCTCATTCTTGAAAAGAGATTTAAGAGTACAACAGAGAGAACAACAGAGATGCTACATAAACTGTAGTCTTCAGAACGCTATCCACACTGGCTAACAGAAGCCCCCGAGGTGGGCCCCTGCTGGACCCTCCTGCACGTCACCCCCGTGCCCCAGACATCTTCAGACAACCTGAGTAGGACAAGAGCATCCCCACCGTAAGAACCTCCTCTCTATGAACTGTTTCCTTTTCTGTTGCTTCTTTCTTTCTGCCTCTCTGTGCCCACGTGGCCCCTCTGTCGCCATCTCCGCATGCCTGGCTCCTTGCTGTCTGTCATTCACATGTAACTGACCAGTCACCTTCTCAGAGGGCGCTGCTCTGAATACCTGCAGTATGCACCCAGCGTTCATTACACTACCACTCTAACTGCTGCCTAGCACTTATCATTCTGATACTTTTTCTTATTTTTCTACTTTTCCACCTTTTTCTTTCTTTTTTTTTACTGTCTCTCTCATGCTAAAATGTCAATTTCATTCAAAGAGAGCACCTGGACTATTTGTTTAATAGCCTATGCCCAGATACTAGATGATCAATCAATTTTTTGAATGAATGGATAAATAAATATCAGGTTTTGTGGCCTGCAGCTCATACTATGTATGATAAAATATGTGTCTCTCTGATCTCTACTCATTTATTGAGTATAAGTGAAACTTCTTAACCATTATGTCACCACTCTAATTGAAAATCTAAGTTCAACAAAACAGATGTATTCACAAGTCTAATTAAAGATTCAAATTGTTACTAGTGTTCTAAGCTTGGTCAAAATCAGTCATGTTCTATTTTCCTGTTTTTCTGGTTCCACTGATGAACTAGCAGAAAGCAACTAGCATAATTCTTTGATACGAAATGCACTCGCAGGTCACTTCACCTGAGTGCGTCTTTTTGGTTTATGTTTTTCTAAGGTCTAAGATAATACTGTCGCACAAAATCACCTCTGTCACTCTCGTTGTGCCTGATCCAGCCAAACAAAACCACCCATCACACAGCTTCTCACCTTTGGGGACCAAGGAATGTTATAAAGGCTGACTGAGCATCACAGAAGTCTCTCAAAGTATGGATATTCCTCAGCAGATACCTCTGCCCACAGCGGCAGTGGGCAGGGCTACTGTTTCTTTCTGCCACCAGAGCAAGCAGTGAGGTCTCCTTTGCTCTTCAGTTCAGTTGCTCAGTCATGTCCGACTCTCTGTAACCCCATGGACTGCAGCACACGAGGCCTCCCTGTCCTTCACCAACTCCCAGAGCTTGCTCAAACTCATGTCCATCAAATCAGTGATGCCATCCAACCGTCTCATCCTCTGTTTTCCCCTTCTTCTTCCACCTTCAATCTTTCCCAGCATCAGGGCCTTTTCCAATGAGTCAGTTCTTTCTATCAGGTGGCCAAAGTATTGGAGCTCTAGCTTCAACATAAGTCCTTCCAATGAATATTCAGGACTGCTTTCCTTTAGGATGGACTGGCTGGATCTCCTTGCAGTCCAAGGGACTCTCAAGAGTCTTCTCCAACAGCACAGTTCAAAAGTGTTAATTCTTTGGTGCTCAGATTTCTTTATAGTCCATCTCTCACATCCATACATGACTACTGGAAAACCATGCATGACCACTGGAAAAACTTAAACTCTTAAGACAACAAAAATGAAAAAAAGTTCCAGTACAACTAAAATGACTCTTCACAAAATCCCAATGCTAAAGGAACTGAAAAAGCAACTCCCTCTTAATACAGGGAATTGCTACACTGAATTCAATTAATAAGGAATAGACAAATCAATAAAAAGAGCTCAAAATTTATACCAATTTTTTTTTTTTTAATTTCAAGAGTACCTGGGGCTTGTCTGGTGGCTCAGTGGTAAAGAATCCTCCTGCCAATGCAGAAGACACAGGTTCAATCCCTGCTAAGCCTGTGAGCCGCAGCTACTGAGCCTGTGCGCTAGGGCCCGGGAACCACAACCACTGAAGCCCACGCACCCAGACCCCGTGTTCCACAACAAGAGAAGCTGCCGCCAGGAAAAGCCCGAACACCAAAACTAGAGAGCAGCCCCGTCCTTCACGACGAGAAGAGCCCGTACAGCAACAAAGGCTCAGCAGAGCCGAACATAAATAAATATTAAAAAGTTTTTTTTATTTCAAGAGTTCATTTTACTAATAGTGAGTTTCACTGTTACCATTAAAATGTCTAACTTGCTAAATCTCAATTCACTATGAGAGCATGAACACATAAAATCTACATAAAATCATCTAAATCTAACATTAAAGAGCAAGTTGAACTTTTGTGGCCATGTAAATGTTTACCACTGATATTCAAGCACCACATCTTCATGTTAATTCTGGATCAGATTTTGAGTTCACTTCTACCCACTCAGGTCAGTCAGTGAGCAGTATCTTGAAAATACCTGCCCACTAATTACAGGTCATCAATCCTTTTCCCATCACAGACTGTCTCCCCCTGAACAGTCTGTAACCAGGCGGTCCTGAGGCACTGAGCACGCTGGGCCCGCGGGGAGCTCTCTCATCTGCAGCTTCCATAATCTTGGCCCCTCCTTTACCTTCCCCTACTTTGACTATTGTCAAATACCGCTCCTTCTATCCAATTTCTGCTCAAGGAAAATTCTGACCCATCAATCCCCATTCTGTTTTCCTCTCTTTGTATTCCTCGGCCGTCTCATATTTGATCTGGTATCTCTGTGGGAAGGCTTTCAAGTCTCTAACTCGCAGCCTTTCACACTGAAGTCTCCTGTTCCCCGCCTTCTTCTGGACGGTGTAATTTAGAAGGACAGGGCACGGTATGGTCACTGCCCTCTGAGGTCACCTCTACCTAGTGTCACACCGCTTCACAAAAGCCATCATTAAGGAGATGTTTAAAAACCATTCAGTTTTTTAAAATCCTTGGTACGGTCATTTAGGAACTTCCAAGTCACTCTCCCATTTATTTAGAAATCTTTATCTTCATTAAGGAAAATGGTGGCTTTGTTGATTTAACAGTCTTACTAACAGTTCTTCATCTATCTAAACTGATGTTTTCCTCAACATCCATAAAGAATTTTTCATTAAGATGATACTTTTTACAAAACTACACAGACAGTAAAAAGATCAGTGGTTGCCACAGGTTGAGGACCAAAGGATGGGGAAGATGAACAGGTAGAAGCAGAGAATTTTGCAAAGATACTCTTGTGTGACATTGCTTGGACAGACACACATCTTTACACACTTGTCCAAACTTATAGGATGTAAGTTAAGTTACCAAGAGTGGATCCTAATGTAAACTACAGAGCATGGGGCAATGGAGGCTAGTCAGCTATCACAAGCACACCACTCTGGTGGGAGACACAGGTAAGAGAGGGGCTGTGCACATATGGGAACAGAGGGCATGCGGGAAATCTGTACCTTTCTCTGACTGTTGCTGTGAAGCTATAACTGCTCTTTAAAAAAGTCTTTGAAATAATAATAATAAAAAGACTTCAAGCCAAAACCTGTCCAAATCAATGAGACCTAAATTACCACAGAGAACTAATGAAGGTGCGGAGCTGGTGAGCTGGCTGCCGTTGAACACTGCTCCCCTGAATCACCAGTCACCACTGCCCGTCACGCTGTCCCACCGCATCTGTGACTCCCAACCGCCCTGCGATCCTCTGCTGCACCTCTCCTAACTCGGTCCCTCCCGAAACTTTCTACTCTGCCCTCTCATAACTCTGCCCTCTTTCCATAACTTTCTATTCTCAAACCCATCCATGAATTCTTCCACCATAAACTTCCTTGGGTACTGTCTACCTCTTATACTCCCATGACAAAGCAACCATCTGCTTTTCATTGTGTCTAAGTCCTAGGCACTGAATTCTGCTGGATGCAATCACACACATTTACAAGTTTGTATCACCTATAAATTATGATGTTTAAATTCACCTTGGTCCCCAAGGTTATATATTCTTTACCAACTCAATCTAACCTTTTTTACTCTCCCCAAATCTTCAAATGCTTCATCTTATCACTCACTATCAGCAAATTACCTCACCCTAAGATATCAAGAAAGATATTAAAATATCAGTGATACTTTACTGCACTCTCTGCCATCAAACAGATGAATGGACTGCACCGAAACACGGTTTCTCCAACCTTCCTGCTATTATAGTGAGAATAAGAATACCCTGCCCCTCTGTACAAATCCATCTCAGCTCTAGACTGCATCTATAACCAAGCAGAACCCTGCCAATCCCGTCCCAAGTACAAGGTTCCCCCCTCACCCACTGCCTCTTGTTTGTAGAATAACTGAAATGTCCCAGGCCTCCCTGAGTCACAAAAGCGTAGGCTCAAGTAGTTAACAATTAGGATGACAGAGGCACAGGATCTTTTCAGGGTCTGATGAACACTCCTGAGTGGCTTCACAGGTACTGTAACTGCTATTAGAGGGGAGACGTAACCACAGGGTGCTGCACCTGTAGTCAAGACACAGGCTGCTCTGTCCTGAGCAATCCTGAACCCGTGACTAGCACACTTATAAGACCTGGACTTAAAGAGAAGAGGATTAACACTATAAACTGTATGCATATCTTTGTGGGCATCAAAGGAATTGTGGCTTACTCTGCCCATATACACAGCCAGGCAACGGAAACTATCAACAAAAAGACGCTACAGATTGTCAGCATCTTCCACGTTAAGAATACGGCACCCTGTGTATCAGCATGAAGAAGCTACAGAAAAAGGATCTTTGTTCATAATCCCATAGAAATGGAACGATGTCTGAGAGGGGTGACGTGTACGCAGCATGCTCACAGGTGGTTTACTGTAGGAAGTAGCTCTCTGCAACGGGCCACTCTTGTCACTTTAACAAAGCTGTGTTTTACCTAACCTCTGGCCCGTGCACACGTTTCAAATATTTTGAATACATAATATTTGCCTGACGTGTTGGTACTTTACAGATAAAGAAGAAATGAAGAAGGAGTTAAGAGATCGCCAGATCTCTCTCCCAGCCTCCCCTTCACCAGTCTTATAAGAGAAACTGAGTGAAGAGGAAGATGAGGCAGTGGCAACAGCCTGCCCACAAGGAGGATGGTGACGACTCTGGCCCAACCGCCCTGTTGTCCCTTTAAACACTGCCACACCGAGCAGAACCTTCGGGGTTGGTTCCGGGACACTAGCCCACCTTCTCCCTGGGCCCTGGACGGGCAGCCCACGTCACACGGCTGTGGACGTTTCAAGTGGCAAGCACCCAAACCTGAGTTCAGTGACACCTCTACGACGTGGAAAGCCACACTAAAGATGGTAACAGGACCGCATCGTTTTCTTGCATCAACTACATTAAGCTGATTTTATTACCACCAATTTATTCATCAATAAAGCCAGGCACCCATTTCCAGCCATGTAATTCTATGATATAATAAACCAAAAAAAGGAAGACGAGACAAAAAAATTGTAAAAAGGCAAAAATGAAGTAGGCAGGGTGTTCTGAATGTCTTAGATATTTTTTAAGTAGGTTACTAAGTATTTTATACAAGAGCCAAAAAGAAAGCTTTGAAACAGGTATTACATAAAAAGGTATTACATTAAGTAATTATCTGAATACTGCAAAAGCTGTTAAGTAAGAAGGCATATAAAATTAGAGCTAAAAACTCTGGCTGTATGTAACAAACTGCAATTCTTCACAGAGACCTAATAGAGGAAAACGTTTTCTCATCGTGAGTTAACGTTCCAATCTCTTATAAGCTTGGAGAAAAACGAGTGATTCTGATAATGTTATTTCTTTATTGATAATAGGTTAAGTCTCCCTAAGTCTTCATATTGTTTTTAGTTTAAAATGATTACTTTTTCATTTAATTAAATCATTAAAAGTTACATGCTAGGACTGAATAATCATGAATAGCTGAAAAAATAAGTTTTTTTTTATGGTTTAAACTGAATTATAGGTAACTTGTCAATTAGTAATACCCTTTGATCAAAGATCTTGAAATTTAAGATGATAATTTTGGTACATAACCAAATTCAATAGAGAAAATGTCATACTTTCTGTGGTGTTTTCAATTTGAAAGAGAAATTCAAGCATTTAAAACTTTAATTAACATAGAAAATGTGCCCTAAGATTTTGCATGTATATATGCAAATACTTTTTTTTCTGCCCTCACTCACTTCCCTCAAACATCCATGAAAGTAAACCAATGATATGTAACTTTCTCTCTGTCTTATCTGTTATGTGGCTATTTTTGCTAATCCTTTCCAGAATATGCAGAACCATTTAACTCGGAAATGTAGTATATTTCTGTAAATATAAAAATTCAGGTTTCAGAAATTAAAGACTTATTTGTTTACTTCTGGAATATGCAAAAGGAATTTTTTCAAGTCAACAAAAAACATGGTTTCTACACAGAGAAAACACTGCTTAAGTCCAGTGTTTGACTACTTACAAAATGAGTCATCTAGTTGCCACAAATTCCCTTGTGGGAAAAGTATAAATGGCTTCAAATACGTGGAGAACCCCATGAAAGACATATATTAAAATAAACCAACATACTAAAAAGGTGATGATTTTTCAAGTAAATATGACAACCCCATTAAAATGCAGCACAGTTTTCTGCAAAAAGAAAACCTAAGATGAAATAGATGCTTTATATACAATATTTACATATACAATGCACAAAACCCACTACCGTTAGTAACCTTTCTGGCTCTGAAGAACTAGATATTTACATATCTTTCTTCTGCGTGTGCGTGCGCTTATGTGTGTTTTGTGTATATTTTTAACAGTTGACAGCTGTTTTAGAGCATACAGAGATGCCAGGCTGAATGAGGGTCTTGATTACTTCAAGATTAGCTATCTAAAGTTTCTATTCATTTTAAGTGTTGTTAGTTGGAAGAGTCATTAGTCACTTCCTTGTCTCATAGAACATCAGCATACATTTACATTGTTAATGAACATTTGGGGTAAATGAATTAATGGCACTTTTAAACATCAATTCAGTCCTAATAACTTTGTATGTCATAGAAATGTTGGCTAGGATATAAATGAAAAGCCTTTTCAGTAAAGGTAACACCTTATTCCTGCAAACAATAAAGTATAAAATTAATTTAAAATGTTTTCTTAACCAGTTTTTAAAAAATGAACCTCAATATTTAATGACCTAGTCCAGAGAAAAATACACACTTAAAAAAAATGTTTATTCAAAAATAAGCAAATAAATCAGAACATTTTGGTGAAAATATTTTATATATTGATAACACAAAAATGTATTCACTTTTAAAATATGCACTTATGGAAGTGACTGCAGAATG
>NW_011494946.1:3150351-3152628 GCF_000754665.1 Bison bison bison | reverse complement strand
GCAGAATGATCTGACTTATTTAATTAAGAGTACTTCTTAAAGGTATGACATTTAAGAAAAAAAGCATCACTAGGGATGACTGTATCGTTCTCACCACTAAAATTCTTTAAATGCTGAAACTAAACAGTAACATTTTTTTCATACTATCAAAACCTTAAATAGCAGTTTAAATAGAAGCAAATATAAAAATAAAATCATGAAAACAAGCTGTACACTATTTTCATTAAAAACAAGGGCATTTGGATGATGTGGAATGTATTAAAGATGGACAAAACAACATCTACACACTCCATAAACCCAAGAGCTTGTGTGCTAAAGAAATAGTTACGTTTAGGAAATCAACTTTTTTTAATTCCCAAAACATTACTTAATGCAGACCTTTACATCAATATAGGAAAAAAAACTATCTGAAGTATAGAAAACATATGTGAATGACTTTGACTAAGTATAATTTCTTAAAATAGATCTTACAATCCTGGTATATGTATGAGTGAAAATGTACAAGTAGTTACTTGAATCATGAATCGACTTCAGCAAATATTTAGTTGAAATAAGGATAAAGCTTCAAGAATTGTCACAAACTTACTCTTTCCTTCTAAGATACTATGTTATCATTAATATTGAGAAAATACTATAAAGCTCCAATACATACACATTTAATACATTTTTCTAGGGTAGGCCCTAACAGAGTTGATCTCTTAACAATTTCCATACATAGATATTTAAAAGAAAAACACAAATTTCAATTATTAAAAAAAAAGAGAAGAATCAGGCAAGTCTTTTACCCTATAATAATCTCAACTTGCTGAAAGAAAGAAGAAAAATCCCCACAAAAATGAACACCAAAGGTTTAGACATCTTTAGAAGATGTTTCACACAGACCATTTTGTATTTCAAAATTCTTATGCTGAAGTAATGAAGCGTTTAAGTTTACGGATTTCTTTTTTTTTTTTTAAGAATGACAGTGCATTAAACATGGGCTAAGGCTAATGTGTCTACAATTAAAAGCTGGCGCTCAGTGTCACAGCGCTCCATATCTATCCAGCAAAATGGTCTTAAAAGTTCTTCTGTGCAGCCTCATCTAGAGGAAGACGTCTAGGGCGGGGCTAGCTGGAGACCCGCTGCCAACTTTCCCAGCAGCTCAGCAGTTATCCGCGCAGGAAACTCACCTCCAGGCTGGTCTGGGTAGCTCGACAAAGGGTCAGTGCCCACCTCTTGTTCTTCTGGCTGCAGAGGATGTCTAGTTTCAGACAAGGAATGATACATTGTGAGAACTGGACAATGTCACCAAAAGTGCCCACCTGGAAGACGAAAAATACGGAGAAAAATGATACTCTTTTTCCTGCCTTGACTAGGAATAAATGCAAAACTGAAATGATTAAGTGAGCATTACAAACATTAACAAGCTTTCTACAGGATCCAGGGACTTTTAATACACACTAGTAGGAAAGAAGTGAAAAAGTAGCACTAAATTTTCTTTTTAAAAATTATTTTCCAAATCTGAACTTCACTGGTAATCTTTACCTCAACATTCTATTACATATGTCTGCGGTATACTCCTGCACAAAAAGCTGAATTGTAACTTAAACCATTGTCACATTTATAATACCCTTCATCTTGCTGGCAAAATAATACACATTTACCATAGGAACTTTCAAAATATAGAAAATATAGCTAACTAAAATTATTTGTAATTGTATTAGCTGAAAACACCAGTTAACATTTCAATTTATTATATGTATTCTTTCTTTGTTCTGAGCATTTAAAACCCGTAGTTTTAATGTGATCCACCGTGTTAAGTATACTGATTACATAAATTGGCGTATCTTCCTTCCCATTAAAAAGTCTACATTATCACTTCTAGTGGATCCCTAGTATTCTATTATATAGCTGTAACAATTCTTTATTAGTAAACAATCAGGATGCTTTCAACTGCCCAACACTATAAACAGCCTCACAATGAATGTCTTTCATTAATATCTCTGTACTGTATCCATGATTATTCCCCTTCAGGATAAATTCTTATAAGCATAATTACTGAACCAAAGCATGTATTTTTTTTTCTTTTTTTTTTTTTCAATGCCATTCTCCCAAATCTTCCCACCCTCTCCCTCTCCCACAGAGTCCATAAGACTGTTCTATACATCAGTGTCGCTTTTGCTGTCTCGTATACAGGGTTATCGTTACCATCTTTCTAAATTCCATATATATGCGTTAGTATACTGTATTGGTGTTTGTCCTTCTGGCTTACTTCACTCTGTATAATAGCTCCAGTTT
>NW_011494946.1:3149940-3150251 GCF_000754665.1 Bison bison bison | reverse complement strand
TTCTTTTACACGTGGTTGACCAGATTTCCCAGCACCACTTGTTAAAGAGATTGTCTTTAATCCATTGTATATTCTTGCCTCCTTTGTCAAAGATAAGGTGTCCATATGTGCGTGGATTTATCTCTGGGCTTTCTATTTTGTTCCATTGATCTATGTGTCTGTCTTTGTGCCAGTACCATACTGTCTTGATAACTGTGGCTTTGTCGTAGAGCCTGAAGTCAGGTAGGTTGATTCCTCCAGTTCCATTTTTCTTTCTCAAGATCGCTTTGGCTATTGGAGGTTTTTTGTATTTCCATACAAATTGTGAAATT
>NW_011494946.1:3149257-3149840 GCF_000754665.1 Bison bison bison | reverse complement strand
CTATTATAAACAGTGCTGCGATGAACATTGGGGTACACGTGTCTCTTTCCCTTCTGGTTTCCTCAGTGTGTATGCCCAGCAGTGGGATTGCTGGATCATAAGGCAGTTCTATTTCCAGTTTTTTAAGGAATCTCCACACTGTTCTCCATAGTGGCTGTACTAGTTTGCATTCCCACCAACAGTGTAAGAGGGTTCCCTTTTCTCCACACCTTCTCCAGCATTATTTGTAGACTTTTGGATCGCAGCCATTCTGACTGGTGTGAAATGGTATCTCATAGTGGTTTTGATTTGCATTTCTCTGATAATGAGTGATGTTGAGCATCTTTTCATGTGTTTGTTAGCCATCTGTATGTCTTCTTTGGAGAAATGTCTATTTAGATCTTTGGCCCTATTTTTTGATTGGATTCATTTTATTTTTCTAGTAGTTGAGCTGTAGGAGTTGCTTGTATATTTTTGAGATTAGTTGTTTGTCAGTTGCTTCATTTGCTATTATTTTCTCCCATTCTGAAGGCTGTCTTTTCACCTTGCTAATAGTTTCCTTTGATGTGCAGAAGCTTTTAAGTTTAATTAGGTCCCATTTGTT
>NW_011494946.1:3147660-3148233 GCF_000754665.1 Bison bison bison | reverse complement strand
CAGGGATAGGTGTTAGCTCTTCTCTAAATTTTTGGTAGAATTCAGCTGTGAAGCCGTCTGGACCTGGGCTTTTGTTTGCTGGAAGATTTTTAATTACAGTTTCAATTTCCGTGCTTGTGATGGGTCTGTTAAGGTTTTCTATTTCTTCCTGGTCGAGTTTTGGAAAGTTGTACTCTTCTAAGAATTTGTCCATTTCTTCCTCGTTGTCCATTTTATTGGTGTATAATTGTTGATGAAAGTGAAAGAGGAGAGTGAAAAAGTCGGCTTCAAGCTCAACATTCAGAAAACTAAGATCATGGCATCTGGTCCCCATTTCATGGCAAATAGAGGGGCAACAGTGGAAACAGTGACAGACTTTATTTTGGGGGGCTTCAAAATCACTGCAGATGGTGACTGCAGCCATGAAATTAAAAGACACGTACTCCTTGGAAGCAAAGTTATGACCAACCTAGACAGCATACTAAAAAGCAGAGACATTACTTTGCCAACAAAGGTCCATCTAGTCCAAGCTATGGTTTTTCCAGTATTCATGTATGGATGTGAGAGTTGGACTATAAAAGAAAAGCTGAGCAC
>NW_011494946.1:3147190-3147560 GCF_000754665.1 Bison bison bison | reverse complement strand
TTTCAATTTTTCACCATTGAGGATAATGTTTGCTGTGGGTTTGTCATATATAGCTTTTATTATGTTGAGGTATGTTCCTTCTATTCCTGCTTTCTGGAGAGTTTTTATCATAAATGGGTGTTGAATTTTGTCAAAGGCTTTCTCTGCATCTATTGAGATAATCATATGGTTTTTTGTTTTTCAATTTGTTAATGTGGTGTATTACATTGATTGATTTGCGGATATTGAAAAATCCTTGCATCCCTGGGATAAAGCCCACTTGGTCATGGTGTATGATCTTTTTAATGTGTTGTTGGATTCTGATTGCTAGAATTTTGTTTAGGATTTTTGCATCTATGTTCGTCAGTGATATTGGCCTGTAGTTTTCTTT
>NW_011494946.1:3145464-3147090 GCF_000754665.1 Bison bison bison | reverse complement strand
GATGAATTGATGCTTTTGAATTGTGGTGTTGGAGAAGACTCCTGAGAGTCCCCTGGACTGCAAGGAGATCCAACCAGTCCATCCTAAAGGAGATCAATCCTGAATATTCATTGGAAGGATTGATGTTGAAGCTGAAACTCCAATACTTTGGCCACCTGATGCGAAGAGCTGACTCATCTGAAAACACCCTGATGCTGGGAAAGATTGAAGGCAGGAAGAGAAGGGGACAACAGAGGATGAAATGGTTGGATGGCATCACCAACTCAATGGACATGAGTCTGACTAAGCTCTGGGAGTTGGTGATGGACAGCGAGGCCTGGAGTGCTGTGGTTCATAGGGTCGCAAAGAGTCGGACATGACTGAGCAACTGAACTACACATAAGGAATTCTGGGAAAGATACTCTAGTAGACAATCGCAAAATGTAAATAAGCAATTATATTATAAAGCAGAATCTGACACAGTCTACTCATCAAATGAATGAACAGATTTAAAAAGTAAAGTCCTCTCCTATGGAGAAGTCTCATCAAACTCAAACACCTAATGGGGTCAGGTAAATATTATTAATAATTCCAGTTAGCATCCATTAAGCAATGCATATAAGGCAAAAACTGCATTAAACACTTTGTGTATACTCATCATCTTATCTGCTGAACAACTCAAAACTCTGTTGGTCTTTGCCCTGCTTCATTTCGTATTCCAAGGCCAAATTTGCCTGTTACTCCAGGTGTTTCTTGACTTCCTACTTTTGCATTCCAGTCCCCTATAATGAAAAGGACATCTTTTTTGGGTGTTAGTTCTAAAAGGTCTTGTAGGTCTTCACAGAACCATTCAACTTCAGCCTCTATACATGGACATCACCAGATGGTCAACACCGAAATCAGGTTGATTATATTCTTTGCAGCCAAAGACGGAGAAGCTCTATACCGTCAGCAAAAACAAGACCGGGAGCTGACTGTGGCTCAGACCACGAACTCCTTATTGCCAAATTCAGACTTATATTGAAGAAAGTAGGGAAAACCACTAGACCGTTCAGGTATGACCTAAATCAAATCCCTTATGATTATACAGTGGAAGTGAGAAATAGATTTAAGGGCCTAGATCTGATAGAGTGCCTGATGAACTATGGACTCAGGTTCGTGACATTGTACAGGAGACAGGGATCAAGACCATCCCCATGGAAAAGAAATGCAAAAAAGCAAAATGGCTGTCTGGGGAGGCCTTATAAATAACTGTGGGGAAAAAAAAAAATAGCTGTGAAAAGAAGAGAAGTGAAAAGCAAAGGAGAAAAGGAAAGATATAAACATCTGAATGCAGAGTTCCAAAGAATAGAAAGAAGAGATAAGAAAGCCTTCTTCAGCAATCAATGCAAAGAAATAGAGGAAAACAACAGAATGGGAAAGACTAGGGATCTATTCAAGAAAATCAGAGATACCAAAGGAACATTTCATGCAAAGATGGGCTCGATAAAGGACAGAAATGGTATGGACCTAACAGAAGCAGAAGATATTAAAAAAGGTGGCAAGAATAAACAGAAGAACTGTACAAAAAAGATCTTCATGACCCAGATAATCATGATGGTGTGATCACTGACCTAGAGCCAGACATCCTGGAATGTGAAGTCAAGT
>NW_011494946.1:3144627-3145364 GCF_000754665.1 Bison bison bison | reverse complement strand
TCAAGTGGGCCTTAGAAAGCAGCACTATGAACAAAGCTAGTGGAGGTGATGGAATTCCAGTTGAGCTATTCCAAATCCTGAAAGATGATGCTGTGGAAGTGCTGCACTCAATATGCCAGCAAATTTGGAAAACTCAGCAGTGGCCACAGGACTGGAAAAGGTCAGTTTTCATTCCAATCCCAAAGAAAGGCAATGCCAAAGAATGCTCAAACTACCACACAATTGCACTCATCTCACACGCTAGTAAAGTAATGCTCAAAATTCTCCAAGCCAGGCTTCAGCAATATGTGAACCGTGAACTTCCCGATGTTCAAGCTGGTTTTAGAAAAGGCAGAGGAACCAGAGATCAAATTGCCCACATCTGCTGGATGATGGAAAAAGCAAGAGAGTTCCAGAAAAGCATATATTTCTGCTTTATTGACTATGCCAAAGCCTTTGACTGTGTGGATCACAATAAACTGTGGAAAATTCTGAAAGAGATGGGAATACCAGAACACCTGATCTGCCTCTTGAGAAATTTGTATGCAGGTCAGGAAGCAACAGTTAGAACTGGACATGGAAGAACAGACTGGTTCCACATAGGAAAAGGAGTATGTCAAGGCTGTATGTTATCACCCTGTTTATTTAACTTCTATGCAGAGTACATCATGAGAAACGCTGGACTGGAAGAAACACAAGCTGGAATCAAGATTGCTGGGAGAAATATCAATAATCTCAGATATGCAGATGACACCACC
>NW_011494946.1:3137932-3144155 GCF_000754665.1 Bison bison bison | reverse complement strand
GCCAACAAAGGTTCGTCTAGTCAAGGCTATGGTTTTTCCTGTGGTCATGTATGGATGTGAGAGTTGGACTGTGAAGAAGGCTGAGCGCCGAAGAATTGATGCTTTTGAACTGTGGTGCTGGAGAAGACTCTTGAGAGTCCCTTGGATTGCAAGGAGATCCAACCAGTCCATTCTGAAGGAGATCAGCCCTAGAATTTCTTTGGAAGGACTGATGCTCAAGCTGAAACTCCAGTACTTTGGCCACCTCATGCGAAGAGTTGACTCATTAGAAAAGACTCTGATGCTGGGAGGGATTGGGGGCAGGAGGAGAAGGGGACGACAGAGGATGAGATGGCTGGATGGTATCACTGACTCGATGGACCTGAGTCTGAGTGAACTCCGGGAGGTGGTGATGGACAGGGAGGCCTTGCATACTGTGATTCATGGGGTCGCAAAGAGTCGGACACGACTGAGCGACTGATCTGATCTTTAGAACTCAATGACGCATCTTCATCCTTATTTTCATTTCACTAGAGAAAATGAGGTACAGAGAGATGAAGCAATTTGTTTACAGTCGCACAGCTAGTGTTGAACGCATCCTCTCTGGCTCTACGGCTCACCCTCTGCTTCAATCCGACCCTAGGCTCTAAGCCAGTGAGACAGACCAACAAGAAGTCAAACAAGGGAGTGTAAGATGGCAGGTCTGTCAACTGTTGGGACATCCTTTTCTCTCCTTCAATGTTTTCAAGAAAAGTTAAAAATCCAGAATTTTATGTGAAATCTCTTTACTTGTGTTGGTAGATAATTTTTTAAAAAACTGTGTGGAACGGATTAAACACCTCTCAAGCCTGTATTTGGCCATGGATATCTTACAACATAAAATTCATATTCTCTATACATTTTGTCATACTCTTAAAACATCTAAGGGTAAATATTTGAAAATGAGTACCGCGAGTTAACTGCCAGACTTCCTTAAAATTTCTTTAGCATCCTATACTATGTTTTCTTATCATTACTCCAGTTTCTCACTTTTATAGTATATACACTTTTCTACTGTTAGACTTCATATACCTAAAATATACAAATAAGGGGATTTTATGTATTTTAAACTCTATGAGAATTAGACAATCAACCAGTAAACTGATATCAAAGTATGTTTCAAAAAGGCACATTAAAAATAAGGTACTCTACAACATAATGATGTTCAAATATTAGTTCAAGATGCTCAAGATATTTAAGGCCTTTTAAACTCTATGCTGCTGCTAAGTCACTTCAGTCATGTCCGACTCTGTGCAACCCCATAGATGGCAGCCCACCAGGCTTCCCAATCCCTGGGATTCTCTAGGCAAGAATACTAGAGTGGGTTGCCATTTCCTTCTCCAATGCATGAAAGTGAAAAGTTAAAGTCAAGTCGCTCAGTTGTTTCCGACCCTTAGCGACCCCATGGACTGCAGCCTACCAGGCTCCTCCATCCATGGGATTTTCCAGGCAAGAGTACTGGAGTCGGGTGCCATTGCCTTCTCCTTTAAAGTCTATAGTAAATTTAATTATAAGTCATTTACTTATTTCAGCTTTAATAATAATTCTTTAGAAATTGAGATGTCTGTGGTAACACCCAGTAACCACAATATAAAATTTACCAAATACACCAGTCTACAGGCATTCTATAGAATCAGGTATCTACTATATTCTAATTTATTATGCCTACAGATTGAAACTGAATCACTGAAATGCTTTTACTAAAAGAAACCTGGAAACCTGCTGAATAGTAATAATGAATTATTTTTAAGAAATTTGTTGAATAAAAACTTTGGATAATGCTTTTACTTTTCTTTTAAATACAGATTTAAATAATAATCAAGTTCAAGAGTAACTTATTAAGTTGGCATTGTTTTAGTTTTTGTTACCGTGATTTTAAACACAAAGGGCTATTTTTGCTTTTTAGAACATAATAAAAATTACTTTGTTGGCTACTTGTTGGGGGCCGAGTGAGGTACTCCGCCCATGGCAAAGGTCATGAGGAAGGAGGCTCGACATACGCAAAGGCGGGATCGAGCCTCAGGAGTCCCCCTGGAAATCCTCGAGCGTCTACCCCCATAACCAGAGCCTGCCTACTTTACTACTTTGTGCTCTCACCTACACCTCTGACTTTACAGGGTGCTGTCCCCCACCACCTCTTTCGGAGAAGGAGTTAACTTAGAGCTCCAGTTAATAATAATTCCTGGGCCTGATAGGAGTGTTTTAACCTACAAACTCCTCTGAAGATTCTCTAGCCTGCCTGACAGGCTCGTCCGGCCACATGTGATTGCTCACAGCCTCCCAACCGTGAGAGGCACGAGATGCTTTAAACCTTCTAAAAACAGGTTCCTTAGAAAAGTTAGAAAACTATTAGTATAAGTATAATGGGCTGATTAGAAATTGTATTGGTGAAGGGTTTTTCATTTGTTGAGCCAATGTTTGTTGCTAAGTCTCCACATCCCCTGCCCTTACACACATTAATGAATATATAGAAGAAATAAGTATTAACCTTTGATATTAATCACGTTAGACCTTAGGCTAAGTAAATTCTTTCCTTAACTAAAACCCACTACACCCTCACCCTGTAGGAATGTAACTTTATTTGGGTGGCGTCTGTTTTAAGAATAATCATCCCTGGAGAAATAAGTGTCCTGGTTGACTGACCGTTGTCACAAGGAGAGGGTCATAAATTGTCAGC
This sequence comes from Bison bison bison, assembly GCF_000754665.1. NCBI lineage: Eukaryota > Metazoa > Chordata > Mammalia > Artiodactyla > Bovidae > Bison > Bison bison. Next base: position 3,141,460 of record NW_011494946.1, on the reverse strand, counting down.
AGGCCCCCCTGGCCAGAAGATGATGTAACACCCCTAAGACCTCTGTATACATTTGTATGAAGCACCTGACTTTGATAAAAGTCAGGACTGCTGACCCCCCGTGACTTTTGCATAACATCTCGGTGTATAAAAGTAGACCATGGAAAATAAAGAATGGGGATCAGTTTCTCGAAATACTGGTCTCCCCATGTCTCTCTCTCTCTCACTCTGGCTGAGTCTCCATCTGGAGCACGGAACCCGCCATGCTTACTAATTATGCCTGGGCTTCTAAGATCCGACCGGGGAGGCCTCAGTGTCTCCTCTCCTTCGGAAGAACGGAAGGACGCCTGTGGCCTACGTAAGTGGTGCAAACTTCTTGTCTTGAAGTTTTATTGGTCTCCCGCGTAAACCAAGCCACTCAGCCTCTTTTCTCCACTGAATTTTCCTACTGAGCTATCCTCATCCTATTACTCTTTATATCTTTGATAAAATATTTAAATAAATAGGTCGCCAACGCCGTCCCCGCTTCGAATACCCTGGATCAGCCGGGGCAGGACCCCGGCAGCTACTGCTATTGTGATTACCTTATAAAATCACAATATGTTGCTTTCAAATGTGAAGTAATTTTCTTAAGACTTTTCCAACTTGTGTTTTGTGACTATAACAACCAAAAATATACGCAAACTACAAAGCAGGATGGCAAACAATTAAAAAAAATGTAATCTGTATTTATTTTAAACACTATAATTTTGTACCTGTGAATATCAAACTACAAGAAAATATTTAAGAAAAATTCAAGTGAATTAAGGGAGGTTTTTTTTTTTTGGTTCAGAATATTTTAAGACAACCACTATAAAAGTCAAAGTGGCATAAACATTTTGAAACTCACAATGGATCACTGCATCTTATGCTTGTATACTTCCTATGTCCTAAACTTGTCTATATAGAAGTGAAGTGAGTGAAAGTCGTTCAGTCGTGTCTGACTCTTTGCAACCCCATGGACTATAGAGTTCCTGGAATTCTCCAGGCCAGAATACTGGAGTGGGTTGCCTTTCCCTCCTCCAGAAGATCTTCCCAACCCTGGGATAGAACTCAGGTCTCCCGCATTGCAGGCGGATGGATTCTTTACCAGCCGAGCCACCAGGGAAGCCCAAGAATACTGGAGTCGGTAGCCTATCCCTTCTCCAGGGGATCTTCCCGAGCCAGGAATCACCGGGGTGTCCTGCATGGCAGGTGGATTCTTTACCAAAAGCTATATATATAGAGAGAGAGAGAGAGAAAAATACATAATGACCAAAAGTATGCATCTTAGTAATGACTACTTTAATCCATAACTGATGGATTTCAACTTTCTTTAATAATGTGAAACTGTCTCTAGAATTTCCCTAGCTGACAAAAATGGTAAAGAATTTTTTTAAAATAAGGGCAATCTTATTTTTTCTAATTCAGAAAGCACAGCAAAATACCTTCTAAGACTTGAGAAAGAAGGAATCTCTTCTTTGCTACACTTGCAATATAAATAACATTTAAAGTCCCTGTTTCTCATGAAATCAAAGTTCACAAAACTCGAAATTAGCTGTGCAACATGGTTTTAACTGCCATTCTGGTCACACAAATTGACACACTAGGCTGAAACCTCCATTTAAAAATCAAAGACTAATCTTAAGGATTGTTGTACTGGCTTCATAAATCTGGTTGTTACAATATTATATCTTAAGATAAAAGTGATCTGAAAGAAAGGAAGTATTGTTAAAACTGTTAATATTTAATGAATGGGTTAAGAGTTCACTAAAGCTTGAAAGATAAATTATGTTAATGAAATTTCAAAATAATATATTTTCCATGTAAAGTGAAGTAATACAAGTAGTCTATAAGTATAAACTTCTATTGTGAGCATCAGAATGACAAAAAAAAAATAGGTTAGTGAATACAATTTTCACTTTTAAAATGGCATCATATAAACAAAACCTCTAGTTTATTCCCTCTGAATCTGAAGTTCTTTGTATTTCAGCTTATATTTATGCTTTTACTGTTTCTAATATAGAGGCACAGAATTAGTATTCTGAATCGTGTCTTCTAAAGACATCCATATTCAAAAAAGCTCATATAAGCATACTTCATTCATTTAAATTCTTGACTGATGGTAAACTTAGAAGTCAAACACTGAAATGACAGTAATATTACTTTACATAAAGATAACTCCTATAAGAAAAGCATATGAAAGAGCGTAAATGAACTATTACCAGAGCACAATTATAAGAGGGGTGAGGAAGATACAGCATGAATGAGTATCCGTTACAGGCAGCACGCATTTACCACAATGGGCTTATAACCTACAATACAACAGCTTGGCTATAAATGCAAGAAACTGATAGAAGCTAAATTTTTGTAATTAGACAGTAATGGAACATTATTTGTAGAATTGGTCAAAAAATTTTTATTTAGAAATACTGGTAGCCAGAAGTAAATTTGATGGTCAGGGAAAATGATGTTTTAATGTCTTAATTATAAGAGAAAGAAGAAGAGAAATGAGGGAGGGAAAAAAGATGAGAAATAAAACAAAGGCAAAGGATGAAGCTTTGTTTTTGAATTCTGTCATCTGCATGCAAGAGTGCTCCCCTGGACTTTAAATCAGTTAATTAAGTATTAAAATCAATCATCGGAAAGTCTTAATATTTAATATTGGTTAGATTGTATATCAAAGTAGTTTTATTATTTATTTACTCCAAACCTTTCCAGAATACTTCATCTGACAACAGGGGGTCTGTTTCTCACAAGATAAATGCATTTACAATGCCAAATAAATTATATATAAAAGCATTTGTCTTAATACATGTCATTCAATATTAAAAATCACCCATTGGTAAAATCCTGAAACCCTAATTCACTTTTACCAACCACACAATTGTATGATCAAGTGTCGCCTATTAAACAGGTAAGGACTACAGTAAGGGTCTACACACTGAGAACAATGATTGAAAGAAAATTAACACAGATTTAACACCTATATTTCCAAATTATCAGAATAAGAATTTTAGGGTAAATGATTCACTATAAAAATACTAGATTCATAAATGATACACATAATCAGAAACATGCAGAATATATGAAGGGATCACAGGTGGGTTTAAATGTTTTATACTACAAAAAACGAATATGTTTGGCTTTCTGATATCCAAATGCTATGAAGTAACTGGAAAGTGGCCGTTGTGACCATATAAACACGAGAAAATTGAGCATTTATGAAGAGTTACAGTGGCCTGACAAAAAGCTCTCCACATGTATACTCATATGGTTTCAGAGTTCCCTTGAACATGTACTCATGATGTAAAGATTGGGAAAGCTCACCCTAGTGACCAAAATTCTTGTCATTATAGCCTTCAACTTATTTACTGCTCTGTTTTATAGGGATAGACACGACCTCTAGCCATTACACTATTTGGTCAGGTTCTTTTTTTTTTTTTTTTTTCTCTAATTTTATTTTATTTTTAAACTTTACATAATTGTATTAGTTTTGCCAAATATCAAAATGAATCCGCCACAGGTATA
>NW_011494946.1:3137384-3137632 GCF_000754665.1 Bison bison bison | reverse complement strand
TGGCTGCTGATGGACATCTAGGTTGCTTCCATGTCTTGGCTATTATAAACAGTGCTGCGATGAACATTGGGGTACACGTGTCTCTTTCCCTTCTGGTTTCCTCAGTGTGTATGCCCAGCAGTGGGGTTGCTGGATTGTAAGGCAGTTCTATTTCCAGTTTTTTAAGGAATCTCCACACTGTTCTCCATAGTGGCTGTACTAGTTTGCATTCCCACCAACAGTGTAAAAGGGTTCCCTTTTCTCCACAC
>NW_011494946.1:3122170-3136994 GCF_000754665.1 Bison bison bison | reverse complement strand
TTTTGCTTTTATTTCCAATATTCTGGGAGGTGGGTCATAGAGGATCCTGCTGTGATGTATGTCGGAGAGTGTTTTGCCTATGTTCTCCTCTAGGAGTTTTATAGTTTCTGGTCTTACGTTTAGATGGTCAGGTTCTTATAAAATCAAGAGAATTATAACCAACAATTGGGTGTTCAGGAAGAATACTGAAAAGAAAAAACTGGACAATTACATTAAACTGATGATGAGATTAAGAACAAGGAAAAGAAATAAATGGCCACTCTGCATTAAGCATCAAATCAAATCAAATAATTCAGTCAAAAACAAAAAGAACCCCTCTTTGGTTCAAGCCTGGGAAGGCCTAAGGTGTTTGCAGAAGCACAGGAGTAATTGTGAGGAGGTCCCTCTAAAAGTCCTGGTGGATCTGACATTTAGCCCTGAGCTATTAGTAAGTGGTAGGGCTGGAAAATAAATTTTTAAAAAAACTAAAAATAGCATTTTTAATTAAGTAATAGTAACCGGAAAAACATGGGGTGTCCCCAGTGGTTCAGCATTAAAGGACTGCAAGTTCAACCCCCGGGTCGGGAGATCCCTGGAGGAGGGCAGGGCAACTCTAGTATTCTTGTCTGAAGAACACCATGGACAGAGGAGTCTGGCGGGCTATGGTCCACAGGGTTGCAAAGAGTCAGACACGACTGAAGTGACTTGACAGGCACACAGGCACGCAATGGCAAAAACACAGCATTTATTAGGAAGCAGGCACTGTTTAGGCACTTGTTCATTTAAACCTCCCACAAAATTAAACCAGGATTCATAGGACGAAAAGTTTTCTTTATTGCTATGTTAACTATAACAGACCTTTGGAGATACTGCAGGTTCAGTTCTAGACTACTGCAATAAAGCAAGTAGCACAACAGTCATACACAAATATTTGGGTTTCCCAGTGCACTGAAAAATTATGTTTGTGCTATACTGTACCCTATTAAGTGAGTAATAGTACATCTAAAAACTGCACATACCTTAATTTAAAATACTTTATTACTAAAATATGTTAACCATCAGCTGATAACACAAGGTTAACACAAACCCTCAAATTTCTTAAAAATGCCTTTATCTGCAAAGCACAATAACAAGGAATGCTTTTAATGCAAAGCATTCTAGTTTACTTTTCTCCCATACAAGCTTTGCAAAACCTAGAATTAGAAGTGCAATAGTCCCTTTATAGGTTGGGAAGATCCCCTGGAGAAGGGAACAGCAATTCCACGGACTGTGTAGTCCAGGGGCTCACAAAGAGTCAGACACGACTGAATGACTTTCCCTCACTCACAGATCCTCTACAGTTACAGGTATGTGTATCTTCCCAAATTCCATCTGAGAACAAGTGAATATCCAGTGAAAATAGCAAATAACAAGTACACCAGGGATGCAGACATAGTTTATACATGCCTTAGCAAAATTATAATTTATGAATAAGTAACACACGGGGCCTTTGGAGTCACTGTCAAATTGCCGGAGTTTTGCATCATTTACCTCCCCCAGTGCTGTGGCTCCTCTGACCCCATCACTGCAGACCTCATCACATCACTGAGGCGAGCCAGCAGCTCAGAAGCCCCAGCTGATCCTCTCTAGCCAGAGCAGCTCCCTCCCCAGGCTTATTCACATCCCTTCCCCTTCTGATGAGGCCTTTCCCACTCACTGTCATAAATCCTAGACCTAATTTGAATACCCATCTTCCCTTCTGTGGACCAAGGCAAGAAGTCATTTTTCCCTGCTCCTCCACAGCAATATTTCTGTCATGTGACAGACCTCAGGCGCCAGCGGGACAATATTAAGCAATAATGCCAGGAGTTAGGATATGAAGAACTATGTTCTACTTTTTGGGCTTCCCTGGTAGCTCAGCTGGTAAAGAATCTGTCTGCAATGCAGGAGACCTCGGTTCAGTTACTGGGTCAGGAAGATCCCCTGGAAAAGGGATAGGTGACCTACTACACTATTCATGGGCTTCCCTTGTGGCTCAGATGGTAAAGAATCTGCCTACAATGTGGGAGACCTGGTTTGATCCCTGGGTTGGGAAGATCCCCTGGAGGAGGGCATGGCAACCCGCTCTACTATTCTTGCCTGGAGAATCCCCATGGATAGAGGAGCCTGGCAGGCGACAGTCCACGGGGTCTCAAAGAGTCAGACATGACTGAGCGACTACACACAGCTCAGCAGAACGTCTTTACTACATGTGACAGACCACAGGCAGCAGCAGGACAGCGTTAAGCAATAAATGCCAAGAGTCAGAATATGAAGAACTAAGTTCTGCCTTTTGCTCAACAGCATTAGTATAGATTTTTCTTCAAGAGAGAAGGTGTGTGCTGGGAGACTTCAGCAGAGAGTAACATTTTTGTTCACGTTTCTGCTTCCCCTGTGTAGTGTGACCACTCCTAACCTGTAATTGTAGAGTTCATCCCTCATTTACTCTGACAACACCCTTCCCTAACTGGTCTCACAGCTTCCATTCCTCCTCGCTGTTGTCAACACTGTTGACAACGCTGTTGTCTTTCCAACAAAATTCAAATTGTGTTTGGGCCACGTGCTCCTAGAGAGGTACGGAACGGTGAGGGATGGGGAGGCAGAGAGAAATGGTCTAAGCCAATCATGAAGGTCCCACTGCCTGTGCCAGACTGATTAGGATGAGCTGTTCAATGTGAATGGAAGTTGTTCAAGGGCTTCCGGAAGTTTTCTCCATTACAAAGATGCTCACTCTTAACTGCAGTGAAGGAAACCGCCTAGATTCACCCTACCTCACAGGTAGTAACAGAATCCTTACTGTGTAACCCGACTAGATTGCCTGTTATCGCCAGATTTCACATCCTAGCATACCCACCTCCTACCATCTATTACCACACAACATCCAAAGTGATATTTTTGCCAGTGTAAACTGTTTCACAACACACTTATATAAAATCCAAACTCTTGTAAAGAGGCCCTGAATCCAGGCTCACACCTAAGCCGCTAACCCCACTCTCTCCTCCAGCAGGATGCTCTGCCACACAGGACTTCTCTCTGTTCCTTGAGCAAGAATCCAACTCAGCACCGCTTCAGGTCTCTGCACATCTCCCCTTCCTCTGCTGGGACACTGTGCCCCTTAGTACTGATCAGATATGGGCTCAAATTCAGACCAGCTGATGGCTGTTCCTGGAGCACGCCTAAGCCACTGGCAAATCTTGTTGGTTCTTTAATGTGAAATCTGGACCACCATCACCTGGTTCCAGGTCTCTGCAAGCCCCACATGGACTATTTCATTTCCTCCAGTAGGGCTCCCTGTTTCCAACTACAGTCCACTAACTTACAGCAGCCTGAGTGACCCATCTAAGATTTAACTCAGTTCATGTCTCAGAACTTAGCACTGGCTTCTCATCTCAGTCAGAATAAAATAAAGTATCTTCCCCGGACTCCCCAGGATCTTGCCCCCAGCTACTGCGTGGAGCTTTTCTCCGGAAGCTCCCCTGCACCTGCCGCTCTGGCCTTCCGGCCCTCGAGGCCCCTTTACAGTCTCTCGCGTGTGCTGGGCCACTTCCTGCCACCGGGCCTTTGTACCTTCCTCGGTTCCTAAACGCCTCCCTCAGGCGTCAATCCTCAGAGACGGCTCTCCCCACAGTCCTGCTCAAACATCACCTTGGGTATCAGGGGACCCACGACCAGCGGCCACACTCAGCATACACCCTCCCTCCGTCTTCATCCCAGCACTCAGCTTTTCTTGTAACACACATCACTACCTCACACAGCACAAACTTACCTGTATTTTGTTTACTATGCATTCCCCTCATTATAGGTCTATGAATGCAAAGGCTTTACCTATTTTATTCACTTCTGTATCTCCCAATTTGGAAGGTAACCTTTTTTTTTTTTTCCCAGTAAAGCATTCCTGATGACAGTTTGAAAGAATCCAATAAAGTACAATGAGATAAACTTGAGTCCAAGTCAGCTACTCATTCCTATCAGTTTTCAGAACTTCTAGCTGCATTTGGCACAAAATACACGAAAGAGATAAGAACTAAAGACATTTGAGGCTTCCCTAGGTCCAGTAGCTTAGAACCCACCTTGCAACGCAAGGGACACCGCTTCTATCCCTGGTCCAGAATGCCCCCCACGCACGAGGCAACTGGGCCCACGTGCCAAAGCTACTGAGCCCGGGCTCCGCAATCACGAGGCCCACGTGTCCCGCAGCCTGCGCTCTGCAGCAGGAGAAGCCAGCACAACGAGAAGCCCTCGCGGGGCGACTAGAGAAAGCCCGTGTGCAGCAACAAAGACCCCACACAGCCAATAAATAAATACTTTTTAAAAACATATTTGAGAAGACAGAGCCCATTAAACGGACTAGAAATTAGAAAGATCTCTTTTCATGACCACGCCCCAACCAGGGATCGAACCCCTGCTCCCTGCGTTAGACATGCAGAGTCTTAACCTAGGACTGCCAGGCAAGTCCTAGGAAAATCTTCTAAGAAGAATTACCTTAAAGAAGCAAGGGCCTGTCCCTTTAGGTGAGAGGCAGCCTGAGACCCTGGGCTCTCTCCTGGGCGAACCCAGGGTAGCTGAACACACACTTAGCCTGCGGTGCTGCTCAGGACCTGCCCAGAAACACAGCATGTGAGAAGAGAGCCCAAGTTCCTTGCAGACCAGCAGACTCTCATATGGCCCCTCCTTCATACATACATACATGTACACACATACATACATGTACACACACACACACTCTCACACTCTGTCCTCTGCCATCTGCACTCACCACCTCAGTAGCCAACTGTTACCTTTAACCTTACCCGTTGATGAGAAATGCTCCCCTTTCTTCCTGAAGCCAGGGAAGACCAAAGACACAAGAAATCTGCGTATCTGACCCAACCTGTGACCATGCTCTGCGAGTCAAGCCCATTCACGTACTGGGAAAGTAAGCCCTGTCTCTTTCAGGGCTGAGACCAGGTGAGCTGCTGGACATGCTAGTACACTGGGCGGCAACTGGCCTAAGTGCTTGTATTTCAACTGCAAATGCTTAGACTTTGAGAAATTTCTGAAAAACTAGTGACATGTTACTAATTGGTACGTAACATTTGCAAGCTAATCCCATAGATAAAAGTGCCATGCACAGGCCAATGATGAGAATATGTCACAAACCCAGGTATGTGATTAATCAATTTAATGAAGTTTCTGACAAAAGTTAACCTCTGGAATTTCTAAGTTTCCTTATATAAATTACAAAGAAAAGAAGAGAATAGCATTTCAATGATAAAAGTAGAATTTGAAAGTGTTTTAGGATAACATCTAGTTTACATTTGACATCAAATAGATGACATCTTGTGGCTAATCGTTTAAGTCAATTTTATTAAAAATACACACACACACACACACACACAAAGGTTTGGTGCACACACAACTCTATACCCACTCTTATTTTGAAAGATGGCTTTACTTTTATTTCAATTATCCCAAGTAGCTTTAAATTCTAGCTAAAACATGGCATTTTGTAATGAAAGACAATTCTGTTTGTTAATTTCATGTAAGACCTATCTCATGACTAACATGAGACTTAAACAAGATCACGTGTGGGAAAATATACCAAAGACTGCAGTGGAACCAAGGTTCTTTGTCGTAGTTTACTGACAATAATATTAAAGTACTTTTTAAGATAGCACGTGACTGGCCTCTTTTTAACGTTATTTCGATACTGCAACTAAATAAAAGTGGTGCGGACTGCAGCTGGGAGGCAGGGAGGGGGCCGCCGGCAGAGGGCTTCCAGGAGACGCACGCGTGCGCCCCAGGCAGGGGCCTAGGCCGCGGGCTCAGCTTGGGTGATCACCAGCTGGGGAGGCAGGCAGGGACTGTAATGCAGGGCTTACAGACCACACGGTGTGTCCTGAGCTGTTCCCTAAGGGCCGGGGAAGCTACTGAACAACTTCAGGAAAAGACACGGGCCTCGGCTGCACCTTCCCCATGTTCACTCTTTCTTTACGCCCACAAACCGCAACCCTCAGAGCTTCCAACATACAGCTTCTCTGCCTGCTGGTTCGTTCCTCACAATGCGACCTGGGCCTCCCAGCTGGCGCTAGCGGCAGACAACCAGACTGCCAATGAAGGAGACTAAGAGACCTGGTTTGATCCCTGGGTCGGGAGGGTCCCCTGGAGGAGGGCACAGCAATGCACTCCAGTATTCCAGCCTGGAGAATCCCATGGACAGAGGAGCCTGGCGGGCTATGGCCCAAAGGGTGGCAAAGAGTCAGACATGACTGGAAGGGCTCAGCACATACTCTCTGTCCTCAGATGCAGCTCAGAAGTCACCTTCCCCAGGGTCCCTCAGATGCCCGTTCACCTAGTATGTAACTCGCACTAATGTGGACCCTTCTTCAGTGTACCAGTTGTTCTCCACTACCCTCTATTCTTTCTAAGGACAGAGGATGTGCTCTATCCATGCGTACTCCAAAGTACTAACACAGACACACCTGTAAAAATCATTTATTCAATGAGTCCACAAAACCAAGGCATAATTTAGCATAATTCCCAGATACAAAAATTAACTGTGTTATACTTGCTCCCACACACAAGCATACAAATTGGAATTATTTAAAAGAGCCTCAGAGTAGGAACAAATACTGTCTTAAATTATACTGAGCTACAAGAACTGAGCTATGCCCCATACTGTTTAATATGACCTAAAACACTCATTTGACAAATACATATTGAACACCTACTAGGGGCCAAGTCCTTCAGCACTGATCATCATGTCAAACACAAACTCAATAAGCAGTGAGCGTGATTCTATACACTGCTTGGAGAATATCACCACTGTGATACTGTAGGTTACAAAGGCACTGAACTGTGATACTCTGAACCCTAACTTTGGACATTCTCACATCAGATATCACACTAAAGTACTCAGAAGGTTTTCTTTTCCACAAAATCAAAAACCTTTTTGAAATGTCAGCCTTGAACATCATAAAATTATACAAAGTGATGAGGAACCAAGCTTATAGTGCATATAAACATGAGAGCATACTAGACTGCATTTAATTACCAGTTCAAACAACAACCTGATCTAACCTTTGACAAGTAAAATAAATGTTCTGAATAATTTAACTAAAGCAAACATTTGCTGTTAATGCTGCTAATTATAGTAAGTGCTGAAAAAAGAAGGGAGAGAAAGATGACGAAGGGAAGGAGAGGTGGAATTTTTTCCATTAAGCTTGAGATCTGCAACTATTCTTTGAAACATGATTTTTTTTTTCAATGAATTCAATTCACATAAAAGGGCGAACTCAGTTGAGCAAAGCTGCTTTAGAAACACTCAGAGCTGATTAGAGAGCTCATTCTTTCAGCCAGTAAACGTCACAGTGACAGGAAAACTGGGTCCAGATGAATCAGGGTGTAACTGCACCCCTTTATTCAAGTGGCTCGGAGTTCACTGAGAGGGAAGCTGAGGAAGTAAGCTGCAAACTAAGCATTAATTAATTAATTGAAATAACATAAGATAAAAATACAGATGCCCATTTAAATTTGAATTTTAGAAAAACAACAAAATAATATTTGGATCATGCTTATACTAAATGTACTCTTTATTTACCTGATTGTGCACCCTATATTTTATCTGACAACTCTACCAGTAGATAAGTGGAACATTTATGGGAAAATATGTGGTAAGTTCACTGTAGGAGTTCCAGAATTAAAAGAGACCAAAACTCTCAAAAGGTGAGATTCCAAAAGAACTCACTCTAAGGCAAAAAAGCATCTTTCCAGGGCTGCTCTCTGACTGGTAATGGGAAAGACCAAAATATACTACACAAATGGACACCCTGTAGCCCCACCAAGACTTGATTTCCAGTTGTCCTAAGAAAAGGGGCTATAAAGAAATACAATAATAAACAAATGAACAAACTTAACAGAAAGCATCAGCACTAAATAGCAGAAAAATGAAACCTGACGGTTCCTCTCAGGATCTCAGATGTCCACATGTTGATGTAACTGTTCCATCTTTACCCAAAAGGTATGTGCACAAATAATTTCGATATGTGTTCTAACACCAAAACCATTCAGATGTCCATGTAAAAACACTGATACATATGCATAGCTTAAAATGTAAACATAAGGCTCGTTTCACTTTCATGAGAGGGAAAGTTTTAAGCATCGACAAAATGAAAGCTAGATAAAAAAGAAAGGTCTGAGAATTCCTGGTGGTATCTGGCTAACACTCTGCACTCCCAGTGAAAAGTGCCTTGGTTCAATCCCTGGTCAGGGAACCAGATTCCACATGCTGCAACTAAGCATTTGCATGCCACAACTAAGAGTGGGTACGGTCAAATAAATTAAATAAACAAACATGAAAAAAAAGAAGAGAGGGCTAATTATAAAGACAGAAGACAATATATAGCGCTCACATAATATACTGATGTCCATCGCCACCACTAAAAAACTTTTCGAGACGTTACTGTAATCTAGGGCTTCCCTGGTGGCTCAGACAGTAAAGAACCTGCCTACAATGTGGGAGACCTAGGTCTGATTGTTGGGTCAGGAAGATCCCCTGGAGAATGGCATGGCAACTCGCTCCACTATTCTTGCCTGTGGAATTCCATGGACAGAACAGCCTGGTGGGCTACAGTCCATGGGGCTGCAAAGAGTCGAACACGACTGAACAACTAACACTCTCACTCTACTTTCAATGCATACTAAAAACAACATAATTCCATGAACTCCATGTAGAACAAACGAAGGCCTGAAAGGACTCACAAAAGGATATAATTAACAAAACCGGATGAATACTCAAGTGGTAATATGGGTCCACAGGGACTACAGAGGGCTACACAAACTCTACCCCATCATCAGAGAAATTCACCAGCAAAAACAGATACCTCTTTTTTCTGTGTATATGCTTTAGGCAGAAGACTATAGTAGGCTATCTCCAAAATCTCACTGAATACCACAATAAAATGTTTAAAAGTACACTAAATTAGACACAGTCGTTTCAAATTACAAGGTCATTTATATACTAACGGAAATAAGTAAGATATCTGAACGCTCTGAAAATTGTTTAAGGCCTGGAGATAGTGTCCTAATTTCTAATGGGAATAAACAGGATCAAGCACTTTAAGTGTTATTATTACAGAGTAATTTTTTCCTATAAAAACATTTTCAAAACCAAATGATCCTTTCCCTCCAAAAACCCAAATATACTCACTTTTATGTAAGTACAATTTAACAAAGTTTTCTTTAGCAAAGAAATGTTTTTATGCTATAACTTTTAAAATTATAAATACATATTTAAAATTTCTACGAATTTAAATCCAACAAAATCAAGTAAAAGATTAAGATGGACAATTATTTTTAATACAATAGGAAAATTCTGCTCAAGTAGTGTAAATTTCTAAGTCTTTACCAGTTAGTTAAGTAAAGCCACTACTTACTTAAAGGTGGTAACTGAATCTAAGTGGTCAAATCAGTAAACTTACATAGTTTAATTATAAAATATACCTGTGCAGTCTACTGTCTTCCTCATATTTCAGAAACTAATACTTTGCTTTATAATATGGATTATTTATATGTGTAATATGGAACAACAGACTGGTCCCAAATAGGAAAAGGAGTACATCAAGGCTGTATATTGTCACCCTGCTTATTTAATTTATATGCAGAGTACATCATGAGAAATGCTGGGCTGGAAGAAGCACAAGCTGGAATCAAGATTGCTGGGAGAAATATCAATAACCTCAGAAATGCAGATGATACCACCCTTATGGCAGAAAGTGAAGAGGAACTAAAAAGCCTCTTGATGAAAGTGAAAGAGGAGAGTGAAAAAGCTGGCTTAAACTTAACATTTAGAAAACTAAGATCATGGCATCCGGTCCCATCACTCCATGGCAAATCAATGGGGAAACAATGCAAACAGTGACAGACTCTATTTTCTTGGGCTCCAAAATCACTGCAGATGGTGACTGCAGCCATGAAATTACAGCATGTTAAAAAGCAGAGACATTACTTTGTCAATAAAGGTCCGTCTAGTCAAGGCTATGGTTTTTCCAGTGGTCATGTATGGATATGAGAGTTGGACTGTGAAGAAAGCTGAGCGCCAAAGAATTGATGCTTTTGAACTGTGGTGTTGGAGAAGACTCTTGAGAGTCCCTTGGACTGCAAGGAGACCCAACCAGTCCATTCTAAAGGAGACCAGTCCTGGGTGTTCATTGGAAGGACTGATGTTGAAGCTGAAACTCCAATAGTTTGGCCACCTGATGCGAAGAGCTGACTCATTTGAAAAGACCCTGATGCTGGGAAAGATTGAGGACAGGAGGAGAAGGGGACGACAAAGGATGAGATGGTTGGATGGCATCACTGATTCGATGGACATGGGTTTGGGTGGAATCCATGGATTTGGGTGGACTCCGGGAGTTGGTGATGGACAGGGAGGCCTGGCGTGTTGTGGTTCATGGAGCTGCAGAGAGTCGGACATGACTAAGCGACTGAACTGAACTGAACTGATTTATATGTAACACATACATCCCTTGGAGGAGCTTCCCTGGTGGCTCAATGGTAAAGAATCTGCCTGACAATGCAGGAGACACAGGTTCGATCCCTGGCTCAGGAAGATCCCCTGGAGAACAAAGTGGCAACCCACCCCAGTCTTCTTGTCTGGGAAATCCCATAGACAGAGGAGCCTGGTGGGCTAGTTGGGCACAACTTAGCTACTAAAGCAACAACAATATCCTTTGAAACATGAACACTATACCTTATAGAATCTTTCCAGTGATCTACTGAGAGAAAAGCCTTAGCAACAAAAAAAGAGTACAAAAATACTACTACTAGAATTTCATATTGTACTTGGTGATTGAAATTCTTGATATATTTCTTTAAACCACTTCATTTCACTCATAATTTTACTAAGTACTCTATAGAAGTCTGCACAAAATAGCAATTCTGAATCCATATGGCAGGGCACATACATGTGTCTACAGTTGCATATGCAATCAAATATAAAAATCAGTCGTGAAACAATCTGCATTAGAAGCATGTTATGCGTAAATTCATGCTTGTGCTCAGTTGTGTCTGACTCTGCAACCTCATGAACCCCATGGACAGAGGACCCCACCAGGCTCCTCTGTCTATGGGATTTTCCAGGCAAGAACAATGGGGTCGCCATTTCCTCCTCCAGGGGATCTTCCCAACCCAGGGGTCAAACTTGCATCTCCTGAATCTCCTGCATTGGCAGGTAGATTCTTTATCACCAGCACCAACCTGGGAAACATGTTAACAAAAAACTAAATTTTAAAATAAATTTCAACATTTAATGTAATTATATACTGATGACAAATCTAGTAATTTCAGTAGACTTTAAAACTTGTAAACTGACATTTTATAAGTTAAATTGCTGGATCAAATCCTTAGCTCATTTAATAAAATACTGTCAAACTCTGATCTAAAGTCACTGTACCAAATTACATTTGATATGGGAGACGCTGTATTGATATCACAAGCCTTTCTTGTTTTTGTCAGTCTGAAGGGTATGAAGTGGTATCGCACTGTGGTTTTAATTAGCATCACCTTGACTACCTGATAGAAAGACTTTCCGTCTGCTGTACTAGTGAGGGTACTCTAGAGAAACAGAACAAAGAGGAAACCTTCCTTCCCTGCTCTTCCCTTCCTCCCTCCTCCACTTCTCTCTCCCACCTTTCCCCCACCCCATCCCATGCAAATAAGGACATGCATAGGTGTGGAATTCCCTGGCAGTCCAGCAGTTTACTGGCAAGGGCCTGGGTTCAATCCCTAGTTGGGGAACTAAGATCCCATAAGCTGTGCAGCATGGCCAAAATCTTAAATAAATAAATGAGTGCCACTGAATATCACTTTTACACACACACACACACACACACATATAGAGAGAGAGAGACAGAGACAGAGAGAGAGATTTACTGTAAAGAAACTGGCTCTCATGATTAATGGAAACTAAAAAGTTCAATGATCAAAATGGGAAAGCAAGCAAATGATTCAGGAAGAGTCAATGGGCTAGCCTCTCAGACAGGAGGAGATAATGTTCCAGTTTGAAGGCAGGAAGGGATGTTGTATATGAAGTCCAAATCACTGCACTACAGAATTCTTCTTGCTCATTAGCAAGGTCAGCTTTCTGTTCTATCCAGGCCTTCGACTGACTGGATGGGGCCCACCGACATTACAGAGGGCAGTGTGCTTTCTATGTATATACTAACTTCATCCAAAACACCGTCACCAAAACACCCAAAATAATGTCTGAACAAACACCTGGGCATCCCATGGCCCACCTCTCTCTACTGGACACTCAGGTCTATCAGAGTGCTGTCATATCTTTTGCCCAGTTCTCAACTGGGTTGTCTTTTGCTCAGTGATTTATAGGACTTTTTTAAATTGTGGCTATTTAATAATTCTAACACTGTACTGAAAGACAACAGAATAATGCATAATATTTATATTATTATTCAGGTACACTTTAAATGATACTCATATGCTGAATTATATTGCGGGATACATTCTTTAAAAAAAAATGATTTAAAGAAAACCACATTTTCTCTGTGTACAATGAACAATAGATTATGTTCCCAAATAAGAAAGAAACAGAAATGATTATGATAATACTTCATTCAATGTCTTTCTCTGTGCTAAGAAATATTTGCAGATTACTAATATTTAATGGAAAGCTTAACTAAATGCCAGGCACTGTGCTTTGTTATTATGCCATTCAATCTTTTCAGCAATCTTATCAAAAAGATGGCATTATTAGTCCTATTTTGTACAGGTGGATACTGAGGCTCGCAGGTTAAAGATCTCAGCCCAAGGTCACACACTGAGTGGCTGGGACATGAGTTCAAACGTCTTCAGAAATCCATTGCAAGACGTCCCTCCTGTCTTCCCACTATGTACAATGGCTCTGTGAAAGGAACATGTGGGAATAAAGGATGAAAAGAGGCAACATCACTGCTATCCTGACACTAAATCTATCAGGAGGAGATAGACCTATAATAAAAGACAGAATGTCACAGCAGAAGAGATGTATTAAAAGAGCTCTAACTCTATGAAGCCAAGGGATAATTACAAGGGACTACAAAGACTTCATGGAGAAAGTGAACTTATCCAGGACAGACTCTCAAAGAAGAATAACATCTTGATGATAGGCAGGGGGAGCTGAGGAGAAGTCAACATAATAAAGACTGTCCCAAAGGCAGCAAAATGAACAGAAAAATAATAAACGCCTAGGGCCACAAAAGGGAAATCTGCAATGAGAAAAAGGCAGCTGCAAAACAGACATGGAATATTATATCACATGAAATGCAAATTATTAACAATAAAGCTTTATATTTAAAAAGCACTTTGCACTTTACAAAAACTTTACATGTACCATATGATCTCAACAGGAGTGATACTGTCTTTGAGGGGATGAAAATTGGCTATTGGGGTGGGGCTGGAGAGAAATCTTAGACATTACAATGGCTTATGGCCCACCAAGAGACCACAGAAGATAAACAGATACACAGCGTATCCGTGTACATCTGTGGTATTAAAACATCATTGGGAAAGGGGGAGGATTAGGGGAACATTGTTTAAAAGTTTTTTAGGGAAGCAATAATGAACAAACATGGTTGACAAACACTCACTCACTTGATCATCTCAACCATTTACTGAGGAAGAAGGGTAACTGTCCTCTTTTTAAAAAGAGTATAAGAAAAATACAACTGGAAGAGTTAAATCAACGAGTAACAGAGAGCATTAAGTAGTTCCCAGCAAAATGAAATGTTACTGTGTATGTGAATGTGTGTGCATGTATCATAAAATAATGTGCAACTTCACTCATAATTAAAGAAATGTCAACTAAAAAAAATTACATGTAATTCTCATCAAATTTGCCAAATAAAAAAAGGTGGATAATACCTAGTGTTGATAAGGATGTGGAGAAATATGCATTTTGATTTTGATTAACTTGATTATAGAAGCACAAATTTTTGAAAAGCAATCTGGCAACAACTATCAAAATTATAAATGTGTATGCCCTTTGGTTCAGCAATGCTACTGTGACAAATTTATCCTACTGACATGCCCCCCAGCCAAATCCATGCAGAAAGATGTTGACTGTAATAGCCAAAAACTATAAACAACCTAACTATCCATCGATAAAGAATTGGTTTTATAAATTTTGGTAACCCAGAAATGGAATAACACATAAGCATTAAAGGTATAGATTCACTGATAAAATATACAAAGGATACTGAAATCAGCAAGTAGCAGAATATATACAGCATGACTCCTTATTTTGAAAATATATATAAATATAAGCTTGCTATGTCTGAGGAAAGATTTTTCAGTTTAGAGCCCTGTGTATGCTTTAAAAAATTATAACATGAGGATATATCCTGTAAGAAATATTTGCTTATGAAAACATAAAATAACTTGTTCAAATTCATACAATTAGGAAGCAGAGCTATTAATAAAATCCTATTCTTTGGACCCATAACCCACTTTATATTTCATATTACATCAATACAGTAATGTCTGTGTTTGCATAATGTCTACTGAAATTTAATACACCTAACAACTTCTTCATACCTTTCCTGACCTATCCATATCTACCCCTAATCGTCTTCATATCTTTTCATTCTCTGAAGATACCCAGTGTTTTCCTTCCTCTATTTCTTTGGGCCACTAGCCTTGGTCAGGGAAACCTATCTCAATCCATTCTTCTCTCTCTGAAACCTTTTCTTTTTCACTCCTATATTCTCATGACCTAACAAAGAACAGACAGTAAATATTGTTAAATTAATGAATAAATATTCATCAGACCAGATGCCACTAACCACTTCTCAAA
>NW_011494946.1:3115870-3122070 GCF_000754665.1 Bison bison bison | reverse complement strand
AAGTTCATCTCAAATGTTCAATTCTCTCTGAAATGTTTCCTAACTCCTTTTCATTCAATTTTAAACTTTTGAATTGAATAAATTCAGAAACTAGATCATGTTAAAGTTAATCACATATTTCTACTTCAAAAAAAAAAAAAAGAAACCAGTAAGCAAAACAGAAGGGTCCTTTCTTCTAAGAGAATTAAAGAAGGAGAGGAGCCCGCAACGCAGCGCGGGCACCCGCTTCAGCGCTCCTGCAGCGGGGGCCTTCAGCTCTGCCCCTGCTGACACCAGGGCCAAGCCACATTCTAGGCTCAAATGGAGGACACGCCTTTGCTAATCATCTGACCTCAAGCATGTCGGTTAAACTCTCTCCGCCTTGGTGCCCTCAGTGTAAAAGTGGTAAGTACACACGTCACAGGTTTTGTGAGGATTAAACAAACAACGCTGAAGGACTACAACACCTGCCAGGTCCGCAGCCAGCACTCGAAGTGTCAGCTGGTTTCCTGATGACGTCACTCAGTCACTGGGTACATTCACCCAGTCAGGGGACCAGAACAAGACAGGAAACAGGACGGTGCGTAGAGTTCAAAACAGAAATCCTCCGAGTGCCCCTTTAGATTCATTCGCTACCTTATACATGAACACAGATTTCACGTCCCGCTTTCCCAACGTGCCTCTCGAGAAAGGAAAGGAGGCAGGAAGCAGCAGCTGGAGGAGGCAGGGCCGGCAAAGGTAATGCCTGTTGAATCCTCGCGGGCCCGGAGGCCGGGCCGGAGATGGCCAGTTCCCGGTAAACACAGAAAGAGTCTCTGTCTTCAGAGAATTTGTATTCCAGGCGAAGAACACTAAATCATGGCTTAAACACAGCTCACGTGTCACGCAGCGTGCTATGTTATGAGGAAAACGTAAAGAAGCTGAGGAGACAGAGTGACGGGGAAGGACGTGGAGTTTACGCGGGAGCTGGCGGCTGATCCGAGGACGTGCAGTCTTCGCAGACCCCAACCCGCAGAGCACGCAACTCAGCAGCAGCGAGGGTCGCAGACACACTGGATCTCAGACTCCAAATGCAGCCACAGGGGCGGCTGCGAGTCGATGGCTGTGACTAAGCGCATCAGCAACAGTGAAGAAACTAGAGCTCGCTTCTCTCTCTTTAGAGGAAATGATGGCAATTTAGATTAAAGGAACAAGAAAAGAAGCACAATATTTTAAAAGGAACAAGCTTGGGAATTAACGCTTCCTCTCACAGCCTTCCATTCTCTAGTTCCCCAAGGTATTCTTGCATATTTCAATATCTGGCATAAAATATCATCCATCAGCCAAATCTCTTATCTGGAATACCTGTATTTTCTTGGAAACTAAGTAAACAAAAGTCTCCTCCAATTATTTACCTAAGTTCGAAAACATACTCAATTTTTTTCTGAAGTAAATTTATTTTCAATATCCCCAAAATTTTCAATATTCCAAAAATACCTAAATCTGTTCTTTCCTTACAATTAAAAGATAACATATTTAAGACACAGCACTAGCTTATCTGACCTATTAAGGTCAATATGTAAAGACAGCAAAAATACCAAAGCTTGAAAGTAAACTTAAAAGTATAAATATCATAAATTAAATCCAAAGCCTTGAGCTGTTTTTGAGTAAATAACAACTGTTGAAGGTCAGGAGCTCGTAGCCCAGTGTCTGGCATATGAAGTTCAAGTAAGAAAACTAAAAAAGGGGGAAAAACACATGGATGGGCTGGGAAAGGAAAATACTGACACCACCTCACCCCACCTCAGCGTCATGAGGCAGAAAGGCAACACACAACCAAGACTGTTCCTTCACTGATGAAAAACACTGCCCTTCCTACAAAGATTCTAGTCAGAAACTGCCAACGGTAGGTGTGGACTGAGTAAATCTATTAACAGTGTCAGTATGGCAGAGAGCTTGTGTATTATCTTATATGCCAGCAGGCCCTTAGTGGTTATCAGCCCTCTCAGCTATGAATGTAAGTAACAAAAATATTTTAGTCAGCTCTAGAAATGCTTCTGGATTTTGGTCTCATATAGTATTATGCTTACATTATTGTACTTTTGTTTCCAGAACAATGTATAAAGCAGATAAATCTGTAAATCTAGGAACTCAGGAATGTCTGTTTCTGTCTTTCTGCCATCATCACACACACACACACACACACCCGTACACAAGCACCCACGCGCACACACACCCCACTCCTTCACCTTACTTCATCGTGAAGTGCCCTTATAAAACGGAATTTGTAAAATACGACACTAACTTCTGCCTATATAACCAAGATCAACACTGTATTTTCCTTAAACCCATGGTGAAGTTTTCCACAGCAGTGGCGAGGGGAAGCAGAGATTAGTATACAGACTCTCGTTCCTAAAGAAACAGAGCAAGAAAGTGGAAGACGGAAATGAAAGCTCCTTATTCTAGAATTAGTACCAGTGCACAGAATTAAATAGCTTACTTTAGACATTTTCCATTTTTCAGGATACTAAAGCATTATTTCTAACAGTTTAGGTGAAGAAATTACTCAAAAATGTCCACATTCTCTTCATTAATGGAAAGCCAACTTGATGCATAGATATCTCTCAGGACAGAAACATGTATCCTATCTAAACCTTAATAAATGTATACGGATATAGGTCAATAGCTAAGGAAAATTTAACTAGAACAGAAACCTGATTCAGATTCAAATTAACAACTTCCCCTTACCCCTTCCTTCTGGCAGTACTTGCAAAACCTGTAGCAACAAACTATCACTTCATTATCTTCCCACAAGACGCTGGTTTTCCCTGACACTTCAGGGTGCTTCTGAGATGGCGTATCTGACATGACACCTCCACTTCTCTCCCACGTTTAACAAGACAAAGGGAAGGAAGAGAGTAGATGATGCTGGTGTTACAAGCGCGAGAACGCAGCCCTTCATGAACACTCAAACTAACTGTAGGGCTCAAACCCTTCTCACTACATCCCAGCATCTGACGCATTCTGAGTTCTCCCCGTAAAGTAGTTATTACGCTGTAGGGTCATTCATTCTGTGCTAACTGATGGCAATCATTAACTAATGGTAGTTAATTTAAAATAAAACGTAAGTGAAAAAAGCATAGTAATTTAAAAAATGGTAGTTGTTCTAATGATTTTTGTTTAATCAAATAAAGTTGAGTAATCAAACGTGGTTTTCAGAAAAGCCTATTTTTATTTTTTTTTACCTAAAAAGAATCCCTCAAAGACATAAACAGTAAGTTTCCAAGTCAACTATTCAGTATCAAACTTGCCTGGCTGTGTAACAACATAACATTTAAGCTTTCTTCAGGGATGGTATTATAATAAAGATGTAATTGATCTGATCTTCCTGCTTTGCAATAATACCCAGAAACATGTGTAGTAACCTACATGCAAAAACATGCAAGACTTTCAGGGCTGAGCCATGAATTAAATCTAGAGATCAAGAAGTTCACGTATTTCTCCCCAACCATATCCGCTCACAAGGCCATCTCTAGGCAAGTGTGTATCATCGCTGCTCCAATGTCTGTGTAGCTGGGTACAAGCATTCAGAGGGCAGGAACTGGCCCATACGCCCTGCTCTCGCGGCCCCGGGCACAGCTACGCTTGCACGTGACTCTTACTACACCCCAGCTGAAAGGCATCTGACAGCGCAATCGCTGAGCTTCACTGCTCCCTGCGTGTGAAGCCTCGTGCCTCGTGATCCCAGCACTGCCATGTGTGCTGCGATAGTTAAGGGCCTGTCAGTGTTTCCATTATAAACTCTGGTTTTCAGAGGTTTGTATCTTGGCCTATAAAAATAGATTCCGGTCTGTAACTTGGCATAGAAAGTACTGGTATCAGCCCAAGAGAACATTTTTTGTTCCAATGATTAAAATAAAAATCTGTTTAGTAGTTTTAAGCTAAGAGAGTGTTAAGGGTGGGGGGGTGGGGCGGGGAAGTATAGAATGTTTTAAAAACACCACCAGAACCCAGTGCTCTGCGTCTCACTCACTGCTTCACTTCAGATTTTGAAACGATTAACACAATATAAACCAATGATACTGAGTAAATGAAGAAACCTAAAAAGAGTTTTAATTAAGAACTATGATAGATACCAAAAAAAAGTCATAAACTTTTAAGCAACTACAAATGTAGTATCTCAAATAATTCCCACATTTAAAAATTGACCAAGTACTCCTGACAGTAAACCGAAACTATTTCAAAGATGTTTTTCTAGATACATAAAAATTATGTTTAATGAATCACTACCTGTAGATTCACTTCAGATTAGAGGAGATAGTCCTCAATCCTCTCTTCAGTTTATGCAATAAGACGTTTCTAAAACATATTATTACTTATATATAAAACTCTGAAGCAGTAGTCTTATATACTGTTTGTTAAAAACTATCTTTAAGTTTTGGGGGTATTTTTTCGCCATAACATAGATTTGTCTCCTTCAAAAATATAACTCTTATATAACACTGCTGCATCTTAAAAAAACACATTTTTGAAGTAATAACTTCTATCTGATAAAGGGGGTATAGCACTGGTACAACTACCACGGACGGCAATTTAGAAATAGCTATCAAAATTATGAGTGGATATACATATGCATAGATACTCTTTGACCTTGAGATTACATTCTTAGGAAATTATCCTGTGAATATACTTCAATATGTGGGAAACTATATAGCTGTAACTTAAACACACAATAATATTTCTCACAGAATTTTTAAAAAAGCAAAATGGTGAAACCAACATAAATGTAAAGGCATGCAGTGGTATTACTTTATAGCTATTAAAACAGAGGAGGACAGAAGACGGGTATATTGATATAGAAAGACTTCCAAGTTATAAGCAAAAGTAGAAGGTCCAATGTTACTACCTGTAGGAGAGAAAGAGAGAGGAACACATGTACATGTATACATGTACACACACACACACACATATACAAAGAGAGCGGAATCTGCTTTTGCAAACATAAAATTTCCAGAAAGACACACAATAAACCAACAACAGAGATGGTTTCCCACAAAAACAATGTAATAATTCTGAGTGGTATTCCTAATCAAAATCTCAGTATCAGATGATATAACCAAAATAACAGTGGGGCGGGGGGACAACGCTAAGCTCTGAATTACTAAAAAAAAACAATAAAATTAGGTATTATTCCTGTATTCAGCCCAGTGGTCCTCAAATGTTGGTGTATAGCAGAAGTCTCATTAAACAAAGATCCCTGGACTCTATCCTCAAAATTCCTGGTTAATATCTAAGGCTGAGCTGCTGGTCCAGGGACCACACATTGACAATCTCTCTTCTAGATAAGTGACTATCTGTTCAAAGTTGTACATAAACACCCACCTGGTGCAACATTATAATCTAGTTATTATCAATAATATTTCAAAAATAATGCTTGTTTTCTTAAAACTTAATTAGTCTGGATGGTGAAGGTGGATGATAGTTGAGATTATCCTAAGCAGAAAGTGAAGAGAAACTAAAAAGCCTCTTGATGAAAGTGAAAGAGGAGAGTGAAAAAGTTGGCTTAAAGCTCAACATTCAGAAAACTAAGATCACAGCATCTGGTCCCATCACTTCATGGGAAATAGATGGGGAAACAGTGTCAGACTTTATTTTTTGGGGCTTCAAAATCACTGCAGATGGTGATTGCAGCCATGAAATTAAAAGACGCTTACTCCTTGGAAGGAAAGTTATGACCAACCCAGATAAAGCAGACACATTACTTTGCCAATAAAGGTCCGTCTAGTCAAGGCTATGGTTTTTCCAGTAGTCATGTATGGCTATGAGAACTGGACTGTGAAGAAAGCTGAGCGCCGAAGAATTGATGCTTTTGAACTGTGGTGTTGGAGAAGACTCTTGAGAGTCCCATGGACTGCAAGGAGATCCAACCAGTCCATTCTGAAGGAGATCAGTCCTGGGTGTTCTTTGGAAGGAATGATGCTAAAGCTGAAACTCCAGTACTTTGGCCACCTCATGCGAAGAGTTGACTCACTGGAAAAGACTCTGATGCTTGGAGGGATTGGGGGCAGGAGGAAAAGGGGACGACAGAGGATGAGATGGCTGGATGGCATCACTGACTCGATGGACGTGAGTTTGAGTGAACTCCGGGAGTTGGTGATGGACAAGGAGGCCTGGCGTGCTGCGATTCACGGGGTGGCAAAGAGTCGGACACGACTGAGCGACTAAACTGAACTGAAGTAATA
>NW_011494946.1:3102910-3115770 GCF_000754665.1 Bison bison bison | reverse complement strand
ACTGAACTGAAGTAAGGGGAGAGGAGGAACAAGGAGTTTAGTTCTACTGCACTTTTGAAACTCAGCCTTTCATCTCCATTTCTGCCACAGATGGAAACCAGTACAATGACTGAAAATATAAACTGAAAAATAATATACTGAGGTGAAAATTACATCACATGATAACTACAAAGGGACATATAACTGTGGGTCCATATACCGACATATTTATTTTTCGTTTGTGACTACACTGTTTTTTGATTAGTCATATGTGTCATTAGCCACTGGCAGGTAAACCTTATCAACTTCAAACAGAGGTGTCATGGTTTGCATTAGGACCCTTCAACACTTACATGTTTAAATCCTAACCCCAGGGCCTCAGGGTGTGGCCTTGTTTGGAGACACAGTAAGAACAATATGATCAGGCGGCCCATGTCATAGGACTGGAGTTCTTCTGGAAAGAGGAAATGCAGCCCCAGGTAGAGGGAGGACAATGTGAAGACACGGGGAGAAGGTGGTCATCCAGAACTGAGGAGGGAGCCCTCGGCAGGAGCCCGCGCCCCTAGAACCAGCTTGACCTCTGACCTCTCATCTCCAGAACTGGGAGACAGTTCCACCCCTGTGTGACACCCTGTCATGGCAGCCCCAGCAGACCAATGCAAGAGCTTCCGGGGTTTTTTGTCACTTTAGAAGTTGAATGACTATCGTGACAAAATACTGTGTCAAATGTTGAGATCACAAAAATGATTAATATTATTGCTTGAGATGACATAAATGTTCATGATTCATTAATTAGATTTCAGCAGTTCTAGTCAGAGTTTACCGATTCAATGAGTCACCAACAAAAGGAAAGAGATGCCAGCACCGAGTTCTACCTCCTTTCTCCTGTCAACCGCAGGGCTTTCTCACCGGTCCTTCTAACCCAGCATCTACCTGACAGGCGGTGTCCCTTCTGACAGCACCCTTCATGCAATTTCCCTGATAAAAATGTTTCAATAAATATCATAAATTTCGATAAAAGAACATTCGCTTTCTCCCATTTCAAGTTCTAGTCAATCATACCTCCCAACAGATGTCTCCTTAAACAAATTACTTAAAACCATTGGTTTAGTCTGCACCTAGAAACCTGAAATGTCCTGAAAAGAATAAGCAATTACTTATTATGAACAAAAGAGATAGTAGTAGAATAAAGTATCATGTAATACACTTGCGCATACCTATTCTCTTTCAAATAATCCCTCAGTAAGTAGAGCAAAGCGCTAACTACCTCAAACTTTGAAGCAGTTTGAGGGTACAGAGTGACTGGTGTTCTTGGTCTGCGGACACCTCGTAAACGCCCTCGGCTCTCGTGGAAATCCTCTCTCTTGATTCCAAAGCTTGGATGTTAACTTCTCCTGAGGGGCTTGTATCTTACATAACTTTCACTTTGTATTGTGCATCAGGGTGACAAACATGGCCACAATTACAAACTTAACTTTCAATTTCCTGTCATTTTATTATCAAATGTCTCAACTGCTGAACTGCTATCCATTTGTTTCAGCTATCCATTTGGTATAGCTCTCCATTTCTTTCATCTTTATAAAAACAAACAGCATTCAATTGTCAGAGAAAAATAACTGTACAAATTCTTCTCTAGCATCTATCCTCCTTTCTCCCTTCCTCTCTGGGTTCACTTACAGGGTTTAAGAATCTAACCAGGCTGCCGATAAACCTCTATTATGCTACAAGTGAATACATTCACTAGGTGAGTAAATTTCACACCTTCAAAAATTATTAAAGACTGTGTCTTGGCCCCTTTATACATAATACTCGAATGCTACGATTTCTTTCAGGCCCCAGACAGAACATCTCTTATTAGTCCTACAATTAAATGATTCAGCAACCAGCCACACTGTCTTTGCCTTTTAACAGTTCCAATCAGTAGCAGATCTAGGTGTAATCAACAGCAGCAGGGGGCTTTGGGAAGCAAAACAAAACAGAAACAGTAGGAATCTTTACTGGAATACAGTAATTGATACAAGGGAACATTACAGGCTATTTTAATCCAAGTTAATCTAAGATATTAGAGTCTGATTTTATAATCAGAAGTGAAATAAGCAGGGCAACTTTTGAGTATATAAACACAGAACAAATTTCAAACAGTTAATAAGGTTAAAATAAAAGGGGACTGCTCTCAAAAGGAATCTTCTTAGTCTCAGAAGGGTCATTACTTCTGTTCTGGTTACTTAGCACCCACTTAGCTGATAAATTAAAGCCCTCCTTACCTCCTACTGTTACCACGCCTAACCAATTTCATATCATATACTTATAAAAATCCAAGCATCTCAGAGAGTAACTGGCAATGCTCTTACTTCTCCTAAGACATGCTTAAAATTTTACCAACAATATCAGGACAGTCTTAAAATGTAATTTAGCAAAATGCTCTCATTTCTTTCATTTTCCTATTTTTGATTCCCTCACCTAGAGTATAGGGATGGTAGTTCAGTGCTGCAGCTGATGCAGGGAGCACAATCAAAAGCCAATGGTGGTATGATGGGATGGCTACAAATTTTAACTCTACAAAAATTCACAAATGGAAATGTTACCATAGTAACTACCTGATCATTGCACATGAGGTTAGCTGATTTCATGATCTAATTCTATAGCTGTTTATTGCAATATGTGCAATGAGACGTCTGCGACACTTCAAGTCTCCTATTTCCTTACTCTGCTCTGAAGAACAAGATGTGAGGGATGTGGCTGACACGTTTACAGTCTTGTCCAATTTTCCTATACTTATTTCAAATCTTTCAAAACATGAAACAGTTTTAAAAAATTAGTTGGCTAAGGTTTAAAACATCTAACTGCAGAATCCTACATAGGACATATTCCAACTCAGAATGTTAGAATTTCATGTGGCAGGAAACCAGTGTACCTGATGGCAAGCATTTCTCTTTCTGAAAATGTTTCCAAAGTTGTCAACAACTCTCTACAGTGCTTTTACCTCAAAAAGCAGTGTTTTGTATTGTAAAAGGAAAAATATAAAAACAAAAAAACATTTTGTATCCTCCATCCGGAAAGCACATGAATACAAATGTTCATAAAAATCATTATCAGTAAATTGACGTTCCTCTTGAAAAGGTGCTTTTAATAACAATCTTTCTAGACTTCTTGCAGCCACTGTTCGGGAAGAAAACGCATCAGACATAAACACGGCAGGCACAACAGTACAGGGTGCTGATGCTAGTCTGTTCCTCCCTGTCGCAAAGAGTCACTTTATGATTAAAGCTAAATTATAAAACTAATTTACACTGAAAAATAATAAAGCCATCCACCTATTAGGGTTTACAGAATAGAGGATATACGTGCATTAGAGAAACTATAAGATATACATTAAAAAAATAATTTTCTTGGCCCTTTGAAGTATAAATTCTTAGGTAAATCTGAAGGGGATTTTCAAAAAATTTTCAATTATTCTACTGAAAATTATTTCCAACTGCATTAATTTGAGTAACTTTTGTTATCAATTTTAACCATTTCCAAGAATGTGTCATTTTTAGAACACTTGTATCAAATGGAAATTTCTCTTCCATATCTAGTTGGTACCGTTTGATCAAAACAAACCAGGTATCTCTTCATTTTCCCATTCAGTGAAGTTCACTACTGGTCATAAGATATTTAAAAGTAAAGTTATCTAAAAACTAGTTCTTATTAATTTTAGTGGTTTTTGTCACTTGATAAACAAATGAACAAAAATACAGATGTTAACTGACTAGGAGAAAAGGCTTAAAATATTTATTAATCACACTGTAACAATTCAACATATGCAACAGGTTGGACTTTCCTCTCCCATACAATATTTCAATAATGAATACTTTTCTAATATTCTTTTGAAACTATAGTGTCACATAAAACATAAAATTAATCCATTTAATTTTATTCCCAACCTCTACAGGTTTGTCCCAAACATCCTGTGAAATAATCTAAAGTCAAGGAAGGTGACCTCAGAAATATTATGTAGACTGATTTTTTAAATGTAATAATGACATATTATCAAATCAAGTGTCTTAAATCACTGAGTCTCTCTCCTTTTATGTGATTTGCACTTACTAGTAAAGAAGCACCTAAATGTTTTACTGCGATGAATGCGCTTTATATCGCTCACACTCAGGGTTAACGCGGGTCACCCAGCGTCTCTCCCACATCTCACTGCCTCCACCCGCAGCCTCAGTTCACGTTCAGCTGCAGTCCCAACACCTATGCTTTCATTTTCCTAAATCATGTGGAAGTAACACTGCACTGCGAAAAGGGCCATGCTCATGTGAACCGAAACACATCTATAAAAATAAAAGAGATTTCACCAAATATTGAAAATTAAAAATGTAAGTGTACATCACAAAGCCAAAAAAAGGTACCAGCAAGTGTCCTCGTCTTCATTCTCACCCACAGTCGAGGTAAGAAGCGCTTTAATCTGTAATGCTTACATCATGGCCACAATTAAGACTGCCATAAAACAGAAACTGTCACGAAATAACTCAAAATTTTTATTCCAATATAAGTAATGCATTTAGTACTTCAAATAAAAGAACAGAGTACCCAGTCTTCTGGAAACAGACTGAGAGACAGTAAGTGATGCTAAGAAGGCGATCCACCTGCTAGGCTTCCCTAAACGGTATGCTGCCATCAAGACAGAGCACTTCCGTATCTGTGAGCATCACCTAATACCATACACATAACGCTTTAAATAAAAACACCAGTAAATGGCTATCACTCGGACTCTTGCAGTGTGCCTGCAGTAAGGTATAAGTGTAAATTCGCAACCACGTGCGCAGAAAACCATCTAAAACCAGTAACTGCGACGTTCTCATCATCTTCCTCCTGCATCTGTCCTTTAAAAATTAATTCAAGACAGAAATTAAAATTATTTAAAAGAACTTTCAATAGAGTGCTTTATTTTTAAAAGCAAGTAAGAATAAAACAGTAAGGCAGCAGTAGAGATGTGTGGGTGTGCACAAGCACGCACTCACTCACTCACACACACACACACACACACACACACACACACACACTGCAGAAGACTTCTTCCCCTGGCTGCACCACCGCTTTGCAGACAACAAGCTAATTTGGGTTCGTATCATGCGTCTGATCGGTCACACAGCAATACAAAACAGAAATAAGGAAAGACGACCATCTGCTTGTTAGCTGAAACTATAAAAGTATATCTTTTTAATAAACAATAAAATTAGTTTGACAGGGCAGAGACCACCTGAATAGAAAATCAAATATTTCATGTTATTTAAGGTGTATGTCTGCTGGCTATTAAAATACTCCTCTTTAATTTATTACAGCAACACACACAATACTCATGTCATCCCCATTTTCTAAATCAATAATCAGCACAGCATGCTTCATTAACAGTGACCAATCACGGATGAGCTGGGGATCTCATTTTACAACATGAGCATTCCTAAGACATAAACCATCTGCTACTTGTAGTAACAGAAAAATCAAATTAATCCATTCTTATCATGCATTCAGATTTTAAAGCAATTAAAGATGCTCTTAGTGTAATCGCAGCCACAGAAGTAGTTCTGTAATGAGGGAAGCAAACTCTTTACTGAACTTTCTGTCATTCTCAATACATTTGAAAACTTTACAAGCTTTCTGCACTCCAGTGGGCCATTGTTCTCTGCACACAGATGTTGAAAACAACAAGCAATTTTTATTAAACATTTAATCTTTGCACATTTGAAGGAGTTTAAATACTGAACAGTGATCAAAACATAAAACATATAAACACCCCAAATAATTGCATATTAAAATGAGGCACAACGTCCAATTTAAACTTGCAATAGCAAGAAATTGAGAACTGAGGCTTTCCTGATTCCTTTACCTCCTGCCTCCATCCCTTATATTTTCTAATACATATGGTTAGTGCGATGCCATCTCCAACATCTGCAACACCTGAGCAATGGTACCGGCAGCTTTATTTCTAAATGGTATAGATCTGTGGTTTTATGTAACCTTTCCCCTCTTAGGATGTCTGTAACAGGAAAACTACTATTCAATACTAAAACTATTATTCAATAACTAAAAGTGGAAAACACGCAACAGGAACCCTTCCAAATGATTAACAGAAGGACCTGTGCTCTTGCGGGGCGGGGGTGGGAGGAACAATCACAGAGACAACAAGGAAGCAATCTTCTCAAAGCAAAGGAAACAATCTAGTGGGTGAAACTGACTTCCCTTACAGGTCTCCCACCTGCCCCCTACTCCCCCCCACAAAAAAAAATTGTGTGAAATATCCAAACTTCACTTCAAAGTCATAATTTAAATCAAATATTTTGGAAATGTTTCAAAAGAGGACAAAAGTAATTATAGTTTCCAAATGAAATACATCCCTCCTAAATACTGAGGGATGAATAGGAGTTTGGGAGCCAGCAGAGGGAAGGCTGCGGGGAAAGGTGATCTGGAGGCTGCAGGGAGCAGAAAGGCAAAGGATGAAAGACGACACTCTTTCCAGGAAAACCGACAAAAGCTGCAGCCCATACCTGGCAGTATTCCTGGCCCCAGGACACAGGTCCTGATCACATGGGGCTCGTGGCAGGAGTCCGACAGTAAGCAACCATGAAAACACCA
This sequence comes from Bison bison bison, assembly GCF_000754665.1. Taxonomy (NCBI): domain Eukaryota; kingdom Metazoa; phylum Chordata; class Mammalia; order Artiodactyla; family Bovidae; genus Bison; species Bison bison. The sequence continues at coordinate 3,109,173 of NW_011494946.1, read as the reverse complement.
GGGGGCACTGATGGCTCTGATGAAAATGAAACAAATGGACGGGACGGAAAGACACTGAGGCTGTTTTAGACTGGATGGGTCTTCAGGTATCTGAAGAAACGATACTTAAAGTGAGAGTGAGCGACAAGAAGAAGCTCATCATGGATAGGAGCGCACTGAGTAGAGACAGACAGCACAGGCGCCCACAGGCAGAGGTCAGCTCGCACCACAATTCCAAAGTTCCTCGCGCTAGAGAAACAGCGTAGCCTAACATTTAATGTGGAATTTTGCACTTTCCAGGATGTTCTTTTCACTATTAATATACTAGCCCCAAATCCTGCTTGGGAAATAGAAAATAAACTATTACCATATCAACTGAGGGACAAACGCAAAATTGACTATATGATACATGTTAACTCTTTACTGGACTAACAGACTGAGCACAAATGTAACCTGTCACATTTGGGACAAAAGAGAGACAGAGAAGCAAGAAAGGACAGGGAAGGACGTCCTGCGTCCTGACCGCTCTTTCAAGACATCTTCAAAGTCACTGTTAAAAAGGTTATCAATCTATAAAAAATCCTGAACTAAAGCCACACGAACAGGCCATTCCTTGTCTTTAAAAATGTTCTTTATGAAACTACAATGAGATTCTATTTTTCACTCATCAGATTGGCAAAACTCCTCAAGTCTGACAACACAGACCAGCAGTACAGGGAAAGGCCAGCTCTGCCGCTGCACGCTGCTGGTGAGAGAAGAGACAGGCACCACGCCAGCAGGGGAGTGTGGCAATGCTGAATAAAACCAGAAATGCACTTTCTCTTCACCCAGAAAATCCACACTGGAGATCACTCCCACAAATACATTAGAACACATACATACATGCACATGCCCACAAGCTCCAAAAATCAAAAGCAAATTCCTAATTTTTATATAATGTCATCCAGCAATAAAATTAACCTGAGTTAATATGAAGCTATTTACAGGCTGTATTTAGCCAACACTGTGGTAATCACACATTTTCTATCAGAAACAGTAACTTGTTTACCAGTGCTCTGTAGAAATGCTCTATAATTTTGGAACATACATCACATTAACAATTGTGAAATCCAAAAAAAATGTGAATTTCTAAATAGTTAGTCTTCTTATGGATTTCAGGTAAGGAATTTAGCATCTATACAAGCTTATTCATTAGAATATTTTTTTAATTTACTTATTTTAATTGAAGGATAACTGCTTTACAGTATTGTGTTGGTTTTTACCAAATACCAACATGGATCAGCCACAGGTTTACCCATGTCCCCTCTCACGTGAACATCCCTCCCACCTCCATCATTACAATATTTTTAATTAAAGCAAAATACTGGAAACCACCCAAATGTTCAACAACAGGAGACCAGCTGATACAACCATGAACAACTACTCTTTCCTTACTTTAAATCCTATCACTCAGCCTACGATGATGAATGCAGTATCTTCTGTTTGCAAGACACATGCTATTTTTATAGACAACTTCCACCTCACATGTCTCTTAAAGTAAAGACACTTCAAATAAAACCCCCACTCTACAGGAGCGTAAGTATATCTGGTGAGAAAAGACTACACGAAGTAACCTAAGATTTAAATAACAACCCACAGTTATTATAAAGAGGTCAATACAAAAAGTCCTTTACCAAAGCCCATTGTTTACCATTTCACTAATCCATTCTTTTAAAAGGAACTCACCCAAAAACATCTTCAAAAAACAAAAAACAAAAAACAACCACGGTTTATGTTAGCTCACAGAGGAGTAATTTAGGAAGCTTTACTCAGAGCTCCACAGGAAACCCGTAACTAAGGCAATCGGTGAGGAAATGCTCATTGACCAGAGCTGGTGCTTGTCCTGAAGGACAGGGAGAAGGTTAAAAAAAAAAAAAAGTTCTAGGAACTTTTATCCAGGGAGCTTAGTTTGAACACATTCTGGACAAGAAGAACAAGAACATGTGATATTCAGGAACATGTTCTAGAAAATCCACAAAGCCTGATGACTAATACATAGGCTCTTCGCCCTCCCCCAGCACGGAGAACTTTTCTGCTGTCTGGGTGCCAAGTAAAAGCTTTACACAAATGGGAGCCAAGCTAGATCCAAAAGGATGTATAACAAGGTGGATATTCGAAACACATCCACTTCCTCCATACAATCTTTCCATTCTAGGGTCACTGACCCTTCTCCTTATAAATACTACAGCTATTCGGCATTTGTCTTCATTTTAAATATTTAGCAGTGATGTTTTTCCTTACTAACACAGGTTGATAATGAATGTATAAGTTGACCTATATAAAATTATTGATATTTAAGCTTTTTACCTACCAAAAGAAGGAATGGTGTAAACTTCCTTTTCATTACCATCTTCTCTTCGTGTCTGGTCAGCACCCACCCCACTTAGGTCCTCCGAGCCTGCCTCCACGCCACCTCACACTCCACACGACAACACCCGCGAGCGCAGGCTGACCAGGACACGCCTTCCTGCCTGCCTTTCTCTCCTGCCCCAAACGCTGATAAGGATGCAACGGATCACAACTGATGTTTTTACAGGAGAATCTTAAAACAGAGCTACTTTATCAAAAGGGCGACTCCTTTTCAAATGTTATAATTATTTTTATTAAATAACTTCTTAGAAAAACTTTTCAAAAATGACTGTTACAGATTATAAAATTCCTTAACAGCAAGAATACTGGAGTGGGTAGCCTTTCCCTTCTCCAGGGGATCTTCCCAACCCAGGGATCGACCCAGGTCTCCCGCATTGCAGGCAGACTCTTTACCAGCTGAGCCACAGGGGAAGCCCTAACAGCAAGAAATGACCATTATTAACTGACCTTAGACCAATAATTTACATACAAAAGTGAGTTATACTCACTGACCATTTCTATTTTTTTCATAAGTATGAAAAGTAAGAATAGAAAAAGCATAAACAAGCAGAAGGTACATATAAGACATTCGTAAATACATTCTTAGGAAAAGTTAAAGCAAATAAAAGTTTAATTGCTTAACATGAACGAAAAGCATATTATATGTTGACAGGCGCTCAAATTACTAGTAAAACAACAAGTACTGATGCTAAGTATTCACTGGTGACAAAACTAGAAAAAGTGAGTGTAAAACCAAGAATTAATCACAAGAAAAATGAACAAATTTTCCATGAACAACTTTTAAAACAAAATAAATGTAAAACCAGTGGTTCAGGGAAAAGAACAGAGTGATGGCTACTTATTTCTCAGGGCTGCTTTGACACACAATGGCTTAAATGAATAAACATTCCCAGTTACATGCAATTATCGATGGAATTAGAAGTTTGTGTGTCAGTAACTGTATGTTCGTATGTATATATATAAAAATAGAACTTTTATATAAAGTGTAACAAGGTGCGCTGATACTAGCAAGCGTGAAAAGGAAACATATTTTGCTTACTTTTCACTGCAATTTTCACTGGTAGTCACCTTCTGCTCTTTTCTTTTTTGGTATCTGAGCATAACTAAGAAGGTAATATTTTACATAAAATAATTTGTCAGGCATAAATATTAGAAATTTAAGTAAAACAGGATATAGATATAGAGAAAGACACAGCCATATACCAAAATAAAACACAGTGATCCTAAACCCTTAAGGAAAGGTCAGTCCTGGCTTCCTGATTACCCAGCAAACGTTACAAAAACGTTACAAATTCTCATGATACAAATTCTTCTCTCTTGTGAATTAGAGTAACCCATTTACATGGTTATAACAGCTATTAAAAAGCAAAATTCAACTGAGTAAATTTTAAAGATCTTACTGGTTTCAACAAATATGAGTTGGGCACCATCCCATTTAGCAGACAGAAAGTAATGCCAAGGAAGTGTACAAAAAGAGAGATTTTTATAGGCAGAAGAAAGCAGGACAAGGAGGTGTATCAGGCATAGAGGAAGAAGACTGGTTACGGCAAGACCATCCCGACTCGGGGCTTCCCAGGTGGTGCTGGGAGTGGGAAAGGACCTGCCTGCCAAAGCCGGAGACAGAAGAGACGCGGGTTCAACCCCTGGGGATACCTGCAGCCCTTGAAGAAGGAAATGGGAACCCATTCCAGTATTCTTGCATGGAATATCCCATGGTCAGAGAGGCCTGGCACGCTACAGTCCATTGGGTCGCAAAAAAGCTGGGCATAACTGAGTACACACACACATTCTTCTTTAGGGGATAGCAAGGGTCTAGTGTTTAGTAGGTAAATCTTGATGGACTAGTTTCAGATTTCATTTCTGGGAGAGCCAAAACTGTATGTAAGTTGTCTCAGTTTGGTTACATGGGGCTTAGCATAAATGACTCCATTTTGGGCCTGCTGTCTTGTTTTAACACAGCCAAATTCTTCTACCTATAAAAAATTATTAAAAGATTAGACTTTTTTTCAAGAAACCTTAGTTTGCCAAATTCTGTTTTAAAGTCAATGAACATGACTTTATCCATAAGGAAAGTCAACTATTAACAGTGAATCTTAAATAAAATTAAAATTATGTTCCTAAAACCTCAGAGGATTTGCTCTCAGAATGATTTTAACAATCAATTTATTTAAATTGCAGTTTGATTTCATGGAAAATAAGAAACTACAGAAAACACAAACTTAACAGATTGCACAATATAAAATCATCACCTTACATTACAATTTAATATTAATAATAGCTAAGACTGAATGAAATTGAGAAAAAGCAACATTAATAGCACACCATCAATAGCAAATGGGCTTCTCTTTTTAAAGCTTTCAACAGTTATACACAGAAGACGAAAATATACTGCAAGGGAAACTGACTTCAAGGTGATCAAAAATTAGCGGTCACAGATCAGTCGCTCAATCATGTCCAGCTCTTTGCGACCCCATGAATCGCAGCACGCCAGGCCTCCCTGTCCATCACCAACTCCCAGAGTTCACTCAAACTCATGTCCATTGAGTTGGTGATGCCATCCAGCCATCTCATCCTCTGTCGTCCCCTTCTCCTCCTGCCCCCAATCCCTCCCAGCATCAGAGCCTTTTCCATTGAGTCAACTCTTCCCATGAGGTGGCCAAAGTACTGGAGTTTCAGCTTTAGCATCAGTCCTTCCAAAGAAATCCCAGGGCTGATCTCCTTCAGAATGGACTGGTTGGATCTCCTTGCAGTCCATGGGACTCTCAAGAGTCTTCTCCAACACCACAGTTGAAAAGCATCAATTCTTCAGAACTCAGCCTTCTTCACAGTCCAACTCTCACATCCATACATAACCACTGGAAAAACCATAGCCTTGACTAGACGAACCTTTGTTGGCAAAGTAATGTCTCTGCTTTTGAATATGCGATCTAGGTTGGTCATAACTTTCCTTCCAAGGAGTAAGCGTCTTTTAATTTCATGGCAGCAGTCACCATCTCCAGTGATTTTGGAGCCCAGAAAAATAAAGTCTGACACTGTTTCCACTGTTTCCCCATCTATTTCCCATGAAGTGATGGGACCGGATGCCATGATCTTCGTTTTCTGAATGTTGAGCTTTAAGCCAACTTTTTCACTCTCCACTTTGACTTTCATCAAGAGGCTTTTTAGTTCCTCTTCACTTTCTGCCATAAGGGTGGTGTCATCTGCATATCTGAGGTTATTGATATTTCTCCCAGCAATCTTGATTCCAGCTTGTGTTTCTTCCAGTCCAGCGTTTCTCATGATGTACTCTGCATAGAAGTTAAATAAGCAGGGTGACAATATACAGCCTTGACGTACTCCTTTCCTGATATGGAACCAGTCTGCTGTTCCACGTCCAGTTCTAACTGTTGCTTCCTGACCTGCATACAGGTTTCTCAAGAGGCAGGTCAGGTGGTCTGGTATTCCCATCTCTTTCAGAATTTTCCACAGTTTATTGTGATCCACACAGTCAAAGGCTTTGCCATAGTCAATAAAGCAGAAATAGATGCTTTTCTGGAACTCTCTTGCTTTTTCGATGATCCAGCGGATGTTGGCAATTTGATCTCTGGTTCCTCTGCCTTTTCTAAAACCAGCTTGAACATCGGGAAGTTCACGGTTCACATATTGCTGAAGCCTGGCTTGGAGAATTTTGAGCATTACTTTACTAGCGTGTGAGATGAGTGCAACTGTGCGGTAGTTTGAGCATTCTTTGGCATTGCCTTTGAGATTGGAATGAAAACAGACCTTTTCCAGTCCTGTGGCCACTGCTGAGTTTTCCAAATTTGCTGACATATTGAGCGCAGCACTTTCACAGCATCATCTTTCAGGATTTGAATAGCTCAACTGGAATTTTATCA
>NW_011494946.1:3088474-3102810 GCF_000754665.1 Bison bison bison | reverse complement strand
ATCACCTCCACTAGCTTTGTTCGTAGTGATGCTTCCTAAGGCCCACTTGACTTCACATTCCAGGATGTCTGGCTCTAGGTCAGTGATCACACCATCGTGATTATCTGGGTCGTGAAGATCTTTTTTGTACAGTTCTTCTGTGTATTCTTGCCACCTTTTCTTAATATCTTCTGCTTCTGTTAGGTCCATACCATTTCTGTCCTTTATCGAGCCCATCTTTGCATGAAATGTTCCTTTGGTATCTCTGATTTTCTTGAAGAGATCCCTAGTCTTTCCCATTCTGTTGTTTTCCTCTATCTCTTTGCATTGATCACTGAAGAAGGCTTTCTTATCTCTTCTTGCTATTCTTTGGAACTCTGCATTCAGATGCTCATATCTTTCCTTTTCTCCTTTGCTTTTTGCTTCTCTTCTTTTCACAGCTATTTGTAAGGCCTCCCCAGACAGCCATTTTGCTTTTTTGCATTTCTTTTCCATGGGGATGGTCTTGATCCCTGTCTCCTGTACAATGTCACGAACCTCAGTCCATAGTTCCTCAGGCACTCTATCTATCAGATCTAGGCCCTTAAATCTACTTCTCACTTCCACTGTATAATCATAAGGGATTTGATTTAGGTCATAACTGAATGGTCTAGTGGTTTCCCCATTTTCTTCAATTTAAGTCTGAATTTGGCAATAGGAGTTCATGGTCTGAACCACAGTCAGCTCCCGGTCTTGTTTTTGCTGACTGTATAGAGCTTCTCCATCTTTGGCTGTAAAGAATATAAACAATCTGATTTCAGTGTTGACCATCTGGTGATGTCCATGTGTAGAGTCTTCTCTTGTGTTGTTGGAAGAGGGTGTTTGCTATCATTCTGTATTCCAAGGCCAAATTTGCCTGTTCCTCCAGGTGTTTCTTGACTTCCTACTTTTTCATTCCAGTCCCCTATAAAGAAAAGGACATCTTTTTGGGGTGTTAGTTCTAAAAGGTCTCATAGGTCTTCATAGAACCGTTCAACTTCAGCTTCTTCAGCATTACTGGTTGGGGCACAGACTTGGATTACTGTGATATTGAATGGTTTGCCTTGGAAACGAACAGAGATCATTCTGTCGTTTTTGAGATTGCAAGGTTGAATTCATGTAGTTATATCTGGGGATTTTTTACACAGTCCTATAACAAATTATTGGTTATGAACACCAGACCAAAGGTAAATGAGGAGCATAAGAAGAAAGGGTACATTTCCCTGCTATGGGTTAGCAAACTGACTCTGCAAAGGGCCACACAGGTATAATTTTACGTGTTGTGAACCAGTCTCTTTCCTAACTTACTCAATTTTGCTATAAATAATGAGCATGGCTATACTTCAGTAAAGCTCTATTTACACGCACTGAAAACTAAATTTCAAATAAATGTTCATGTGCCACAAATTACACTTACCTTTTTTTTTTTTCATTAAAAATATAAAAACCTTTCTTGGTTTGTGTGCTGTACAAAAATGGATGGCACACAAGATGTGGCCATGAACCAGACCTATGTCAATCCTGTTCTCAGTCACATGCAGAATCACACTGTCTCTTAATCACATTGTTGAAAAAGAAACTAGAACCTTTCCTAGAATACACTAAATAATCTGATTTAATATTTCAATATAAAATACTGAAATTGCTAGCAAAATAAAAATAAAGATTGTTTACAAATGCCAGTGGAACATTTGGAAATTTCCATAAGGAAGGAATGAAAGTCGCTCAGTCATGTCTGACTCTTTGCAACCCCATGGATTATACAGTCCGTGGGATTCTCCAGGCCAGAATACTGGAGTGGGTAGCCTTTCCCTTCCCCAGGGGATCTTCCCAACCCAGGCATCAAACCCAGGTCTCCCACATTGCTGGCGGATTCTTTACCAGCTGAGCCACAAGGGAAGCCTGAAAATGAAATGCTTGTCTGCTGAAACCCAGGAAGGAGAGACAAAGGTAATCTTCATACATTGCAGAAATGTAGAGCCCACATATCCTGACCACAAAACAAATCTAGAATTTTCTAATGTCAAAAAATACTTGTTAGATAACTAGAAATTGAAATAAAATTCACTTCTCAATGGGTTACATACGGAAAACATTACATAACAAACGAAATAATGAGTGAACACATTAGGCTTTCCACATCAGTGCTGCCAAAGTTAAAGCAATAGAGAGGTGTTACGCGCCTCCTGATGAAAGAACCCGATCACACCTACAATCTTGCCTAAGAAATTAAGCCTAAATCCAGTCAAGCTCTGGTGGTACCTGCCAACCTGAAGAAAATACAGAACAGAATGCTTACTTGGACCATGAGAACTCTATGGGTCAAACAGCCCAGATTCTTCAGAAGATCATTTGTACAGAAAAGAAAGTTCTGGAGGAACTACAGGCTAAGAAAGACTTAAAGGCAAAGACAGTTTTAAAAAAAAAATAGGCAACACCGAACTGTTGTGCCTGGAGAGGAATATGTAGGTGAAAATTAAATAACTTATTATTCTGAAAGTCAGAAAAGTGGCTAATTTGGGAGGGAAAAGGATGCTTAAAACACACAGAAGGGCTTCTGCAGGAGTTGGCAAAGATCCCCTTCTTGACCTGGGTGATCACTACAACCATGTTTCTCCTTTAATAACTCGCTAATATATACATTTCTTTCTATAGTTTTCTTCAGCAGGATTCCATGTTACAATGGAAAGGTTAAGAACAAATTAATTAAAGAAAAAAAAAAAAATCCTTAACTTTTTTCTTAGAAAGAGCAAAGAGGACATAATACCATATCCAAATAGGACTTTTTTAAAATACAGGGGTTAAAGGAGTACTACCTACAACTTTGTGCCCCAAAATGTGAAGATCCAAACAAAATTAAAAAGAACGATGATGAAACGGAGGGTTTTCTAAATCCACACTCTGAACTGTACTATAAAGAAACAGAAGACAACTCAACATTTTAGAAGATAACTAGAAATGTAGTAAAGGAGTTTCCTTTAATATCACAACACCCCTCACTCCCAACCAAAGGCACTATGGGTAAATTTTACCAACCCTTAAAGCTCTTTCAAATCCTAAAAGATGATGCTGTGAAAGTGTTGCATTCAATATGCCAGTGGATTTGGAAAATCCAGCAGTGGTCACAGGACTGGAAAGGGTCAGTTTTTATTCCAATCGCAAAGAAAGGCAATGCCAAAGAATGTTCAAGCTACCACACAATTGCACTCATCTCACACGCTATCTGAAGAAGGAAATGGCACCCACTGCAGTACTCTTGCCTGGAAAATTCCATGGACGGAGGAGCCTCATGGGCTGCAGTCCATGGGCTGCAGTCCATGGGCTGCAGTCACGAAGAGTTGGACACAACTGAGCGACTTCACTTTCACTTTTCACTTTCATGCATTGGAGAAGGAAATGGCAACCCACTCCGGTGAGCCTGGTGGGCTGCCGTCTCTGGGGCTGCACAGAGTCAGACATGACGGAAGCAACTTAGTAGCAGCAGCAGCACACGCTATCAAAGTAATGCTGAAAATTCTCCAAGCCAGGCTTCAACAGTAAGTGAACCATGAACTTCCAGATGTTCAAGCTGTATTTAGAAAAGACAGACGAACCAGAGATCAAATTGCCAACATCTGCTGGATCATAGAAAAAGCAAGAGAATTCCAGTAAAATATCTACTTCTGCTTCATTGACTATGCTCAAGCCTTTGACTGTGTGGATGACAGCAAACTGGAAAATTCTGAAAGAGATGGGAATACCAGACCACTGTATCTGCCTCCTGAGAAATCTGTATGCAGGTCAAGAAGCAACAGTTAGAACTGGACATGGAACAACAGACTGGTTCCAAATTGGGAAAGGAGTACGTCAAGGCTGTATATTGTCACCTTTCTTATTTAATTTATATGGCAGAGTACATCAGGCAAAATGCTGGACTTTAAAGCACAAGCTGGAATCAAGATTGCTGGGAGAAGTATCAGTAATCTCAGATATGCATACGACACCATCCTTATGGCAGAAAGCAAAGAGGAACTAAAGAGCCTCTTGATGAAAGTGAAAGAGGAGAGTGGAAAAGTTGGCTTAAAACTCAACATTCAAAAAACTAAGACCACATTCTCTAAAGCAATTATTCTTCAATTAAAAAATGAATAAATTAAAAAAAAAAACTAAGTTTATGGCATCTGGTCCCATCACTTCATGGCAAACAGATGGGGAAACAGTGGAAACAGTGGCTGACTATTTTCTTAGGCTCCAAAATCACTGCAGGTGGGGACTGCAACTATAAAATTAGGAGATGCTTGCTTCTTGGATGAAAAGCTATGACCAACCTGGACAGCATATTAAAAAGCAGATACATTACTTTACAGACAAACGTCTGTCTAGTAGAAGCTATGGTTTTTCCAGTAGTCATATACAGATGTGATAGTTGGACCATAAAGAAAGCTGAGTGCCAAAGAATTGATGCTTTTGAATTGTGGTGTTGGAGAAGAGTCTTGAGAGTCCCTTGGACTACAAGGAGATCCAACCAGTCCATTCTAAAGGATATCAGTCCTGAGTATTCATTGGAAGGACTGATGCTAAAGCTGAAGCTGCAGTACTTTGGCCACCTGATGTGAAGAACTGATTCACTGGAAAAGACCCTGATTCTGGGAAAGATTGAAGGAGGGAGGAGAAGGGGACGACAGAGGATGAGATGGTTGGATGGCATCCCCGACTCCATGGACATGAGTTTGAGCAAGGTCCGGGAGATGGTGATGGACAGGGCAGCCTGGCGTACTGCAGTCCACAGGACTGCAAACAGCTGGACATGACTAAACTGAACTGAAAGTAGTTAATAATTCCTACTATAAATAACCTGTAAGACAGGGAAACGTCCCAAGTGATTTTATGTTAGCATGACTTTGTAACACCAAAACGTGACAAAGAGAGCACAAGAATAAATGAACTCACAATATATCGTGACCAAGATGGGTTCTTTCCAGAAATGCAAGGGCAATTTAATATTATATAATCAGTTAATAGATTTTCTAAGTAAGCTAAAGAAGAAAAGATCATAATATCACTTTGTTAAATGTAGCAAACCTTTGATAAAAGTTAATACTCATTCCTAATTAAAAAATAACCTAAGGAAAAAAAAAACCAACACCTTCCATTCTTTAATAGAGCATCTGTTAGGGTGGAAAAGAAACACAAATAGCAGATATAATGGTAAAACATAAATACATTTCTCTTAATTGATAGTCAAGATATTGGCTATTTTGTTAAACATTGTTAAGGAGATTTTAGCTACCCCAATAGGTCAAATAAACAAAACAAGAAGTATAAAATTTAAAAGGAAGAAAAAAATTATAATTTACAACTGTCATTTATCTGCAAAAACATAAGTTAAAAATGTTTTTAATTTATAAAATGCTTAAAACTACAAACTTAAAAAATATATCCAAAACTGCTTGAAATTCAGTTAAGTATTAAAGTGAAGTGCCAGTGACTATACTGAACACTAGATGAACCACAAAGAAAATAAAGGAAATATCCCAGTACGATAGCAACGACAACTTTCATGCATTGTGAAAAGCACTGATGGAGAAAACGTGTGACCTGTTTGATTAAATCAAGATGCACAGCATGTTCCTGGATGAGAAGACTTGTTACTGGGAAGATAAAAATTCTCCTCAAAGTAATCGGTACCTCTAATGCAGTTCTAACAGATATTCCAAAGGGACTGTGAAGGCAGAAAGTGGCGGGCTTAACAAATGTACTGAAGCCCTAAATTGCCTGAGCACACCTAGGATTTATTTAAGCAGTGTACAATGAAGGAAATAGCTTTGCAAGATGGAAAAGCTACACTAGATGTGTAGTTATTTAAAAGTGTAAGGTCTGTATAAGGAGAAATAAACAGATTAACAGATCAAAATTAATTCCAAAATAGATCCATAACTATATCAAACTTTAGAATATGACCCAGGGGCATTTGTTGATGGATACATATGATAATTAAGAGTTTTCTGGTTGCACACTGCAAAGAAAGATCTTACTTACTGAATCTATGAAAACTAGAAGACCAAATGAAGCAAGAACAGAATAAATTTAATTGTAGATCTGCTGAATCTGAAGAACTACCATGAAAGCTTACGTACAGAAATATCACGTACACAGTAAACGTACATAGTGAGGTAAGTGGACGTGGAGGTCAACAGTCCTCTCGGCTGGAGCTGTCAACTCGAGAGTCACATGAAGTTGCTTCCTGAAGTTCTGGACAGACGATACCGTCAAGAGGAATGTGTAGTGATGGAGAAAAGCACTGAATCTTGGAAATGCAAACACTTAAAAACCAGGCAGAGGAAAAGAAGCTCAAAGAGATATGGTAATCAATCAAGAAACAATCAGGAATGTGCCGTATCACAGAAGCAAGAGCAAAACAAATTTCAAAATGGAGAAAAGTCCAACGTGAAGTACTGAAAATGTCTGCTGCAATTATCAAAGAACATTCTGCAGTCTGAGAAGAATTCCAATGAAGAACCTATATTTCAAAAGCACCTTTAAAGGGCTTAGATAGATAAAATTTTTAAAAGAAAAAAAGAGGAGAAAGACAGAAAAGTATTAAAAATGGAAGGAGGGTAATCCAGAAGAACATACAAACAAGAAAAAATGGCCATCTCTGGGGGAAGAATTATTAGTTTTAAACTGTACACACTTCCATATTGCTTAACTACAATATCTTTACCAAAAACATGGAGCGCTTACATGTCAGCAAAAACTAAAAATCATTTATTTTGGGGGGGAGGGGGTGGGAAAAAATGAATAAAATGGACCTCCCAGACATTTTATCCTCCCAGACATTTTATTTAAAAAAAAAATAGAAGTTATTTAAAAGTCAAAAAAAATTCACAAGGGCCCACATAGATCCATAGCATTCTAACTCTTATTACAGCCACATCCTATGACATGAAATGCTTTTATTCATTCCTTCAACCAGAGTTTATTATGACCCCTCACTGTGCTAAAAACACTAGGGGCAAAAATATAATTCAGATACTGCCCTTAAGCCACAAGAGGTGACAGTAAAGAACACAGAAGTGTAAACAAGTATTTTAATTCCACGGCAAGAGTATAAGCAAAGTGCCAAGAAGGGAGTAAATTAAGGCATCTGACAGAAGAAAGACAATTTGAACTGAATCTTGAAGTAACATTCGGTAGGAGTTCCAGTCAAGGTCATCTTGTTCAAAAGAAACAGAAAAGCAAGAGCAGAGCAGTGTAAAGCGGTGTTGGAGAAGCCTGAGCACTTCTCACACACTTCCAGTCTTCACCCACCCACTCTCCTCGCCAGGCTTCTCGGTTCGCTGGGGGTGCCCTGCCATCAGCGACGAGTACCTCATCCAATCTGCATCTCTGTCTGAAGCACTCAGCACAGGAAAATGCTCTTTTTTTTAAACTCTGTACTTAAAAAAAATTAGCGTCCATACAGTTAATTCATGAGTTCTTAACTCTTAAACACCCTTCTTACACATTGTTTTAACTTTGAACCTATCACACTGCATAGTGATAGCCTACTATTGATTGAAAAAAAAGAAAATAAAAGAGTCCAAAAATCCAATGAGGTTTAAATCAGTATCAAGGAATAAGACTGATTTATCAACAGCCACATTTTGCTAGTATTCATATACTGCTATTTTAAAGAAAGAAAGAAAGAATCTTAGTAATGCCAGAAAAATAATCAGTATTGCCACTTTCTTTGGAAAAGTTATATATGTACATGGTTGGTGACTGAAATAAAGGTCTTCCCAAGGGATAAAGTGGTAGCCAAGGGTAGGGGGAAAATAAAAAACCCCAAAGAAAATCTCTTTGCTAAAATAAAATACCATTTCTGTTTTCACATTCTATTTCTGTTAAAAATCAACAATCATTTATTTGTTCATTCATTCATTCATTATTTCTCCAGATAAAACAAAATATATCTTTTGTATATTTCATATGCTTTAGAAACAAAGAAATCAAGTTATCATCTCATTCCTTTATAAAAGATAACTGTCTTGTCTTTCATTTAAAATTAATTAGCAATTAATTTAATTTCGCTTATACATTTCAATTTAGTTTTCTATTCTGTGTGGAAGTATGCCCATGTTACATCTGATAAATTTTGCTAAAAAATATATAATACCACAGTTTCACAAGGAATAGAAATGCTAAAATTCAAACTTTCAAACTACAGCTACATGTATTCTAAATAATAATTTTCTCCTTTGATATTCTCTTTAATTACTATAAATGTAACACAGCATCCTTCCTATATTGTAACATTATAGCACAAAATCTGAGATTAGTATTTAAGCACTCAACATTCTAGGGGGAAAAGCCCATGAAACTAAAGCCTCATTACAGTGATCATTCCAGTTACATGGCCATTTCATACACTTAAAGAGTCCTGTATCACAGATCTGTAACAGTCTACAGTTACACGTGGAATCGTACACTCGACATTAAAACACCACCCCATCATGACGAATTAGTTATGACACCAAAAGACATTTCTAACAATTGACAGGGTTTAAGTGGAGACAAACCAAGATATAAAAATGAAATAAAACAAACCCAAACAATGCTGCTTTCTGAAGGTAACATGGGTAACAGAAGGCCATCCTGTTGAAGATCTGATACAGATCAGGAGGCCCCTCCAGAGTGAATACTGAAGGCAGAAGTGGGGCTGGGCCTATCACTTAACTTCTGCTGTAAAACACTGACCAAGGTTTATGGCCTAAGAACCTGAAGAAATGGCAACCAAATGTACTTTTAAGTTAATGATATTAAGGACTAGAATAAACTTCAAATAGACTATATAAGATTAAAAAATTAAAAACTTAACCCTCTCTCCCTTCCCCCCTTGTCTCTCTCCACTCTGGGTTTTTTTCTCTCTCTATACATGTTTGCATATGTGCATTTGTGTAAGTAACTCATTTTAGGAAGCTGAATCACTAACACAAAAACTAATAAAACCTTCTATAAGCAGACTTAGAAGGCCGTTCTATTTAGTTGACATTAACTCTTTGAGTATGAAAATCTGGCAAATCAACTTCACTAGGCACCAGAGTCTGCTCTTAGATATTTTGGTAAACAAAAAATCTTGTCTTCCTGTTAAAAATTCAATAGGCAGAGAAGGAATGTCTTTGAAATAAACAACTGAATCATCACCCTATTATTTCTCAGAACTTAAACCATTATCATATATACAAACATTCCCTACATCGACAATTTTACCAATAAATAAAATTCTGATTCCCTGATGCTATCTTAGCAAAATGCACCAAACCTCATACCAATTAAAGAACTGACAATACATACTCCTTAAAAAGAAAGAATCCTGAAATAATCCACTTTGTTTCTAAACAGACATCACCGTCTCAGACTTAATCTTCAACATTTCTACAAAAGAATAACTATCAAAATTAGTGAAATGTTGCACAGTTCTTATTTGGGAGAATACCCTGACTAAAGCAGACCACTCACTAATAAAGTGCAACTTAATAAATCATGTGGAATCTTATTTTGTTCAAACCCTTACTAACTCCTAGCACCATCTGTTACCATCAAAACTATATGACAAGATATGATATATAATTAATAGGTAAACAACAATCTAATTAAAATGGACAAATACTCCATGTTCCTGCCATTTGGGAGCTCTAATTACAGACTAAATTTTAAGCTTGAATTAAATATTTAAGCTGGAAAATTAACTTTCCTTCTCGAGCCTTGAATACATTAATACAGATATGTGAAGCGACTTCCTGATGGGAACTTAAACATGTAATTTAGTTTCATCAAAGCAGTTACTAATTGTTAAGCAGCAGTACCTTACCATATGTACACAATAGCTATTCAGAGCTGAAAAGGTGGTTCCAAAGCACCCCTCTGCAACCCTTTCCTGACATAAATATAAAATGTATATACAGCACAGCAGTAAATACACACACTGAAAACAAATTACTTCGAGTCTTCAGCTTTCAATGCTTCTCAAAGACAATGAGAAATTGGTTTAAATAAACAAAATATACCTATATTTGACAAGGCAAAAACCACACAAAAGTAAAAAAAGGCCAGAAGGACAAAAAGGATCCAGGTATAAAATTCTAGGATAACACAAAATTAATTAAAGACCCTGACCTACTGAATCAAAATAACGAGTTAAGACAGGATACTAATTCTTTTCTTCCTATCTGTTCCCTTCACAGAATATAGAAGACTTCGGTAATAAATGCTTCGAGGGAGCATTTAGAAAGATGACCACTTAAAGGTGAACCGTTTTTTCCATGTTTCACTAATTTTTAATGCATGAAGAAAAGATTCAGAAAAATGACCTTAACAAGCACTTGTTTAAGAAAATAAATTCTATAGAGAATATAAGAAATATACTAAATTGCCATTTTATACTGAGCAAACAGAGAAAATGACAAATCCCTAAAAAGGGTATATATCACTCTTTTTAAAAATAAGTTATTCTAATTATTCATAAGCATAAAAAAATGGCAGGTCAAATATATTAACACAGGTTGGTTATGAAAAGAGAACACTGTCATTAAATATGTCTTTGTTAAGCATTAAATAGCAGTTAACTTCTAGGTTATATTAAAATTACTTTATTTTTATAATTACACAGAAACAGTAATATAATGCACTGCTTAACATTCAGGGCCAATGAAAAGTATGTAACGCCTGCTTATGTCAAATTTCCTACACTTGAAATTTTCACCAGAATTTAGGTGATATAAAATTTAATCATAAAAAGATCTGCATTTAAGAATAAAAGAGCTTCCTCTTCTACTTTGACACTGCGTGCTTAGTCTCTAAGTCAGGTCCGACTCTGCAACCCCATGGACTACAGCCCATGAGGCTTCTCTGTCCATGGATTTTCCAAGCAAGAATACTGGAGTGGGTTGCCATTTCATCTTCCAGGGGATCTTCTCAACCCAGGGACTGAACCCGTGTCTCCTGCATTGGCAGG
The DNA here is from genome assembly GCF_000754665.1 of Bison bison bison. NCBI lineage: Eukaryota > Metazoa > Chordata > Mammalia > Artiodactyla > Bovidae > Bison > Bison bison. The sequence continues at coordinate 3,091,838 of NW_011494946.1, read as the reverse complement.
TGGATTCTTTACCACTGGGAAGCCCACTTTGACAATAGGAAATATATTTACTATTTTATAACTCATCACTCTTATTCTAGGGTCTGCTCAAGAATAAGTTTGCCCGTTTTTGTCTCCCAATATTTCCTTATATATATCCTTTCCAAAAGTTGTCAATACTGTACTAGTGCTGAAATTTTCACTCATGTGAATTACAGAACACTTGAACCCTAGAGTATATTAGTGATGCCTAACTATGTGAATATGAAGATACTTTTTTAATTTCAAAAAATAAACAGATTTGTTATAAAGATGTAATGTACAGCATGGAGATATATTCAATATTTTACAATACTTTTGTATGGAGTATAATCTGTAATTCAATTACTATGTTGTCTACCTGAAACTAACATAACATTGTAAATCAACTGTACTTCAACAATTAATATAATAGTGTATACATACATGTTTTAAAGAACAAAGTTTCTATAAATTTTATACATGGAAAAAAAATCAAATATCTGCTCGAAAAACAGGTAAGTGAATATATTCTCAGTATCTGACAAAACACACAAACTAAATCCACAGATGAACACGCATTTAAAGATGCTTTGTCATTTCCCTCAAATTTCATAATGATCTGCAGCCACAGACTTGCAAACACACACAGAAAGAAAAGCAGAGCACTCTTTGAACAATCCTCTGAAGTGAGTATTTATTTCCACGTTATCCTGTATCACACAAAGAACAGCAAATGAAGGACAGTCAGTAAGTATTACTGAGAGAGAAAAACTTTCCTAAAAATTGATTTGATGGATATACAAAACATAGCATGGTTCTTGTCTAATACTAAATCAGTCAACTGGAAGAAAACAGAAGTTATTCCATAATGCAGGCTAGAAAAGTCTATTCAATTTTATTTAAGATCTGTATGCTGTAAAAGTACATGCCACGGAATTTACTGATGACAACTATACAGATATGAAATTCATGACATATTGATTCAACATATTGAACTGGTTTTTAAAACCAATTTATATAAATGATTATAATAGTCTATATTATGTTTAGCCTTTGAGGCATATGGTAGTAAATTTGAATTCAATTTTAAATAAATTTACATAAATATAAAAAGTTCAGTAATTTTTATCCGCCCTGCATATGAAACAGAACAAGTTAAAAAAAAAGAGACTGTACTTCATAAATGCACTTGAGGCCAAAGTTCAAATGGGCCAGAACCCTAAGTTTATTTCTTACAAAGAAATAAAAAAATGACTGACTTTCATAAGACAAAGAGAAAGAAAGTCATCAATGGGGAAGGTACTACTGAATACTAAGTAGTAAATATTTATCTCAATATGCATAAAAATATATATTTAGCAGTAAAAAATGATTTACATTTACTACATATTCTTACTATATATTCTACATAAAAATTAACATAATTCAAAAAACTTCACACTGATGTATGGTATACATATATTTAGATGGAACTACTACTTAAGATAGGAATACAGTAAATCCCCTTTGAAGAACTTATGCAATTTACAACATGCAAGTATTTTTAAAGGCCATCAAGTTTTCCTTGATAAGTACTACAAAGTCAGAAATTCTATCCTTTGCATAAAGATGGTTCTAAGATTCCATCAGTAGATCAGAGCTCAGGCTCTGATTAACTTGGAGACTGAGTCAGGAAACATCCAGGCTCTGGAACATGGGGCACAGACAGTGTGTGTGAAATTGAGCAGTCTTGATAATCAACATTTGCACCTTGACCTCTCATCTCATCCCTGTTGCATCAAATAATTAAATGCCCATACGTGCAGAAATTCTAAACACATTAACTCAAAACCAAGAGGACATCTAAATTTGGAGTTTATTAGTCTAGTACCATCAGAGGCATTTCCAAATGACTATCATTTGCCAGTTGCTTGAGAGGAAACTGCAGAGCAGACATGAGTCAAGCTTCTCAAAGCAGCACTGTTATGTGAGACTCCTCCCCTCCATCCTGTCTCAGGCCGCGTGACTAGAACTCTGATCGCTAAGGCCAAACAATGTTCTGTTTATGACACTTTTCCTCCAACATTTTCTTCTGAAAATTTTTGAAATTCAGAAAAGTCTGCAAGAATGTTACAGTCAACATTCATACACTCACCACCTAGATTCTAATAACATTGATGTTTTACTTTAGTGGTTTTATAATTTACTTATCAAGCCATCAGACCATCACTTTCTTAAGCATTTCAAAGTTGCAGATGCTATGATACTACTTTTTCAACATCTTATACAAATACTTCCAAATATACAGAAAAGGTGAACACCTACCTAGAATCTTCAGTTCATTTTAGTATATTTGCTTTAGCACAACGTCCATGTATCTGTCCATCATTCTGTCAATTCATCATACTGCAGTATTTTAATTACCTCAATTACTGGTTGCCACTCTTGATTCCCTTCTGCAGAAGAGCAGCTACTGAAAAGTGGTTTGTATGTATTCAAAACTGTTACCTTACCTTCACTTCTTTCAGTTCAAGAAATGTTTAGCTATACATGCTTTGAATGTTTTCTCACTTCTCAATTTCCTATGGAGTATAAAGACACAAACCCTTTAGGAGAGAACTCATTTTTTCTCTTTTGCAAAAAAAAGAAAAGAAAAAGAAAAAGACATTGAAATATTTTCTAAGGTTACTAGATAGAATGAAAAAACTCACAGAAAACCAAGTTCTTCGGGGAAAATGAACTGTGAGCTTTAGTTAAGACACTTGACAAGTGGTTTTGAAACTTTACTTTGCAGAAAAGACTACTAAAGCTAAGTATTTATGATACTTTTATAGTTATGCATGGTGTATGATTCCATGATGCATACATTCTACAATGTGATTACATGATGTATAACTGTCATTTTTTTTTTGTTGTTGGTTAAAATTTCACTCTCAATTCACATGATGGAATTTATGTATAATTTATGTGTATTTCCTGAAGTTTGGCTATTCATCTAAATGAATACACCATTTTATCTCCACAATTCTCTCTATCCTGAAGCTCCCTTAGTCCCTCAATCAGAACAAGTGCTTTCAAACTCACTGAAAGTGAGTCCTTTGACTTCAACCCCCTCCGCCCCTTCCAGTGTCCCTTCTTCCCCTATCAGACGGAACTAGACTATCTGAGGTCTTCCAAGTACTGTGTCCTCTCTCGCCCCGTGTCTATCAGCTGCATCTTTCCTGAAAAGCCTCCGACACTAGCTCAGGCTCAGCCACCTTCTGATTCCCTGCTCCACGTGCTGAAAGCAGAGAACACAATGAACCAACAGGAAGTCCCTCCACCCCTTGGCCAACTGAGACACAGCGGCCGTCGGGAGGGGCACCCTGAGAGAACCTGCCGGAAG
>NW_011494946.1:3069705-3088374 GCF_000754665.1 Bison bison bison | reverse complement strand
CAGAGAGAGGGCCCACCGCTGCAGAGCGCCGGGCGCCCGCCCACGGTCAGGCAGCACGGGCTCTCCCCCCACCTGCCGCCCTCACCCCCAGGCGGGCTGGGACCTCCCCAAAGGGCGCTGGTATCTGACTCTCCCCCGGCCTGCCTTCCCTCCTCTTCTCTCATCACAGACGTCACATGTGCACTGTGGTCTGCAGCTTTCCCACCTCATTCCTGACCTCTCTCTCCCTTACCTCCCAAAGTCTCCCTCCACCCCAGTAAATGTCTTAAAGCTTCCGTATCCATCTCAGCATCTGCTTCTCGGAGGACCTGGATTGTCACATGCACTACTTTACTATTTCTACTATTATCAGTTAAAAAAACACCCTCCTCCTGTAAAAATGAACCAATCCCTCCACTAGTCTTGGCCCCAGACCTGTTCCATCTTTTCAGACTTTAATCAACAATATGCCCAAACAGAGGTCATCCTCTTCCCCTTCAAAATGTTGGGCTCATCATCTATGGAAAGACACCACCAAGATACACCCAAGTACCTGTATTTTCGTCTTGACCCTCTCACCTCGGACTGGTTAAATCCCAGACAATTCTACCTCCTATATTAGCCCCTTCTTCTCACCCACTCCCCACTCTGATTTACTCCTGACTCCCTTACTGCTGTCTCAAATCTTCCCTGACAAACTGCAACAGTCTCCTAATTAGTAGTCTGACTCTTGAGTTCTCCCTCCAATCACTCACATGCTTAAATGTCACTTAAGGGCTCTTTCTAAAATTCAAATCTGACCACACCACTCTCTGGCTTAAATTCCTTCAGTAAGTCACAATGCCTAACACTGCAATCGGAGGTTCTTTCTACCCCATCTGTCTTCCCTGCTCTTTTCTTTTTACCTCCAAGATAGAAAGCCCATATTCTTAATGTATAATGCACAAGACTCTTCAAAACACTAGACTTCATATCTACAATCTCAGGTGTCAACATTACCCAACAAGCGAACCTGAACTATGTGTAATTCCCCAAATACAGCTTAGCTTTGCAATCATCCCTGGGCCACCGCAGGCAACACCTCCCTCCTCCTGAAGCGCGTATCTTCACACGCCTCACACAAAGTCTGTACCTTCTCTGGACGCCTCCGTGGAGCCAGCCCACAGTCCCACCTCCAAGCTGCTTTAAGTACTTTTTTCTTGTAGTCTACAATCTCCCATCTGCGACCCTATCATCTCATTCTTCTCACTAGATGTTAATTTTTTTAGTGCCACTCCCTTCTATAAACTGCCAGTTCCTAGAAGAAGAATCATATTTTAACTTGTTGATCCTAGAATACTGTTTGAGTAATAAGTACATAAGCAAAAGTTTTTCTGGACAGAAATCTTTTCAAAAAAGCAAGAAAGAAAAGATTCTTAGTACCTCAATAAATCTGTGAATTATTTTACAAAAGAAATGTAATTCACACTTGCTGGTTTTCATCTTCCCTCCTGTGATGGTTAATTTTATATGTCAACATGACTGGGCTAAGGGATGCCAAGGCAGCTAGCAAGACATCACTCCGAGTGTGTCTGTGTGATTAGCTTCTCCGTGAAAGATCAGCATCTGAACTGGACTGAGTGAGGATGCCAACATGAATGGCCATCACCCAACACATCCAAGGCCTGAACAGAGCCAGAAGGTGAAGGAAGGGCAAATTCGAGCTCTGAGCTAACGAAGAGGTATTTGGACTCAGGCCTGGATTCAGTCCCTTCCTCCATCCCCCATGCCATCACCCCAATTCTCAGGCCTTCGGACACATCATGAATCACGTACTGCAGATGTTCCTGGTTCTTCAGCTTGCAAACAGCAGATCAGGGGACTTCTTAGCTCCTACGCCACATGAGCTGATTTCCGTCTTTTATACACGTAGATCCTTTTGGTTCTGTTTCTCTGGAGAACTCTGACTAATACAACCCACAGTCCGGGAGGCCAGGCCCCTGTAAACTGTTTCCCCAACATTTCTGGGAGTCCTGTTGAAGAGTTTCACATGTGTTCAGGAGCCAGATCAGTCAGCTGACGGTCACCTCCCCGGGCACATCCACCAGTCACCCCTCTCTGTGCCTCTCGGGGGGTTCTCTGAGGTGCTGGTTCCGGTCCCTCCACACTGAGCTTGGGTGGGCGTCACCTGTTTCCCTGCCCAGGTGCTGAGGTCGCTCTGTCCTGCTGATCATGGGGGGATGCCTTTCCCCCACAGGCCCCCACCCTCTGCGGCCCGCCTCCCCGCGGCTCCATGAGAGCCACTGTCGCCCGGTAGCACGGCTGTCGCCCAGGGCGCCCCCGCGCTCCCCGCGCAGCCAGCACAGCGCAGTGCGTGCACACCGGCACTCGGGATGCTCGCAAAGGGGAAAGCACTCCTTCCACTGGGCTCTCTCTCAGTCTAGAGCGTACACGTGCTGTGCCGCTTGTCCCCAAGCATCTCATGATGCTTCTCCTTATTCTCTTGTTCTTTCTAAACGTCTTCTTCTCACAGCTCAAGTATTCTTCCAGCTCCACTGACACCAGGCCGGAGAGGTCGAGACCAGAGAGCAGAACAGACCCCTGCCGAACTCCAAAACGCTCCTCCTCAGCAGCTGAGACGGCATCACCACGTCTGGCTCTTTACTCCTTTTCTTTTTAGAAGAAATTCCACTTTGTTCCTACACAGCAAAGATGTGGCTGAACCCCTTCAAAGAGCACAAGCAAAGCCCACACTGAGGACATGCTACCCAGAACGAGTCTTAAACACTAAAAACATACAACTTTCAAAACATGCAATGCCTCTTCGTGCTCCATGCTTCTCATACTTACTATATTCCATTAAAACTCCTAAATAATGTGTCACTCAAAGCAGCTTTCCCGCTGACAAATGAAAGCCTCCCTTTTGGGGGATTCTTTAACAAATTAACCTTTGTATCTGAACTCCAGTATGATTAGGCCGGCAGCTTCCCGTCACCTGCCCCGCAGTGTCGGGCAGTGGTAGGCCTCCCATCAGTTGGGATTCCCAAGGCGCTCCTGAATCAACACCAGCGGGGAGACAGTGGCCACAGAGAGGCCCGCGAGCAGGAACCCACCTGCCTGGGGACACCAGAAGCCCTTCCCTGCAAAGGCAGGGTCCATTCTTCATGCCATGAGAACACAAGGGAAGAACAAGAACTCTTCTGGCAAGTTCCACACCAGATTCAGACTCTACATTAGAGAGTATTAGGCACTAACAGAGCAGGAAATGTAAATAAGACAAAGAACAGACTAGGAAAAATAATGCAAATTCTCTAAAACAAAAAGCAAACTTTTAAAGAAAATGTTTAATGAATATAAATATTACCGACAGTTCAATTTCACTCAAAAATTGATATATACACTTAGAAATTAAATCCTTGGCTTTATAAACATGATGAATAAGCAAATAATTTATGATTATGTATTTCTTACCACAAGCATTTTATGACAGAAAATTTTCCTGAAAGCTCCATTACTAACAAATTCCAAAGTGTTCAGTCACTAAAAATAGAGCTCCTTACTTTTTCTAATCTATTTTGATACTTTTAGCCATCTCATAAATTGCGTATTTTGGGGATTTTAACAACCTATCCTCCTAGAATTTTTATATTATGGTAAAGAAAAAATATGTGTGTATATACACACACACACGTTTTAATTTTTATGACTTTAAAAATTAATCTTTACAACAAATACAACTCAATCTTTTTAAAAAAGATATTTGAGGGAGGGAGGGGAAGAGGTTTTAAAAGAATAAAGAAAATAAAAATGGACAAGGATTGAAGCACTACTGTAGAGTGTAGATTTCAAGTAATTTTAAGCACTGGATAATTTTAATCTAGAAAGAAAGCCTCAATTCAGTTGTAGACTTCAGGTAATTTTAAGCACTGGATAATTCTAATCTAGAAAGAAGGCCTCACTTCAGTTATAAATATACTTTATATAACAGCACACTACTCCCTCAGAGAATCTGGACGGTGGCGTTTGTGAAATGAGCCAGGACATCATGGGGGAAAACACCCTCTCCTTATGTTGTATTTATTCAGTCTGTGGGCTCCTACTGCAGGTGGTCCTTGAGACAATAATATAAAAGACTTCTGAAACAAAATGGATAAATATGATCATTTATTTAAAATTCAGGCAGGTTTTTAAAACTCTATTTCTATTCAGAGAGTCCAATTATCTACAAGATATACACAGGCTGCAATACAAGCCATTATGATTGATTGATTGATTTTAAACAAAAATACTAGCACATACATACACAAAATGAATCTTATCTCCCTTCAAAATATCCATTTTGGGCAGCTATACATCAATTCCACTGATTTTGAAAAGAGGTATTGCTAAAATACTTTGATTAATGGATCATGTACACATCTTCCCAAGGGGACTATTTCAAAGAGAATAACACACATTTAAATAAACAGGCTCTGATACACTTATTTAAAAACTGACCTCACTAATTTATAGGCAAATCTAACATGGAAAACAACCTTTAAAAGACTTTAAAGTTCTCAACAAATAAAATTTCCTTTGAAATTCACACACTCAAAATAAGTCTTCTCCTGCCACCCACCAGTAAGAAAAGGGATGCTGAGAAGGGGTAGAAAGGTAAAGTATTAAAGTCAGGTTAGTGTGAAAGGCCGTTGTATTCAACGCCTTTTGAGAATTAAGTTACCTACTGAGGGAAACAGGAAAACCTCCGAATCTAGAGTAAGCATTCTGCAACAAACAGCACCAAATTCACTGAGGGCGTCTACTTTAAAGTCAGCAGTGCATGCATAAACTCCTTTCAGCTATGCATTTTCAGCTGTAGCATATACAGTGTATGTTCTAATGGACAGCAGTTAATCATAAAATGCAACCCATCCTGAAATAACAGTACTTGCAGAAAAGCAAACTACTGTCAATTATGGTTTAGTATTTAAAGGACAGTAATTTTTTATTCTGTGTGGTGATTTGAAATAGGTGTAATTAAAAACTAACTTGTAATTACTATATCTATGCATCTATAGAAACATTCACATATTTTCAAATATATATTTTCTTCAATTTGTCTTAATTTTAAAACTGTTCACAAAGTAGCTTTTATTAAAAATAAAATTAATACAAAGCATGTAATTTTACCCTATTTTGTTTACTTGTTATGAAAATGGATACAAAATAAATACTTTGACCACAAGCCCTGGGTGTTCAATGCCTTCAATCAAACCATGAAATTAATATGAAATTCTAAATACAGAATATAATGCCACATAAACAGTATAACAGCCAAGTCCTGTCGAAGAAGCCATATGTTTTTTCCCATTGTTCAAAAAAAGGAGATGACTTCCCGTCACTTATGTTTCTGATTAGCAAGGTGATTTATGCCACAGTCACTAAAAATGCCAGCAAGTGAATGAGAAAATGCATAGTGACTGCACCAGATGTGCACAATAAACAGGAATCCCATTGTAATCCCTGGTACTTAGCTTATATGAAGGCAATGTAGGAAACACTCTTGGATATGGCAAAGTCACTCTTTTTTTACATTTGACTATAAATGATATGAAATAAATTGTGTGTTTTATACTTTATGGCATGCATACATTGATAAATTAGGTAGCGTTTTGTATCCCGACTTATCTACAAGACAAACCTGGCTAAGATCATGGGGATTAATTGCTTCAGAAGTGTGAAATGCAGCTTTTCCATTCTTTTCTGCACACTCAGTGAAGAAACAATGATTAATCACTGTTTAACTATTCTCCTGAGGATCTACAAGATTGCCAAAGCAGGACTTATCCTCATAAATCCAAAAAATACAGGTTTAGATTTGTTGCCAACAACTGAAAGTACATGAACTTAAACCCATTTGTTATCAGATTAAAATCACGTCAAGGTTTCAGAACCTCACTGGTTCACAATTCCCTTTTAATCGGTGACTTCAACAAGAAATTAGATTAGCACATAAGATATAACAAAAGCACATGTACTTACAAAAGCAATAATAAACCTATTTTTTAATTATAAAATATCCTCAGCCTAATAATATCAAACATACTACTGATATTGAACTGATAACCTCCTTAGTTACCTAACGAGTTCAATTTCTCTGTGCTCTTTATAAAAACTAAAATACATGTTATCAGATGAAAAATATTTTTAAATGGTTATTTCAAATGGAAAAATGACTACTTATTTCAAGAAATTTTATTCCTGACAGCTATAGCTGAAGGACATTTATGTGGATAAAATTATTTAGTTTTAGTTCCAATAGTACTAACAAAAATATTTTTAGTCTTTATAAGACTTTATCGGAGAAGGCAATGGCACCCCATTCCAGTACTCTTGCCTGGAAAATCCCATGGTTGGAGGAGCCTGGTAGGCTACAGTCCATGGGGTCGCTACAAGTCGAATATGACTGAGTGACTTCACTTTCACTTTTCACTTTCAGGCATTGGAGAAGGAAATGGCAACCCACTCCAGTGTTCTTGCCTGGAGAATCCCAGGGACGGGGGAGCCTGGTGGGCTGCCGTCTATGGGGTCACACAGAGTCAGACACGACTGAAGTGACTTAGCAGCAGCGTAAGACTTAATAAGACTAAAATGTAAAATTTCAAACTTAAAGTCTATACTGTAAATGATCCAAAAATATGTAACATTTGAACAGAAGTACATAAGAGAGGTTTCATATATATTCCAAGTAATTTAGGCTTTCAAGAATATCTTCAGTCAATACTCCCTATATACTGAAGAAATTAAGTAATTCCAGTCATTTGTAAAATTTTTAAAATATGCTTTTAACAACAGAAAACTTATTTTATTACAGTAATAAAATATTTGTATCATAATGGTCAAATCATTATAAATTAAAGAATTTTTAAAATCCCCTTTAAATGGATCAGCTGTTCACAGACTACAAAGTATTCTTAAACAGGAATAATCTAAAATAAAACCTTCAAACTTCTATGTAATATAGAAACATAGTCACCTCTCAACAATAAAGGACCCATTTTCAATTTGTCTAATTATATGTTCTGAAACTCCAATACTTTGGCCACCTGATGCAAAGAACTTACTTATTAGAAAAAACCCTGATGCTGGGAAAGATTGAAGGCAGGAGGAGAAGGGGACGACAGAGGATGAGACGGTTGGATGGCATCACCAACTCAGTGGAGGTGAGTTTGAGTAAACTCTGGGAGTTGGTGATGGACGGGGAGGCCTGGTGTGCTGCGGTCCATGGGGTTGCAAAGAGTCAGACACAACTGAGTGACTCAGCTGAACTGAACTGAACTATATGTTCATCTAACTTCTCCCTTCCAGTTCACGATGTTCCTTTCAAGTCTACCAGTTTCCAAAGAGACCAGAAGAACTGCAAGGAAGAGCAGGTCAAAGTGCTGGGTGAGTTCACCATTGCATGTGTCTTTGTAAAAGTGAATGAGGAGGAGAGAAAGCAAAGCAGATTCTGTATTTTCCACATTTCATTTTTATCTAGAGTTGGCAGTTTCTCCATTACCAAAAAGTGAGAGTTATGTCTGCTGATATGTGTACACAGAAAACCTAGAAAAATTCACAATGATCTTGGCAAAAAAAATAAAAAGAAAATTTGATTCTCCTTACATCATCCAATTTAAAAAGGAGAACATTATAAAATGACATATTTAAATGTTAGCGGAGTACCTGCCATAGAGTAAACAGTCAATAAATACTTATTGATCAGATGAACAGGTGAATTCAAATTGGTTCTACTCCAAAGGCGGAGAAGGCAAAGGCACCCCACTCCAGTACTCTTCCCTGGAAAATCCCATGGACGGAGGAGCCTGGTAGGCTGCAGTCCATGGGGTCGCCAAGAGTCGGACACGACTGAGCGACTTCACTTTTCACTTTTCACTTTCATGCATTGGAGAAGGAAATCGCAGCCCACTCCAGTGTTCTTGCCTGCAGAATCCCAGGGATGGGGGAGCCTGGTGGCCTGCTGTCTATGGGATTGCACAGAGCTGGACACGACTGAAGCGACTTAGCAGCAGCAGCAGCTACTCCAAAAGCTGATGACATTTCAGAGTTTATGAATAGAGCACTGTCCTTTCACCTTTTCCTGACACTCCCAAACTTCTTCACTTAACATTTTTTAGTGCAATGAAAATATTGAAGAAAAACCATCCTTAAGTGTTACTCAAAATATGCCACTAACATAAAACCTCACAGAGACAATAACTGTTTTGCTTAACCTAGAAAAACTATTAGGACAGACTTGGAGGTTGGGGAATGGCCTTCACTAATGGTTTGCAAAGGAACACAAGTGTGTCAGAATGAGATAGCTGGGATTTTTAAAAAACAAACCTGTACTTATAATGGGAAAGTCACTGCAGCCGGCTTAAGTCAACAACCCGAACAGAGAAGCAAAGTCATAGACAACAAAATGGCAGCCTACTGGAAAAATGCACATGAGACACCCAAGGAAGGAGACGACAAGGGAAACAGCGTCAAATAATAAAGTCATGTAACAGGGACTCTGCAAGGAAGACAGCGGAGCAGTCTGTGACATACCACAGGAAGGAGCGCTCCCTGAAGACCCTCCTCAGAGGCATTAGCCATGGAGCACTGGGTGGACACAGCACAAATAACACTTAATGTCACGTGTCAGGCCAGGATACAGTGTGGGCACGTACCAACGAAAAATGAGCGTGAACTTGCATTTTCACTTAAAGGGAAATGCAATAAGATAAACCCTGCCTTCAGAAGGAACCAGAATAAAGCTATCAGAAGCTGAAGTCCCCTTATCTCTAATCAGTACTTCTGTAGTAGCTAGTGCTCCCATAGGGAACCAAGTACACTGAAGGTAAACCAGACACACCGACCCTCAGCGCATACGCCCGAGGAAGACAAGCAGACGTGTGCATATAAAGGAGAGACCACTCACAGGGTCTTCCAGTCGAGTGACCCAGGGACTGTTCCAGGTTTTTGGAAAAGGTAGGGTCAGTAAAGAATAGAAATTAGTTATTTAAACCCAAGAGGGATTCACTAAAGGTACTGTGAGAAAAAGCAAGCACAAGGTTAGTCAGTTTTTTGGTCTCACAATTGCAATTGACCCTTGAATAATTCAGGGGTTAATCTGAGTATAATTTACAGTTGGCTGTCTGTATCCAATATTGCTAGGCATCTGAGAATTCAACCAATCACGGACTGTGTACTACTATTTACTAATTTCTATTGAAAAACATCCATGTGCAGGTGGACCCATGCAGTTCCAATCTGCCTTGCTTAAGGGCCAGCTATAACTCTGCTGCCCTTCCCACCCGCTACCCTTCCTAACGTAAGTTGCACTGCACTGGAGAACAGCAAACGAGCCTCGGGAATCACGTCCCAAGACAGCACGAGCAGGTCCTACAGCTAGAGCGGAAGTAGCACTGCTCTTAAGAACTGGGCTCTTGAGCAAGAATGAGGAGGAAGACAGGACTTTCTGGGAATTCGGTGGCGAAGAATCCAAGCTCCCAGAGCAGGGGCTGTGGATCTGGTCCCTGTCAGAGAACTAGACCCCACACGCCAAAACTAAGACCCAGTGCCGAATAGATAAACATGAATGTTAACTTAAAAAAAGAATGAGTAGGAAGAGCAACATTATTCTATTTCAGAAACAAAGGAGAGTGATCCCAGAGATCACATTTTACCAAGAAAAAAATGCTGGGACTCTCAAGCTATCACTGCATCCAGTATTTCTTGACCCGGGCTGAGGTGACTGGAAGAGATGTAAGGAACACAACAGACTCCTGACATTCACAGATGTTTGCATCCAGGCTTTTACCTGTGTTCAAGCAATCCAGAACATGAAGTGACTTGTCATTTTCCTGGTAAGTGAATCTGAACCACAAGCTGCCTATGGCTAGTGTGAGAAAGTTCCGCTTCTGATCTTAATGTGACTGGTAGTTTTCTGGAACATACTCCAGAAATATCTACACATTTGAGAATTTTCAAAAGTTTCAAGACGTGAATCACTCATAAATCCGTGTTGTATGTCTTTCTTACAGTAATATAATATTTTTAAGACACAAAATTCCTAAACTGGAAATGACCATTGATTTACATTGCCAAAATAAAAACCACAAAGGCGTAAGCTGAAAAGGAGAAGTCTAAGGCAGCTAGCCATGGCGAGCCACGATGCTTCTGGTGCATGACTAGCCGGAAGTGGGAGGCAGCCAGGATAAACTGTGATGCTTGTGGTGCGTGACCATCCAGAAGTAACACAAAGCTCGAACACAGACTTCCACAGACGGAGCTATGCTGTGCATGCTTCCTTCCTTTCTGTTACTGAGGATAAACCACCCATGTGCCTATAGAAGGCTCATCTCTCCACACGTGTACCTCGCTTCAGCAATTCTCTACTATTTCCTGTATCACCAGTTCATTCCTCTCTAGGGCATTCTCAATACTGATGCATGCTGCTTCTCTTCTTCTAAAATAAAACATCCTCTCTTGATCAGCATCCCTCTTAAGCCGCCACTCATGTTTCTCCTCCCAGTCAACCCTGAAGCTACTCCATCCACCTTGACCTCACTCCACATTGACCCCACTCCACCTTGTATTTAAAACCACTACACTTTGAACCCACTCCAGTAAGACTTCTGTCCTCCACTGAAACTGCCCTTCTCAAAGTCACCACTGTCCTCCCACTGATGACTCCAACAATCAATTCACAGTTCACATGTGACCACACCTCAGCACTGTTTGTCAAAGACAATCACTCCACTTCCTTGATACATTTGCATCACTTGGCTTCCTTGGCTGTCAGATACTCTGAAAGCCAGCGTCTTCCTCTTACCTAACTGGTTTTCTTCCCTGCCTCCTGCACTAATTCCTTTCCTCCAACAGCTTCATTTAAAGTGCCCCAAAGTGGAGGCCTTCAACCGTCTCCAGCTGTATCTACCAGGTTGCATCAATATTAGACTTTTAAAGATACCATCTACAGCTGATGACTTTTAGGTGTTTTTTTTTTTCATCTTTCCCCTGAACTCTGGGACAGGATCTGTCTCCTTGACCTTTCCACTTGAATGTATAATAAACTTCTTCAACTTAGCATTTCCAGAACCAATCGCCTGACCTTCTCCCCCAAGTATGCTTCTCTTATAACCTCCCCCTTCATCATTAAATAAAACTCTTATTTAGACCAAAGACACAATTGAAGCCATTCTTCATATCTCAAATCTCAAAAGCCATAACTCAAATCCAATCCATCGATAAGTCCTGTTGTTCAAACCACAATGCTCTCTTACTTCCAACCTTCTACATGGACCCTCTGCTTCTGTCCCTGCTCCCGTTACAGCTGCTTCTCAACCTGGAAGCATATAATTCCTTTAAACTATAAATCAGATGTTGATACTTACTTTCCAATAGCTTCCAATCTCATTCAGTATAAAAGCCAAGTACATATCTCTAAAGGCCTAGACTCCCAGTCACTGCTCTCCTTTGATCCCTACTAGGCAACATTCAGAAAACTAAGATCATGGCATCCGGTCCCATCAATTCATGGCAAACAGATGGGGAAATAATGGAAACATTGACAGATTTAGTTCTGGGGAGCTCCAAAATCACTGCAGATGGTGACTGCAGCTATGAAATTAAAAGACACTTGCCATCCTAAAGGAAATAAGTCCTGAATATTCACTGGAAGGACTGATGCAGAAACTTCAATACTTTGGCCACCTGATATGAAGAACTGACTCATTTGAAAAGACCCTGATGTTGGGAAAGATTGAAGGCGGGAGGAGAAGGGGACGACAGAGGATGAGATGGTTGGATGGCATCACTGACTCAATGGACATGAGTTTGAGTAAGTTCGAGGAGTTGGTGATGGACTGGGAGGCCTGGCGTGCTGTAGTCCGTGGGGTCACAAAGAGTCGGACATGACTGAGAAACTGAACTGAACTGAACTGCTCCTTGGAAGAAAAGTTATTACAAACCTACACAGCATATTAAAAAGCAGAAACATTACTTTGCCAACAAACGTCCATCTAGTCAAGGCTATGGTTTTTCCAGAAGTCATGTATGGATGTGAGAGTTGGACCATAAAGAAGGCTGAGCACTGAAGAATTCATGCTTTTGAACTGTGGTGTTGGAGAAGACTCTTGAGAGCCCCTTGGATCTCTGCAAGGAGATCCAACCAGTCCATCCTAAAGGAGATCAGTCCTGGGTGTTCATTGAAAGGACTGATGCTGAAGCTGAAACTCCAATACTTTGGCCACTGGGTGTGAAGAGCTGACTCGTTAGAAAAGACTCTGATTGAAGGCAGGAGGAGAAGGGGACGACAGAGGATGAGATGGCTGGATGGCATCACTGACTCAATGGACATGAGTCTGAGTAAGCTCTGGGAGTTGGTGATGGACAGGGAGGCCTGCCATGCTGTGGTTCATGGGGTCGCAAAGATTCGGACACAACTGAGCAACTGAACAGAACTGGACTCTCAAGTTGCTGCAGTCACGCTGGCCACTCGGTTGATTCTTGGACACATCAGCAACACTCCTCCATCAGAGCCTGAGCAGCTCTGCCTGCACTGCTTACCTCCTCATCTGCACTGAAGTGCCAGCTTCAGTGACTCCACTGCCACCTCCCAGGGGAGGCGCCCCTGACTGTCCATGTGATCTACACCAGTCTCCCTGTGAGGTTAACTCTCTATCCTCCTCTTCTGGGTCTGTTTTCCTTCACAGCCCCACTACCTAACCAGCTGCATGTTTTCATTATCTTACTTCTTATCAACCTCTCTACTCTAAAAAGCAAAATCGTTAGCAATTTTTCTCTATTTCATTTTCACTGTGATATCTCTTAGAAAACTTTTCAATGAGTAGACTGGGTTCAAATCTTCAGGAAGAATAATGGATGTTAGAAACAAACTGAGCAAAGTCTTCAAAGTTCTGAGGAAAATTATTTTATATCTAGAAACGTATACCCAGCAAAATTGTCAATCAAATGTGAGAACCAAACAAAAAACCCCAGTTTCTAATATGCATAATTCAGAAAATTTATCTTTTATCATTTAACTTTATGAAGATTTGTTTCAATTGTAATAATAGGACACAACAAACATTGAGTACTAACCCAGGAATATAATGAAAAGAAATCTGAGGACAATACTTCAACAAAAGGCCAAGGAAATTCTGGTCCATACTAAAAGAGAAGGTCTAGGTTAAGTGATGTTATTTCTTCAGCAAGAGAGTAGGTAACCTTACAAAAAAATTTATTTTATGATTTAAAATCATACATTTTAAAGCCTAAAAGTACAACTGCGGTGTTATCCATAAATGGAGACGCACAGACCGACTTCCTCTGAGCATTAAGCAGAAGGAATGGTAATTAGAAAGTCTGGTAAAAACAAAAAACACAAGCAGAAAAAAAAAAAAAAAAGAGCCACAGTATAAATATGAAGCAAAATATAGTATGATTTTGAGAAAATGAAGAACAGTAGAAATTCTTTCTCCTGGAAAACAATTTCTACTGGTCAGTTAATCTGGGACAGGAAGCAGAATTAAGAGATACTCTGAACTGACGTATAATCACTGTATAAGAAATAATGGAGATAAACCATTTCTCTACAGTGTTATTTTGCTGCAAGTCATTTATCAGTATCATATTCTAATTTTCAAATAAAATGGAAAATAACCTGTGTCAACAACATATGGAGAAACTGGAACCCTCATACATTGCTGGTGGGACTATAAAATGCGACAGCCCCTGTGTTAAACAATTTGGTGATTCCTCAGAAAAATAAATAAAGAATTACACCATTACTAAGCAATTATACTCCTAGGTATAGACCTAACAGAACTGGAAACAGGAGCTCAGATAAGAACATGTGCACATAAATTCTTGAGGCACTTTTCTCAAAAGCCAAAAAGCAGAAGAAAATCCTGTGAGGCTCCTCTGTCCATGGAATCTTCCAGGCAAGAATCCTGGAGTGGGGTGCCACTCCCTTCTCCCGGGGATCTCCCCATCCCCAGGACTGCACCTGAATCTCCTGCACTGTAGGCAGAGTCTTTACCGTCTGAACCACCAGGGAATCCGAGCGTATTATAAATACAATGGACTATGACTCAGCTGTGGAAATGCATAAAATACTGGTGTACAGCTGACATAAGCTGTAACACGGATGGACCCTGATATCAGCTTGCCAGGTGAAAGAAGTCACACATTAAAGACCATATACTGTACACAACTCCACTGAAGTGAATCAAGATGGATAAATCCTTAGAGACAAAATACAAACTGATGATGGACACCAGGTACTGGGAGGAGGTCAGAACGAGGAGAAGCTGCTTAAAGAGAACGTCACCTCAGTCAGTCATTCTACAGTAAAGATGTTCTACTCTCAGATCAGCCTTCCTATTTTCATATGTCCACAGTCTTTAAAGATTTCCATAATTTTACTTCATACTGGAAGGCTGTTAGGATCAAATATTTATGATTTTAAAGCCTCTTAGGATCAAGTCTCGAGTTCACTAATCATGTAAGTTTCATGTCATTTTTCCCCTCCATTAAATTCAACTAAAAATTTTAAAACTATGTTATATTTTTCAAATACTACATCAGTTCATGAATACAAGGTAGGGTTAGGGGTTTTTAGCTTGTTTCTTTTGTATATTATTTGTTTCGCTCTACTAATATACCATTGACCTTAACATAACACAATAAAACTTAAGATATAGCATGTGACTTTTAACCTTGATGCACTCCTGTCCACTTGCTGAACATGCTTTGTCGCCTCTGTTTTTATATTAATTTTACAATCGCCAGGACCAGAGTGAGACAGCTTACCCCATTTGCCTCTGAGGCTTAGAGCGAGATGTTTGTGTTCGAGGCTTCAGTCCATCTGGAGTTGACTCTGTGCATCATGTAAGACGGGAGGCCGAGGACATTCCTCTGCCTGTGACTGCCCAATTTCCCCAACACTATTTACTGAACAGACTATCCTTTGCCCAATCAATATTCTTAGCTCCTTTGTCATAACTTAATATACCATCCAACTGTGGTTTTATTTCTGTGTTCTCACTTCTTTTACACTAGTCTACATGGCCATTTTTATGCTAATACCATGCTGTTTAGATTATTATATCTTTGTAATAAAGTTTAAAATCATGAAGTGTGGTGCTTTCAGCTTTGTTCTTTCTCAAGAGTGCTCTATTTAGGGTATTTTGTGGATGCATACAAACTTTAGGATTGCTTTTCTACTTTGTGAAAAATGCCAGCTGACTTTGGATAAGAATTCACTAAATCTATATTGTTCTGGGTGCTATGAACATTTTAGCAACATAATTCTTCCCTTCCATCTGCAGAGAATATTTTTCCATTTCTTTGTGTATACTTCAGCTTATTTCATCAATGTCTTATAATCGTCAGTATCCATATCTTTCAACTCCTTGGTAAAATTTATTCCTGAGTTTTATTCTTTTTGATGCAACTGTAAATGGGACTTTATCCTTAATTTCTCTGATAGTTCCCCGTTGTTGTACTTCAGTTCCTAAGTTGTGTCCAGCCCTGTGTGACCCCATGGATCACATGGGGCAAAGGATAGTCTGTTCAGTAAATAGTACTGGGGAAATTGGGCATGCCAGGCTTCCCTGTGCTTCACTATCTAAGGAGTTTGCACAAACTCATGTCCACTGAGTTGGTGATGCCATCCAACCATCTCATCTCTCATGGTCTGTCACCCACTTCTCCTCATGTTCTTCATCTTTCCCAGCATCAGGGTCTTTTCCAAAGAGTCAGTTCTTCACATCAGGTGGCCAAAGTATTGGAGCTTCAGCTTCAGCATCAGTCCTTCCAATGGATATTCAAGGTTAATTCCCTTTAGGATTGACTGGTTTGATCTTGCTGTTAAAGGGACTCTCAAGAGTCTTTTTTAACACCAACAGTTCAAAAGCATCAATTCTTCAACACCCAGGCTTTTTATAGTCCAATTTTCACATATGTACATGACTGTTGAAAAAAACACAGCTTTAACTAGATGGATCTTTGTCAGCAAAGTGATGTCTCTTTTTAATACAGTATCTAGGTTTGTCATAGCTTTTCTTCCAAGCAGCAAGCATCTTTTAATTTCATGGCTGTAGTCACCTTCAGCAGTGATTTTGGAGCCAAGAAAATAACATCTGTCACTGTTTCCACTTTTTTTCTATTTGCCACGAAGTGATGGGACCAGATGCCATGATCTTATTTTTTTAAATGTTGAGTTTTAAGCCAGCTTTTTCACCCTCCTCTCTCATCTTCATCAGGAGGCTCTTTAGTTCCTCTTTGCTTTCTGCCATTTGAGTGGTATCACCTGAATATTTGAGGTTGTTGATATTTCTCCTGCCAACCTTGATTCCAGCTTGTGATTCACCCAGCCTGGCATTTCACGTGATACACTATGCATATTAAGTAAGTAAGGTGACGACATGCAGTTTTAACATACTCCTTTCCCAGTTTTGAACCAGTTCATTGTTCCAGGTAGTTCTAACTGATGTTGCTTGATCTGCATACAGGTTTCTCAGAAGACAGGTAAGGTGGTCTGGTATTACAATCTCTTTAAGCATTTTCCACAGTTTGTTGTGATCCACACAGTCAAAGGCTTTAAAGCAGTCAATGAAGCAGAAGTAGATGTTTTTCTGGAATTCCCTTGTTTTCTTCTATGACACACTGGATGTTGGGCATTGATCTCTGGTTCCCCTGCCTTTTCTAAACCCAGCCTGTACATCTGGAAGTTCTCAGTTCACATACTGCTGGAACCTCAACTGAAATATTTGGGCATTACCTTCGTAGCATGAGGAATGAGTGAGACTGTACAGCAGTTCTTAGTCTCTTCTTGCTTCTGTTAGGTCCTTGCCATTTCTATCCTTTTTTGTACCCATCTTTGCATGAAATGTTCCTTTGGTATGTCTAGTTTTCTTGAAGAGATCTCTAGTATTTCCCATTCTATTGTTTTCCTCTATTTCTTCACACCATTTTCTTAAGAAAGCCTTCTTATCTCTGCTTGCTATTCTCTGAAACTCTGCATTCAGTTGGGTCTGTCTTTCCCTTCCTGCCTTGCCTTTCATCTCTCTTCTTTACTCAGCGATTAGTATCTGTAAAGCCTCCATCTGCCTTACTGCATTACTCTTTCTTTGGGATGGTTTTGTCACTGCTTCCTGTACAATGTCATGAACATCCATCCATAGCTCTTCAGGCACTGTGCTACCAGATCTAACTTGTTGAATCTGCTCATCACCTCCACTGTATAACTATTAGTGTACAGAAATGCAACTGATTTTTGTATATTGATTTTGTATCCTGCAACTTTAGTGAACTTAGTAACAGGATTTTTTCTGGTGGTGTTTTCAACATATAATATCATACCTCTGACAATAAAAAGTTCTATTCCTTTCTGATCTGAATACTTTTTCTTATTCTTGATTTCTCTGGCTAGTATTTCCAGTATTATGTCAAACAAAATTGGTGAGGTTGTTTCTTTAATATGAGGAACACCATCTTTTTCTCATGGTTACGCATTACAAAAACAACTGTGATATACAGCCCAAGTAAAGAATACTCAGCTCCTTGGGGATGGGGGTAGCGGGGCGGGCAGGGGAGGCAGGAAGCTTGGGCATTCTTATCGTCCACCTGATCTCAGGAGAAAGGCTTTTAGCTTTTCACTATTAAGTATGATGTTACCTATGGTTGTTCGTATGTGGTCTTTACTGTGTTTCATAAGTTGCTACTATGTCCTGTTTCTTGAGAGCTTATACCATGAATGGATGCTGAATTCTGTCAAATGCTCCTTCTGCATCTACTGAGATGATCATATGATTTTCATCCTTCATTTTATTAATGCAGTGTATCACAATGATTTCAGGATGCTGAACCACACTTACATCCCTGCAAAGACAGAAAAATCCCACTTGATCCGGTTGTATAATCTCCATGTACTATTGAATTTGGCTGAATACAGTTTGTTGAGGATTTCTGCATCTGCATTCATCAGAGCTATTGGCTGGTAACTTTTTGTAGTGTCCACGCCTGGTTTTGGTCTCAGGGTAATGCTTACCTGATAAAACAGAAATGTGCCCTCCTCTTATGTTTTCTGCAAGAGTTTGAGATAGTTTGATGTTAATTCTACTTTGAACGTTTGGCAGAATTAATCAGTGAAGCCATCTGTGCCAGAACGTGGCTAGCACTTTTCTGATTCAATCTATCAGATTATTCAGATTCTCTCTTTCTTCAATATGATAGGTTGCATATTTCTAGAAACTTAACCACTTCTAATTTGTCCAATTTGTTGGTGAATAATTATTCATAGTAGCTTCTTATGAACTTCTGTATTTCAGTGCTGTTGTTTTCCCCACCTTGGTATATCCAGCTTAAGTCTTCTCTATTTCATCTTTAAAAAACAACAACAACTTCGTTTCACTGATATTATCTGTTGTTATTTTATTTATTTTTTTTTCCTCTAATTTTATTTTAAACTTTACATAATTGTATTAGTTTTGCCAAATATCAAAATGAATCCGCCACAGGTATACATGTGTTCCCCATCCCGAACCCTCCTCCCTCCTCCCTCCCCATACCATCCCTCTGGGCCATCCCAGTACACCAGCCCCAAGCATCCAGCGTCATGCATCGAACCTGGACTGGCAACTCGTTTCCTACATGATATTTTACATGTTTCATTGCCATTCTCCCAAATCTTCCCAC
>NW_011494946.1:3051328-3069605 GCF_000754665.1 Bison bison bison | reverse complement strand
TTTTATTTTTATTTTTTTTTTCTACTAATTTTATTTTATTTTTAAACTTTACATAATTGTATTAGTTTTGCCAAATATCAAAATGAATCCGCCACAGGTATACATGTGTTCCCCCACTCCCCGAACCCCTCCCTCCCCTCCCTCCCTCCCCCACTACCTATCCCTCTGGGCCATCCCAGTACACCAGCCCCAAGCATCCAGCGTCATGCATCGAACCTGGACTGGCAACTCGTTTCCTACATGATATTTTACATGTTTCATTGCCATTCTCCCAAATCTTCCCACCCTCTCCCTTTCCCACAGAGTCCATAAGACTGTTCAACTGTTGTTATTTTAATTTCTATTTGTGTTCTTTGTTTTTCCCATTATCCAACTAATCCTTGACATGTAATTTGAGTGATTTATTTGGGCTTTCTATTCTTTTTCTTCTCTGTGTGCAGTTTTTTTTTCCATTGAATGAAATTGATTCTATAGTGTTCTATAAATTTTATTCTTCAAATTCTATAGTGCTCTACAATTTTCAAAAACTTCACACACGTGATTCACATACTTCTATAATATTCCTTTTTCCCCCCACCCCTCTGTTGCCTTTCCCCACTTCCTTCTCCCAGCTGGTAAACACTAGTTGGTTCTCCAGAAGACTGCTTCGTTTTTGTTTCACTCACTGATTTGTTGTAGTTTTAGATCCCACGTGTAAGTGGTACTGTACAGTGTTTGTCTTTCTCTGACTCACTTTACTTAGAATAATGCCCCCCAAGTCCACCTATGTTGCTCCAGATGGAATATCTCATCATTGGCCAATGGCTGAGTAGCGTCCCAGTGTGTGTCTGTACACAAAACATCTTCTTTCTCCACTCATCTGCTCACAGGCACTTAGGGCACTCCCGTGGACTGCACTCACAAGCAGTGCTGCCATCAGCAGTGGCTGCAAGCAGCTTTTTGACAGTGTCTGTATTTTCTCCAAATATGTGCCCAGGAGTGGGGCTGCTGGACCAAGTGGTAGTTCTTTTTTCTCATTTTTTGAGAAACTTCCAAACTGTTTTTCACAATGGTTGCACATATGTCCATTCTAATCAACAGGGTACAAGGGTTTTCTTTCTTTCCACATCCTCGCCAACGTTTGTTATTTGTGTTCTCTTCGACTACAGCCATTCTAACCAGAGTGTGAGGTGGTATTTCATCACGGAAGTATCACCACTGAGGTACTATCTCAAACAAACGCACATGCTTTGACTTGTATTTCCCTGATTATTAGTGATGCTGAGCATCTTTGCATGTGCCTACTGGTCATCTGCATTTCCTCTTTAGAAAAATGTATTCAGTTCATCTGCCCATTTTTTAATCACTTTTTTGGTATATTGAGTTAAATGAACTATTACACATGTTGGATATTAACCCCTTATTGGTCACATCATTTGCAAATCTCTTGTATTTTTCTTACATTGATGGCTTCCTTTGCTGTACAGAAACTTTAACTTTAATTAGGTCCTATTTGTGTATTGTTGTTTTTCTTTTTTTTTGCTTTAGGAGATGAATCCAAAAACTACTGCTGTGATTTATTTCAGAGAGTGTTCCGATTCTAGGAGTTTATAATATCTGGTCTTACATTTAGGACTTTAGTCTATTTTTTAGTTTATTTTTCTTTCTGGTGTTAGAGAATACTGCAATTTCATTCTTTGACATGTATCTGCCCAGTGTTCCCACACTACTTATTGAAGAGATTGTCTTTTCTCCATTGCGTATTTGTGCCTCCCTTGTCAGATTAATTGACCATAAGCATGTGGTTTATTTCTGGGCTCTCTATTATGTTCCACTGACATATGTATTTTTTTTCAATTATCGTAGCTTTGTAGTGTAGTCTGAAATCAGGATATGTGATTCCTCCAGCTCTTTTCTTCTATCTCAAATTTGCATTATCTGTTTGAGGTCTTTGGTGTTTTCATGCCAAATTTTAATTTATTTATTCCAGTTCTGTGAAAAATGCCATTGATATCTTGATAGGAATTGCACTGAATATGGAGATTGCCTTAGTAATGGTCAGTCAGTTCAGTTCAGTGGCTCAGTCGTGTCTGACTCTTTGCGACCCCATGAATCACAGCACATCAGGCCTTCCTGTCTATCACCAACTCCCAGAGTTCACTCAAACTCATGTCCATCAAGTCGGTGATGACATCCAGCCATCTCATCCTCTGTCCTCCCCTTCTCCTCCTGCCCCCAATCCCTCCCAGCATCAGTGTCTTTCCAATGAGTCAACTCTTCGCAAAAGGTGGCCAAAGTACTGGAGTTTCAGCTTGAGCATCAGTCCTTCCAATGAACATGCAGGACTGATCTCCTTTAGAATGGACTAGTTGGATCTCCTTGCAGTCCAAGCGATTCTCAAGACTCTTCTCCAACACCACAGTTCAAAAGCATCAATTGTTCAGCACTCAGCTTTCTTGACAGTCCAACTCTCACATCCATACATGACCACAGGAAAAACTATAGCCTTGACTAGACAGACCTTTGTTAGCAAAGTAATATCTCTGCTTTTTAATATACTATCTAGGTTGGTCATAACTTTCCTTCCAAGGAGTAAGCATCTTTTAATTTCATGGCTGCAGTCACCATCTGCAGTGATTTTGGAGCCCCCAAAATAAAGTCTGACACTGTTTCCACTGTTTCCCCATCCATTTCCCATGAAGTAATGGGACCAGATGCCATGATCTTAGTTTTCTGAATGTTGAGCTTTAAGCCAACTTTTTCACTCTCCTCTTTCACGTTCATCAAGAGGCTTTTCTTTAGTTCTTCTTCACTTTCTGCCATAAGGGTGGTGTCATCTGCATATCTGAGGTTATTGATATTTCTCCCGGCAATCTTGATTCCAGCTTGTGCTTCTTCCAGCCCAGCATTTCTCATGATGTACTCTGCATAGAAGTTAAATAAGTAGGGTGACAATATACAGCCTTGACGTACTCCTTTTCCTATTTGGAACCAGTCTGTTGTTCCATGTCCAGTTCTAACTGTTGCTTCCTGACCTGCATATAGGTTTCTCAAGAGGCAGGTCAGGTGGTCTGGTATTCCCATCTCTTGAAGAATTTGTCACAGTTTATTGTGATCCACACAGTTAAAGGCTTTGGCATAGTTGATAAAGCAGAAACAGATGATTTTCTGGAACTCTCTTGCTTTTTCGATGATCCAGCGGATGTTGGCAATTTGATCTGTGGTTCCTCTGCCTTTTCTAAAACCAGCTTGAACATCTGGAAGTTCACGGTTCACGTATTGCTGAAGCCTGGCTTGGAGAATTTTGAGCATTACTTTACTAGCATGTGAGATGAGTGCAACTGTGCGGTAGTTTGAGCATTCTTTGGCATTGCCTTTCTTCGGGACTGGAATGAAAACTGGCCTTTTCCTGTCCTATGGCCACTGCTGAATTTTCCAAATTTACTGGCAGTTAGTAATGGTAGTAACAGTCAATTTAACAACATTAATTCTTACAATTCAAAAATATATTTTCCTATCTGTTTGTGCTGTAGATTTCTTCCATTGGTATCTTACAGTTTTCTGAGTACAAGTTTTTTATCTCCTTACTGAGGTTTGTTCCTAAGTATTGTACTCTTTTTGATGAGATGGTAAATGGAACTGTTTCCTCAGTCTCTCTCTCTGATAATTCATTGCTGGTGTATAGAAATGCAAGAGATTTCTATATATCAATTTTGTATCCTGCAATTTTACTGAATTCACTGATGAGCTCCAATGGTTTTCTGGTGGCATCTTTAGGATTTCCTATTATAGTATCATGTCACCTGCAAACAGTGACAGTCTTACTTCCTCCTTTCTAATATGGATTTGTTTTATTTCTTTTTCTTCTCTGATTGCTGAGGCTAGGACCTCCAAAACTGAGCTGAATAAAATTGAAGATAGTGGACACCCCTGAGATTTCCTTTCTTAATACAGGTGCTTATTGCTATAAACTTTCCTCTTAGAACTGCTTTAGCTTTTAATACATTGGATTGAGCATAATTTTTATCTTCTTTTTACTTTTCTGTATATACTAAACTTTCTAAAATATATATTACATTTTTAATTTTTAATTGTCTGTAATTTGTGAAAAGGATAAAAATGTTACATAAAATCAGAAGGAACACTAGAATAGACCACTTTGGGGGAAAAAATATGTTATTCTAAGCTGATATAAAGGACTTAGAAGTTTGAAATATTTTAAAGCAAGAATGATGAGAGCATCAGCATGCACAATTTACAAAGACAGAATGAAAAAAATAGAACTTTTAAAAATTCACCTTACTATAAAGGAATGATTCTATTAAAGATTTTCTTCCATTTATACTTTGAAATATGACCACTGGTATCTGTGTTCTTACTGCAAAAGAACCAATAAGTGCTCCAATATCTTTCAGCAGTTTCACAGTTCTTTCCCCAAGTCATCTGATAACTTGAATCAAAAGAAATGAGAAGCACAGAGAAGACAGCAGAAAAGCAGCTGGACTGAAACAAAAAACAAATTGCCTCATTCCATTTATTTTCCCTACAAGTCAGTCATAAAGTGATCTACAGTAGGACTTTTTGAAATTGCAAAAGTGATCCATCATTGGATAGGGAAATAAATGTAATTATGGGTATCAGTATATATTAAATGAAGTATACAAAAAATGTAATAAAATAGAACACAGTATACAGTCAAGGTAGCCAAGGCAGAATTGTTTCACCAACTTTTGTTAGCTTCATTTGTGCATTTATGCCTGAGGAAAATGTCTCATAAATACAAAATTTATTTCTTACTAAGGGTTGTGGTAAAAAAAAAAAAAAATGTGAATCCTACCTATTTGATATACCTTCAACTCTAAGTTCAATCATTCTAAATTTGCAACACCTTCAACAAACTTAATGAACATCAGAATGTAGGTAGGTAGGTAGGAAGGTAGGAACGAAAGAAAGAAAAAAGGTAAAGAAAAAGGAAAAGAGATAAGAATACAAAAAGTAAAGTCTTCAATAAGAAAAGGGCTGAAAGTATTCTGGTGTGAAAATATTTTAAAGCCCAATGCAAGTTTAATTAAGAAAGAAGGAAAACAATGAAGAAAAAGAAAAGACTGGAAGTTGGTGGGTCAATAGATAAATGGAAAGAAATTGTCAAGGAACTCTATGTTACAGGGTAACATTATTCCCTGACTGAGTCTGCAATCTAAACTCAGTATAAGTGTATAAACACATACATACACATATACACATACACATACACGGAGAAGGAAATAGCAACCCATTCTAGTATTCTTGACTGGAGAATTCAATGGACAGGGGAGCCTGGTGCGCTACGGTCCGTGGGATCACAAAGAGTCGGACATGACTGAACACACAGCATATACACATACATACACATCAACACACATTTTCTGTACACAAATCTGTAAAACAGGTTATGATAACTATCATAAGGGTATTATTATGAAATGAACGTTTATCATTCCCCAAAACTAAATCTTAATTCCCAGCGTAATGGCATAGGAGTGAGTTCTCTGTGAGGTGATTAGGTCCTGAGGGTGGAGCCCTCATAAATGGGATTGGTGCCCTTATAAACAGAGACCGTAGAGAACTCTTTTATTCTTACACCGTGTAAAGACAGCAGGAAGACGCCCATCTATGAACGAGCATGTGGATCCTCACCAGACACAAAATTTGCTAGCATCTTGATTTTAGACATCCCAGTTTCCAAAACAGTGAAAAATAAATTTCTGTGATTTGTAAGTCACACAATCTATGGGATTTTTGTTATAGAAGCCAGACTAAGACAGATGTTAATAGCACTGAACTTAAAATGTACATTTTGAAATTAACATATACATACCTTTCAGGAAAACTTTATTGATCCACAAATCTAACTGACACTTGCAAATGCATGTTCCTGTTACGGCCCACAGACGATGGCAGGCTCTGTGCAACAGAATTCTCCAATAAAATCTTGGTTGGCCAATAGGAAGTAAACAGTCAAGAAACAGAGATCAGCTGAGCTCTGCCTCAGCTGAGCTTCAGGATAAACAGCAAATACCTAGAAGAATAAATAAATAAAATAGCTTCAAATATGCCTAGCCCTATGCAAAGGAGTCAAAGCCATCAATGCAAAAAGCTGAAAAAATTTATGCCATATTTTTGGCTCTTAGGAGACAAATGTTAGCTTATACATTAATCACCCTTTCCATCATCTAAAATAGAAGAAAGAAACTCACTTTATAATACTCACAGCATTATAATACCAAAAAAAACCTAAAACACCTCAATATAAAATACATCACCTCTTATCACTTTGTTTCACTGACATGAAGTAAAAGTGTTCAAATAAGAAATGCACTACTCTAATACATAATAAAATAATAAGTATTAAAATTACATAAGCTAGAAAATGGAAATCTGACATTTTAAAACAAATGTGAAAAAACTCCACTGAAAACTAATTCCAAAGTACTAGTAAAATGTAAAATTAGAATACAGTTGTATCAGTGTGGCAAGTAAATATTATTTGTGAATTAAAAATTAACTTCCATAGCCTTTTTGCCTACAGAAAAACATTTATCACCTTTAGTAATATACTTTAATACACTTCCACAAATCCTATCTGACAGGGATACATCTCTACATAAAATTTTCAAGAATATCCACAAAATTTCTTAAATATCTATCTAAAGTAAAGAACCTCTAAAGGATAATAAATTATCAAACAATATGATCACTCTTTTCTAGATTTCATTCTGTAGTAGCTTATAGCTTATTGGTGACTCAGCATATGCACAAAAAGACAATACTTAGGCAATAAAAAGTAAAATATAAATCAAAACCATGGAATTGAAAAGCATTATAACAGGTATATATGAAACTTCTGGGATCAAAAGAAATTACTTAAAACACATTTTAACATCATATGCTACTAAAACCAAATAACAAAGTATGATTTCTAAAGACTACAAATGAATGTAGCATTGATCACTACATAGATTTACAGAAACTGTTTCATGCTCCTGTAACTGAATATAATTCATGTTTTGTTTGCTTGTTAGATAAAGAGAATGATTTATTACATTCTGATGGAGCATTTCCTTATTTTAACTTTCAATCTTATCTGAAAAGTTACAAACAATATGTTTCTAAGTTATATAATCTATAAATGGAAAACACCCAGATAACAGCAACAGCGTCTTGGACAGCACTCCAGTCACATGGTTTTTCTGTATGGTTGAACTAAAAATTGCCGCACCGCTGAAACAAAGCATGTCTCTATTTCTCATCTTTCTCTTGTAAAAATACAGACCATTTTTATATTACGGATGTCTCTTTAAAGACATTTGAGGATCTATCAATTATTCCAACATATGTGTATTTGATGAATGTACGTTTATGTAAAACTTAGTTTAGACTGTCATACTACTGTGTCAACACTACTCAAGAGAATGATGGCTATTCCTTCAGAAAGTACGACTGTAAACAAAGAAAAAGTAACATTATAATCAGTGTCCTCAAAAGTTGTGATTTGTTTTATTCCTAAATACTTATTTTACACTACAGTCAATTTTACACGTTCTATACTACTTGGGATTGTGGTTCACTTTCTTGTTCAGATAGGACGTGTCCATTAAAAGAGTTCACTGACATACCACCAAAGAAACCAAGAAGGAAGGACTGCAGGGAAGATCAGGAAGCAGGGATGGTTAGCTCACAGAAGCACGTGTATTATGCCTAGACTTGTTCAGCAAGCCACAAGCAGGAGGAGTGTTTACCACAGTCTCACTGAAAGGATATACCAGTTTTTCTTCCAGTTATTCTCTATGGAATTGCATAAACATTGAGAAATCTAGAAATAGACATACACATGCACATATAAAAATTATTGTCAGTGTATAAGTTACTGCTGCCCTGGGACTGCAATAATTTATGTAACATCTGTTTTCATATTTTTCTAATTTTTTTCCTAATTAACATGCATATTTAACGCATAAATGCTCAGACCACCTCTTTTTTCTGCTGACTGTGCCTCTTTATTTTTGAAGTTGTGCACTCCTAGGGAGAATTCAGGATAGATGGAAACCAAAATCTTATTGAAAGCCCTAATTTCAAAATGTAAACAACAGTACTAAACCAATTTTCAAGAAAAGACTACAGGCCTTAAGAGTTTTCACAAGAACATTTCAATCTGCTAACAACAGTCCTACGGTAAATTAAGGTCAAAATACCAAAAAGTAACACAAAAGCACTATTTCAATAATATATTAATCTTCTTCATTCCTTTTTTCTAGCTTTTATAAGGGCCCTCAAAAAAAAAAAAAACTTTTATAACTTCTATAGTTTCTTGTCTTGGTAAATTTTGGTAGCATTTTTAAAGTTTTATGCCTTAAGCAAATAACATAAATAAATACATCCCATTTATTTATCCTATAAATAAAAACATCCCATTTATTTATCCCATAAATAAAAACATCCCTTCCATCGCAAGGGCAGAGCCTACATCTTAAAGCTGTCAGCAGAGACTTCAGCAGTCGGTCTCAAGCTTCAGTGTCTATAAAAATCTAAGAAGCTTCTTAAAATGGAGATCCCGAAGCAGACCATCCCAAAGATAAGGATACAGCAGCGAAGAGATGACTTCAAGAAGCTTTCTCAAAGGTATCAACCAGTAACAACTACTCTCCATTTTTCAGGCGCACAATCTTCAAATTATTTGTTGAATATATATAATACTTCATTTAGTCCAATTAAACTGTACTCAACTTAATACAAAGATCTCAAATGTGTTTCTGAACCACTAGTATCAAGGTTCCTTTTCAACAGAAAGAGGAGTAATTAAACAAAAGCAGTTTTAACTATACATAAAATGTCTCTACCAAATTTGATTTTCCTTAACACAAATTTTAGTCTTGAACTAAATCACTTAGGAATTTCCATGTCAAAAGACATAGCAATGTTTAAGGGAGATGAATGGTCATAAAGGAAAATACTGTTGTATAAGTTAACTGACTAAACAAAATATGTTGTTGATAAGTAAAAAAAAGTTAAAAATATGTACAAGTGCCTAATACAATAACAGTTATCCAAAAAAAAAAAGTAAGAGTTTACATCTAACTCTCAGTGATACAAATGGATGCTAAGCATACACTGGCACCAAAGCAGCATCAAGACAGAAAACATCTGCTGTGCTTCCAGATGCCTCGGATCGCTTGGAAAAATTAAAGCACGCCCATCTTCCTTCTGCAGGCACCTCCACTGTCACTAGGCAAGTGTACACTCCGTTCACTGTCCCAGCAACCCCATTAATCTGACGGACTGGAAGGGCTGCCTAAACAGCATTCCTGAAAGACTCTAAAAAATTCTAATACTCCAAACTTCCACCCAAGGTTAATGGGAATAAAATTTTTTCAATTTTGAAGTTTGAAGATAGATGTTATTCTTTCAAGGTTTATGTATGAAGTATGAGCAGGTTAAAGTTTATTACATACTGTCTCCTTGTATTCATCTGAACCAAAGAAAACATCCACTCAGGCTTGTTTAACTACATGTATACCTGTGGTGGATTCATTTCGATATTTGGCAAAACTAGTACAATATTGTAAAGTTTAAAAATAAAATAAAATTTAAAAAATAAAATAAAATAAAAACTCCAGCTGCAAAAAAATAAATAAATAAAAATAAAAATTATAATATTAAAAAATAAAAATTAAAAAAACTACATGATTTACATTAGGAAGTTGTTTGAAAACATACTTTAGTGACAATAATATCAATATTCTAACATTATTATTGATATTTATATGGAGTATCTCACTTAATGCCACCTTACCTGCAGCCATGAAATTAGAAGACAAATGCTTCTTGGCAAGAATGCTGTAACAAACCTAGGCAGTGTATTCAAAAGCAAAGATATCACTTTGCCAACAAAGGTCCATATAGTCAAGGCTATGGTCTTTCTAGTAGTCATGTACACATGTGATAGCTGGACAATAAAGAAGGCAGAGTGCCAAAGAACTGATGCCTTTGAACCATGCTGCTGGAGAAGACTCTTGAGAGTCCCATGGAAAGCAGGGATATCAAACCAGTCAATCTTAAAGGAAATCAACCCTGAATACTCTTTGGAAAGATTGATGCTGAAGCTGAAGCTCCAATACTTTGGCCACCTGATGCCACCAGCTGACTCACTGGAAAAGACCCTGATGCTGGGAAAGATTGGGGACAGGAGAAGAGGGTGTCAGAGAATGAGATGGTTGGATAGCATCACTGATTCAACAGACATGAACTTGGGCAAACTGCAGGAGATGGCGAGGGACAGGGAAACCTGGTGCAGCCCATGGTGTTGCGAAGAGTTAAACACGACTTGGCAACTGAACAACAAAACCCCCACCCTACCTTACACCAAAACAAACAAACAAAAACAGTTAATAAGAACTTAAGGGAACTAACTTGTCCAAGACCTTATCACTAAGAAATCTGCACCCAGAGGCCACATGGTCTTAACCACAGTTTCATGCCACTTCAATTCAAAGCAATTATAAGTGTAATATGTAACTCCCCTTAGTTTCACAAATCTTTATATAGGCAATGATCCCTAAAGCACTGACACAATCTAAATCCGTTTCTTTGATTTTTATGGTAAATGAAATACTTCCAGGTTGTCCTAATTATAAAACGTATCTTCATTTCCAAAATCACTCTTCATCTTAGAGCTCTTATAATAGCATATGATGTTTCTGTTGTTTAGCTGCTAAGTCGTGTCTGACTCTTGCAGTCCCCTGGCCTGTATATTTTCTCTCAAACAGTCAGGCTCATTTTTCACAAATGGTACCAAGTTAGACCCCCACACAAACTTAAGCTCCAGGCAAAACAGACACCAATGGATGTATAATTAAAGAAGAGAAAACTTCTTATGATTTGAGTATTATACCTTCTTATTTTTCTCTTGATGGCAATGTAACCTCACTTCTTTGTATCCTGATCCATTTAGGGTCAAGCTTGGATATTAAGTTCAAATTAGCTTACAAATAAGAAACAGATCAGTCTCAATCACCCTAAATAAACCAAAAGAAGTTGAGTCATTTCTGAGAGTTGCTTTCTGAGAGGTCCGTTTCCATATCGGGAGAGCAGTCTAAACCCCCAAGATGAGTTAGAAAATTCCCAGGACTGTGGTTACCATAAAAAAGAGACAGATTCAACCTGACTCAAAAAGATGAAAAATTCACTTAAGCATATGTTAGTTTTTGTGCATTTCTTATGGCAGACATGAGGCATGGGACTTTTCAAAGTAGACATCCTTCACAGTACAATAAGGATACAAACACACTTTAAGTATTCCTCTTTTAAGTATGTTCCTGTAACTAAGATGAAAATAAATAAGATTTCTGAAGAAATTATTTTAGATTAAACAGAGTCCAACTTTAAGCATCATCCATAATTTTATTCTGTATTTTAAATTCTCAGTTCCAGACTTGTTAAATTACTTCACATCTCATTAACTACTCCTCCTTATGTTATTCCATTTGTTTCAGAGTTCCTTTTTCAATCTATTGCCTTTTTGTAACATCACCTGCCTGACACCTTTTATCCAATAAAAACTCTATTTTGTTCAAACTGCAGAGAGAAAAACTCAAACCATAGTTGACTGCACTGGAGGAAAACCTATGAAAAGTAGTCACTGTTCCAAGTTATTTCAGAATTCTGAGGAAGCTTTAGTTTTCAGAAAACAGAAGTGCACAAAACTAATTAAAACCAGAACAGAAAAGTTAGCTCTACAAAGGACTCAGTTATTTAACACATGTATTTTTTCTTCATTGTGGCTCAAGACTTTGTCATCACTTACTTTACTACCGAACTATTGTTCCTTTATTGGCCTCCCTGCCTATAAGCACCTTGTCAAAAAGAAATAAAAGAAACCTAAACTGGATCATGTTGCTACTGATTAGCAGTGTAGAAAAATACCCGAATCAATGACTGGGTGGTTAGTATTTTAGGGCTTCCCAGGTGGCACAGTGGGAAAGAACCTGCCTGTCGACGCAGGAGACACGGGTCCATGCCTGAGTCAGGAAGATCACCTGGAGCAGAAAATGGCAACCCACCCCAATATCTTGCTGGGAGTATTTTATGGACAGAGGGGCCTGGCGTGCTACAGTCTTTATGGTCGCACAGAGCTGGACATGACCGAGCGACTGAGCACAGCACAGTGAGTACTGAGAAAGATAATTCCAGGAGGAGGACAGAATGCTGACCACCGAGCTAGCACAGCAGCTACACAGACGGAGGAGCAGAGACAGACATGAGACAAAGGGTGGCTCCCAGAAGCAGAGATGGAGGAAGGGAAAGGAGTGCAGCGGACTCCCCAGGTTCCCAACCCAGCAGGCAGGCAGATTATCTGCGCCATAAAAGGAAGTTTTAGAAATTTTAAGGTGAGAGGAGAAGAGATAAGAAAAAAGGCTGATTAAGAGTAAAAGCACAAACTACTGAATACGCATGACTTCACATACACACCTACTTCAGAATCCTGCCTCCTGAAAAAGGGATGCTGAGGACCAAGTAAGTAACAAATGAGCAGTCTCAACTTTAATTCTGCTCACTTTTGTAATATTAAGCAAACTAACTTCACTGACTAAAACGAAATTTAGAAAACAGATCATGCCACTAATTCCTCATGTATTTGAGGTTTCATTTTATTTTAGAAAGGCTCCTCAGCTCTGGACACACCAGTTCAAGCCTAGAAATATCTCCAACTGATACTCTCTTTAACATTGTTGCCAAGGTGTGATCTCTATAATTCACATATCTCACTTTGAGCTACTTGTTGGTATAAATTATCCAGCTGAATTTTAAATTTTGTATTGTTACTTGTTTAGTGAGTTTGAAACTAATAGTTCAGCAAAACAGAGACAGAAAGATCACACATGTATCAATGTGATAGGCATTAATTTAAGATTAAACTTTCTAAACGACTAATTTCTAAATAGTTTTCAACAGGTTATCCCTGATAGACCATGCATACATATATACTGGGGAAACAAACATATTTTTAATGGCATGCCTTCTCAAATATCTCCAAATTAGTGTTCAGGTTGGCCAAAAACACATCCAAAGCCTTATTAGTATAAATGTACAACAAATACAGAAAACTCTCAGAATAAGTTTTCAAAAAGAAAATTATTATTCTAAGAATAAATGATAATAAAACTTATAGAAAATTCAGATCTATGGCCTATTTCACCCCACATCCAAAACTGACATAACCACTTGGAAAGAGTTCCAAAGAGATTATCCAAACACTTGTTCAAAGCAATTCCAGAATTTCCTTATGAAGAACTCGTCACTCTTGCCAGAAGGCTAGACTTGTTTCGGACACCGGAGTTCTTCAGTCAGAACAGGTTTAAAATGAGGGAGTACGTTTTAGATTTAAGCCACTTTTATAGCTGTTAAAACAAAGAAACACTACTGACTAGAAAACAGCTCACAAGGTAACAAGATTCAATCATGTACATATTATGTTATTAATATGTATAAATTACTTTTAGGAAACAGAGTTTAATTCTTAAATATGAGAATTTTAAAAAATAAATACTAAGTTTAAAAAATACTGTGGTGTATTTTTTTTTTTTAACTACGAATCCTCTATTTGACCCTACAATCCCAGGGATGGGGGAGCCTGGTGGGCTGCCGTCTCTGGGGTCGCACAGAGTCGGACACGACTGAAGCGACTTAGCAGAAGCAGCTTAGTCTGTCTTGATTTCTACTGAACCAAGATTTGATGGCCTAGAAACCACGTAACATAACTTTTTTCATTTGTAAGCTATGATACTCTGAGTTCAGCTTAGGCTTCCACCTGTCCCGAACATCCATCTATAGATTGATTCAGTTCTCTTCAGTACTAAGTTTACTTCTTATAAAAAATTTCTCACCAGAGCAAGAACTATTTGCAAAGCAGCTGAGCTGCATTTTCTAATGGACTGGACTTCCAAGCCTTCACACAATTAATATTGCCAGTGTGTCTGTATGAATGACTCACAAACTTGATTTTGTTTAATATTTAATTTATTTATTTGGCTGTGCCAGGTCTTCATTACGGCACTCGGGACTGTAGTTGCAGCATGTGGGATCTAGTTTCCTGACCAGGGTTTGAACCCAGGTCCCCGCATTGGGACCACAGAGTCCCAGCCACTGAATCATCAGGCAAGTCCCTTGATTTTGTTTTAAGACAGTCAAGCTCTTAAAATATAAAAAATATTAGTTACATAATATCATACACTTCTACAAAACCATACAATCCAAACATACACGAGCAAACTTTAAGGAGAATTTACCTAAGAAAATCCCAGAGTTTTCAGGACTTCAAGTCTTAGCAGAAATGAATTATATATACTAAAAATGTTTAGTTTAACCTGGCATTTTTATAGCAACTAGAATTCTGCTGTTGAGAATTTTCTGAACTTACAGCTCATTTTGATCATGCCAGGTTGCTTGGACACAGAAAACAGGAGCAAATATTTTTAAAAAGAAAAATGATAGTCTTTCAGGAACCAGAAAATGTGATCAGATAGGAGAACAAAGTTCACCATACATGGAGGCTCATTTTATCAACTTGGGTGATTAAAGATCAGATGAGTGTGTATCATTTTGGGGAAGCACAACAGTAAACATTAACATGTACATAATAGCATGCGAGACTGCGGCAGACAAGTCTTGTGAGGTTTCTGCGATTCATGCAAACAAAGGGGAGGGGGGCTTTGTTAACATCCAATAATGCAATACGGGAATTGTGTTTACATCGCATATAATAATAGATGTTTTCATGATACTGAATAGACTTCTTCACACAAAGATGAAGATCATTCACCAAATTATTGTGACTACTGTATTATATCCTGAAAAATAATGATAAATCATACAAGCCTGCTCTGTAATTCCTGGTCCATTTATCTTGCTAGTCTCCCTCTTCTAAACTGTGATACACGAGAGCACAAGAAAAATGGATTTCTTATTTCATCACTGCCCTACTGTCCACCTCCCTGCCCGTTCCTCCATAAAGTCAATCATGTTTCTTAGTAGGATTTAATTTTCATCAAGTATTTTTATTTTTTTACTCAAATATTTGGTTACCTATGATAAATGAAGTATGAGACTATTATAGTAAGTATAACATCAGATAAAGGACTGACACAGCATTTTGGTAAGGAAAATCAGGATTAGTAATTATTAATTTATATGGAAATTTTTATTTCATAATTTTGAATATACAAATTAAAATAATTAGCATAAGAAATGTTTGGTTTACTGTAATTCAAGATGACAGAATTATATTCCTTCAGAAAAGTTAAATATAGCACTTTACAATACTAAAGCTTTATAAGGGTGCAGCTCACACATTTTAAAAGCCTTGTTTAAATCACACATACACTTTTGACAAATGGGTAATTACTACAGTGACAAAAACAACAATGATGACAAAAATACCCCAAAGTACTAGGTCATATCAGGGCCCCAGAGAAGGGTCCCAGTGCACACCGACGGCTGCCGATGAAACAGGAAACTCCAACTCTGGCTAAACTGCACAAAATAGTAAGAAAGAGGAGAAAACTGAGAAGAAATGGCTTAATCAAATTCTCCTCCAACAGTTAATTTAATTTTACTGAGGAAAATGATTAACCATGCAAAAGCTGCTATAGTTATTAGATTAAAACCAAGTATTTTCCAGGATATATTTTGGAAAGTAATGTACAGCTAATACTCCACAGAAATGATCCAAAAAATCAGGTAACTATTGATTTTAAAAGTAATCATTTTTAAAAATCATCTTTATTTTCAAGACAGTTAATAGAGTATTATTAGATTGAGGTTATTATAACCCATTAATACAAACTGCAAATTAACATCTCCTGTTCACTACGTAAAAACTCTGTGCTGCTGCTGCTGCTGCTCAGTCGCTTCAGTCGTGTCCGACTCTGCGCGACCCCACAGAGGGCAGCCCACCAGGCTCCTCCGTCCCTGGAATTCTCCAGGCAAGAACACTGGAGTGGGTTGCCATTTCCTTCTCCAGTGCATGAAAGGAAAAGTGAAAGTGAAGTTACTCAGTCGTGTCCAACCCTCAGCAACCCCATGGACTGCAGCCTATCAGGCTCCTCTGTCCATGGGATTTTCCAGGCAAGAGTACTGGAGTGGAGTGCCATCGCCTTCTCCCCAAAACTCCGTAAACAGTAGTAAATAAAAATTGAATACAAACTTAGTCCATTTTAAACTTTTACATAATGACTTATGGGGCTTTCAGCCTCCCTCCAACATGATGACCTTCACTATTACTTGAACATCCATATAAATTAGAAACTGCATTATCAATTTTCTGTACTCATACAGAAATAACTCAATACACCTGGTACCTATGCTTTTTTCCCCCCGTATTTGAAACCTACAGATATCAGAGATTGTGAAGAAAAAGAAATCAAAATTGGGCTTAAAGGGAAAAAAAAGTAGAGTACATGTGCAAATTCAGAGCTGACCCTCTTACTCCCCAAATCCATTTCATTCTTGCTGATTTCTGAAGAGCTGTCATCAATCCACAACCTTCAGGATTCAAAACAAGACCTATGTAATCAAGGAGCAAAGTGTCTACTCATTTCTTGAAGAACAGACTACAAATCTTTTTATGTATGAAGTGTTCTGGAGGTTTGCTGTCAGTAAAACACTCCATATCACACAACCCATTAGAAGCAAAACTATAGCATCGTTTCAGGAGACTCAGAAAAAAAAATTTGATAATACTCAACACCATTCATGTTTTTTTTTTTTTAATCCAAAACAAATTTTAACTAGAAAAACAAGAAAACTACCTTAAAGTGATGAAGTGAATGAAATGAATCTTTCAAAAATCCATAGCAAACATAATACACAATGGTGACATTGGCATTTTCCTCACTCCAGCCTGTGAGGCAGGTAGAGCCTGTGGCATCTTTTCTACTAGAGAGACCTGAGACAGAGAGAAGTGGAGTGTGAGCCAGGACAAAAGAAACGTGGGCCTCCCACCACAGGCAGGGAGGAGAAGCTTGGCTGCTAGTTTCACAGGAGGCAGGGTCCCTTAGAGTCGGTCACTGAGTCCCTGCTCCAGGCCTGCCCTGCAGCAGCCAGAGGAGCCCACCCTGCTCTGTCTTCATAAAGGCCTTGTGGATAAGAGAGCACAGACTATCGAAATCCTCGCCTCCCTTTTTTTCTTTTCTTTTCTTTTTGTTCGGATGTTTTCACAGGTCTCACTTATAACCAACAAAGGTCCATCTAGTCAAAGCTATGGTTTTTCCAGTAGTCATGTGTGGATATGAGAGTTAGACGGCACAGAAGGCTGAGCGCTCAAGACTTCATGCTTTTGAACTGTGGTGTTGGAGAAGACTCTTTAGAGTCCCTTGGACTGCAAGGAGATCAAACCAGTCCATCCTAAAGGAAATCAACCCTGAATATTCATTGGAAGGACTGATGCTGAAAATGCTCCAATATTTTGGCCACCTGATGAGAAGAGCTGACTCATCAGAAAAGACCCTGATGCCGGGAAAGACTGAAGGCAGGAGGAGAAGGGGAGGATAGAGGATGAGATGCTTGGATGGCATCACTAACTCAATGGACATGAGTTTGGGTAAACTCCGGGAGCTGGTGATGGACTGGGAGGCCTGGTGTGCTGCAGTCCATGGGGTCGCAAACAGTTGGACATGACTGAGCAACTGAACAACAGCACTTATACCAAAGGGAAAGAATCTTCATTAAAATCCGTATTTCTTTGAAAAATAAAACCACCACCATAGGCTGCCAGATCCCTGCCACCGTGCGGCCTGCAGAGGGATTTCTGCACTTATTCCTCACGTTTTGCTTTCTCGGCATTTTGCTTCCTACATCTGATTATCATGTGAAAATCTGGGAGGTTTCACTACTTGCTTCCAGAGGGTTCCTTCCCACTGTTTACAAACACCACAACATATAAAAGGGCCAGTTCACCATACTTGTCACTTCCTATCACTGATTCTATTTCCAATCCATGATGGATTTTGTTAAACTGCACTTATTTTACATTTTACAAAATTTTTCAAAGTATAGCAAAATACTAGCATTACTCCAACTTTTCAATAATTTCTCATTTTGCTTATGGAACATTTTTCTTCAACGTTGTCTTTAGGAAAAGCACAAATCCTTTTTTATATAATTCCTGCCCTTTCTAAGTTACTGAAACTGTGCTCTTAAACTGCAAAGGTAATGTCCCTTCCCACGTCCTTATCGTCCCTGATGTCTCTGCAGCCCTAACATCTAA
>NW_011494946.1:2975005-3051228 GCF_000754665.1 Bison bison bison | reverse complement strand
CCTTCCTAGCATTCTGACTTCTCTGTTTCTATCACTTTTTCCCCCAACAACCACTCTTCAGTTTCTGGCCTTTGTTCTGGCGCTGCTGCCTTTGAGCCTGTCCGGGCTCTCCAGGATGGCTCTCTCTGGTCCTCTAGGTTTCTCTCCACCTTTGAGCCTGTCCAGGGCTCTCCAGGACGGCTCTCTCTGGTCCTCTAGGTTCCTTTCCGCCTTTGAGCCTGTCCAGGGCTCTCCAGGATGGCTCTCTCTGGTCCTCTAGGTTTCTCTCCACCTTTGAGCCTGTCCAGGGCTCTCCAGGACGGCTTTCTCTAGTCCTCTAGGTTCCTCCCCAGCTCACTCCCCTCCTCCCCGCCTGCTGCCCTGGCTGCTGTCCTGTTTGAGCAGTCTCATTCAGACCCCACGCCTCCAGGTACCCGCTTCTGTCTTCATGTCTTCAGTCCTTGCCTGGATCTCAAGAACCAGACCTAACTGGCATGCAGGTAGCCCCTGAAGTCGACACTGCCCGCTGGCTGGATGAGACCCCCGTGCTGCTCTGGACGGCCCCTGTGCCAGCAGATGACAGCGTGCACTGAAGGAGGAGCACCAATTCCACACTCTTGCAATCAGCACTCTTGACAACCTGAGCGTTAGCTCTCTCTAATGCTACTTGTACACCTGCACTTTCTGTATTCTACCAAACATGTAGTCTTTACTCCTGAAGCTTCTTCTGTCTGGGTTTCCCTTTCCTTTGGCTAGAGAAAACGAGAGAGGACTGACAGATAATCAACACAACCTGAAAATGCAGCAGATAAAGACCATGAGTGAAAAAGGACCAACAAAGATGCTCAGATGCCCAGCTTTTACAGTGAGAGACATAAAGACACCAGTCACTTAAATAAAGCTAGAGGCATTTGGGAGGGGAGTTAGAACTTACACTGTGAAGTGATTTGACATCTCAAAGTGGAAGGAGATACTAAACAGGCAGGTTGATGTGTAGATCTTCATTTCAGAAGACAGGTGTGGGTTAGCAATGTTACTCTCAGAATAACTAATAATTTATTTATAACTGTAATGAAAATTCAGGCCACAAGTTTGCTTTGAAAGCTAATATACATAAAGCTCAAAAAGATAGACTAGAATTATAAAAGCAGCAGCCTAAGACATGCTGTTAGAAATGAAGTAGAAACACAGGAGCTAGAAAACTGAAAAGGAACCAGCAGAAGAACGTGATTTTACAGTAGCAGAAAAGCACAGTTAGAAGGAGGCATGGTCTGCAATGTTACTGAGAGGAAAAGGAAGAAAGTAAGACAAGGATAAGAACAAAGACATCCCGTGAGACTTAGTAACACAGAGGTCATAAAGGCGGCCTTCGTTTTGACAACAGGGAAACCAGAAGGGAGCTGCTGGAGGAGAGAGAGTGGAAGGTGATGAAATGAAGGTGAACAGTTGCCAGGCAGAGGTAACACCTTGGCTATGAAAGGGAAGAGAGGTATTAAAGAGTGATATATAATACACATAAATACACATGTAAATAAACAGAGTGCCTCTCAAGCCCTGGGAACAGCGCATTGTTTCATGTACTTTTATCTTTTCTCACGTGGATACCTCTCAATGTAACATTCATTCCTACTAAGGTCAAAAATAGAGAGGAAGGCTCACTATGACCACTCTTACTTTTTTCCTGGACATATTAATAATTGAAATCAGAATAGAGAAAACCACTATAAACATAAAAAATAAGAATCAGAAAAGAAAAAACAAAACCCCTTTGCAGATGACCTGATGCAGATAAGATGGAAAACCCTAGAAAATCAATGAAGAAATGAAAGAAACAAAATAATTCAGCAAGGGAGCAAGATATAAAATAAACATGCAAAAACCAGTAATACTCACATATACAAATAACATCAGATAGGATATCTAATGAATAAGAAAGCCCCATTTAAAATAGTAATAAATAATGTTAAATATACGAATAAATGGAAATGTTCAAAACTTACATGAACAAACAC
Organism: Bison bison bison; assembly: GCF_000754665.1. Lineage (NCBI taxonomy): Eukaryota > Metazoa > Chordata > Mammalia > Artiodactyla > Bovidae > Bison > Bison bison. Next base: position 3,049,237 of record NW_011494946.1, on the reverse strand, counting down.
TCTTAAAGACACAGAAGTAGACCTAAATGATAGGGGATAGGGGGGAAAAAAATCTTGTCCCTGGCTGGTACATCCAACATCAACATGTCATAAATTTACAAATTAACTTGAGCTAGAGAATGTTATATTGAAGTTCAAATGGAAAAGAAAAATTCAGGAAAAGCACACACTGAAAAGAAACAGGCGGTGTGGCAACTCTCATCAAAATATACTACAAAGCCTCTGTACTTAAAACAGTGCGGTACAACTGAAGGGACAGACAGACCAGGGAAACAGAACACAAAGCCCCAAAACAGATTTAGCTATGATAAAGTGACACCTCGGAACACTAGCATTAAAGAGTGGGCTTCTAAACAAACGGACCGGCATTTGGGGAAACGAAAAAGATGACAAAAACTGGATCTGTTTCTCACACCATACACAAAAGTAAACTCTAAATAGATCAGAGATTTAAGTGTAGATAATGAAACCATACAAGCTGAGTATCTCCTATGATCTGAGAGTTATAAAAAGAAAACTCTTTCTAATGAGAACTAAAATATAAATATAAAACTTCTACATGACAAAAAGACCAGAAGCAAAATCAAAATAGAGATGACAAACCAGAAGAAAACATTTGTAGTATAACTCATTGAATAATGGTTAATATCACTACAAAGTGAAGTGAAGTTGCTCAGTCATGTCCGACTCTTTGCGATCCCATGGACTGTAGCCTATCAGCCTCCCCAGTTAATGGAATTTTCCAGGCAAGAGTACTGGAGTGGGTTGCCATTTCCTTCTCCATGGGATCTTCCCAACCCAGGGATTGAACCTGGGTCTCCCGCATTGCAGGCAGACACTTTACCGTCTGAGCCACCAGGGAAGTCCATATCACTACAAACAACTTCCTAAAAAAGACCTATAGAGAGTGGTTCTTAAACAGATGCAAAGACATTCAGCTCCACTCATAATAAAATGAAACACAAATTAAATGTACACTGAGATATCATTTTTCATCTATCAGATTGAGAACAATCCCAAACTTTCACAGTATACTGTTGGCAAGGCTGTAGGAAAACAGGCTCCTACTGGAAATGCAAAGTGGTAAACACCAACCCAGCAAAGGAACTGTGCAAGTATCTAATTAAACTACAGGAGCATTTACACTTTGAATCAGTAAGACCATTTCCAGGAATTTTCCTGAAGATAAACCCGCAACAATGTGAAAATGCATATACACAAGTATATTCATTATAGCATTATCTGCAATTGCACAATACCAGAAATTACTTTAAAATACACATGTAAGAGACTGGTTGAATAAACCATGGTTCAGTTCAGTTCCGTTCAGTTGCTCGGTCATGTCCAACTCTTTGCGACCCCATGAATCGTAGCACACCAGGCCTCCCTGTCCATCACCAACTCCTGGAGTCCACCCAAACCCATGTCCATTGAGTCCGTGACGCCATCCAACCATCTCATCCTCTGTCGTCCCCTTCTCCTGCCCTCAATCTTTCCCAGCATCAGGGTCTTTTCCAATGAGTCAACTCTTCGCATGAGGTGACCAAAGTATTGGAGTTTTAGCTTCAACATCAGTCCTTCCAAAGAACACCCAGGACTGACCTCCTTTAGGATGGACTGCTTGGATCTCCTCGCAGTCCGAGCGAGTCTCAAGAGTCTTCTCCAACACCACAGTTCAAAAGCATCAATTCTTCAGTGCTCAGCTTTCTTTATAGTCCAACTCTCACATCCATACATGACCACAGGAAAAACCATAGCCTTGACTAGATGGACCTTTGTTGGCAAAGTAATGTTTCTGCTTTTTAATATGCTGTCTAGGTTGGTCATGACTTTCCTTCCAAGGATTAAGCGTCTTTTAATTTCATGGCTGCAGTCACCATCTGCAGTGATTTTGGAGCCCAGAAAAATAAAGCCACTGTTTCCCCATCGTTTTGCCATGAAGTGATGGAACCAGATGCCATGATCTTATTTTTCTAATGAAAACTAATGAAATGAATGAGGAATCTCTAAAACTGATATGATTTCCAAGAGATTGATAAATGAAAACAAGCAAATTGCAGAAGAACATATATAGTATAATATACTTTTGATAACAAAGGGGAAATAAATAATGTAAGAAATATTACCTGCTTATCTGTATAAAAGGAAGGATGAACTAAAAAAACAAAAACAAAACCAGTAAAGTTGTTTACCTATAAAGGACTGAGTAAATGGGGGATATGGAAGGACTTTTTCACACAATCTTATTTTTTGGAAAAGTCAATCATTTTCTACATATTCAAAAAATTAAATCAACAATGATGTGACGCTAAAAGAAAACTAAAATGAGTGAACTCAGCTATACTCACATTTAGGGGATAAAAAAGAAAGAAGTAATCCAAGTAATTAAGAACACGGCATCTGATTATATATACTCAGAACTGAGTGGGGTGAGGAGGAGAACGTCAAATGACTGGAACTGGCGAACCTGCCAGTAAACATGCTCATTCTAACACCAAAATGAACCAACCATGAAACCATCTTAGATCGGTTACTGAGTTGCATGAAGAAGTTAGTGTATTAATACTGTTGGAAGCCAATGTTCTTGGTGTGAAAGAAGGAACGTGTAAATATGGAGAACTGGAAGACAAGAAAGAACCCTGTGGAAGAATTAGAGATACTGGTGTGCACTAAGATTTCTAAAAAGTGTGTGTGTGTGTATCAGTACGGATGTCTGTATGCATTCTATCAGTGCAGATGTGTATATACACATACGCCCATGCTCTCTATGGGCGTTCTCTCCTCTAAAAGGGCCTAAAGCCAAGACCCCACAGTGATGAGCACAGTCCACTAATACTATTACCCGACTAAAAGCGATCAGAGTTTCTCAGGGAAATGGCCAAGAGCTGCCAGGGCAGAATAGATCAGAGATAAGTCTGTGACAACTTGCTTTGCCAGAAAGCAAGAAAGCACTCAAAAATGTGATGGGGAAATGCCATGTACTTCTACTAAACCAAACTTGGACAACCTGAGCATCAAAATAAGTATTGAATTACAAACCACTGAAAAGAACAGACATCCATGAGCTCATACCAATAAGAAATGACTGAATGAATAAGTAAGTGAACCAATCAATCAGAACGGTTTTCCTTACAGAAGAAGGATGTTACTGACTAGGAGGAGGGCTGAAATTGCTAAGTCAGCAGTTTACTACCAGTATAGAAAAAACTACACTAGGCAAGAATCCTCAACAGAAGCAAAATCTAGATGAAAATTTTGATAAGAAGCAGGATATTCACATGATTCTAAAGTGTTTCCCAACTGACTGCTTATTATAGTTACAAGGAAAACAAAACAAAAACCTTGAACTTTATGGTGGAGAAATCTGGTAACATTCTGACTGATCACAGGTACCATTTCCAGTGTGCCTCTATCTGTGACATCCCAAGGATACAACATCATTTCTCCAGTCTTCTGGTTGGAATGCAGAACCCAAATCTAATCATGAGGAAACGGCAGACAATCCAAATGAGGAGTGATAGACAGACAAATGAAGGGTTGTATCACTCAAAAATGTTAATGTCATAAAAACAGGCTGTGGGACCATTTCAAATCACAGAAGGCAAAAGAGACAAAACAGCTAAACACAATGTCCGGTCCTAGATTGGATACTTACTGAACGGAGAAAAACTTATGTGAGGAATATTATGGTTTCACATGAGAAATTTGGAATATGGAAAACAGATTAGATATAAATATATTCAAGTTACTGAAGCTGAATATTGTACTATAGATATAGACAAGAACATCCCTATTAGGAATATACACTGACAGGCTTTCGGATATAAATGCAATCTTTGCTCCAAGTTCAGGGGGAAAAACTATGTGCATGTGTCCACGTGTTTGAAGGGAGGAAGGGAAGAGATGCACCTAAGTGATAAATGAGGTCAAATGTTCACAGTGAACCTAGGTAAAGAGAACACTGTTCCTAAATTATCTGGTAAGCCACCATTTGCCATTTTTTCTACCATATTATTCCCATGGGAAGCTGAAGAGAGTGAGGCCTGGTGATGTGGACTTGTCAGGAGGTGAGCCCTCTCGCTCTCACCCCAAAGTCCAGCCCTGATCTCAACTATCGCAGTCTACTGCATCTGGGATGTTAACCCGGGGGCCCGAACGTTAAAGAATCTGCCTTCAGTGCAGGAGATGTGGGTTCAATCTCTGGGTCGGGAAGATCCCCTGGAGAAGGGAATGGCTACCCACTCCAGTATTCTTGCCCGGGAAATCCCATGGACAGAGGAGCCTGGCAGGTCACAGAGTCAGACACGACTGAGCGACTAACACTTCAGCTCCAAGACTTCCAAGGTTGTTTGGTCTACCCTATCTCACCTCCTGCAGTTCTCTCCTAGGATTCCTTCCTCTGTCCCCCTACCTTCTAACACCACAGTTGCTTCTTGCCTCAGGCTCTCCAGCACACAGTACAATGGCCGACTTTACTTCTCACAAACCCCCTTGGAAAATCGTTTAGCTGGAAATTCCTGCATTTCAGCTCTCATACATTTACTGGACTATACTTTACTTACTCCAGTAGGCACCTGGCTTACTCTCTAGTTAGGATTTCAGGAGCCATTCATTGAGCTGAAATACTGAACTTGTTTCATCTCTTGCTCATGGCTGCCTTCATTCTAGCAAATACTGAGAGTGCTCCCTGTCCTCCCTTCCACTTGCCCACCAAATCTGACTGGGATCTCGTCAACATTCACTTTCTAGAAGATGCTCTCAGTTTTTCCAGATATGGAATGTCTGCCATGCTTAGTCCCTTCATCAGACAAGGGCTGTAGCAGTATCATTTGCACAAGTAACAATAATGGAAAGTGTGTTTTTAATGGTGTAACCATCACGACAATTTCAAAAGTTGTCTTCATCTCTTATTTTGATTAAGAAAAATAAATACTGGAAAAAAGCCAGTGTGTGCATATGCTGAAAGATAAGAATGGTTGTGTTTTGTTTTGTTTTTAAAAAGAAAAAGGATGCCGGATGCTATGGTCAAGTACATTTGGAAAATGCTACACTGAATAAAGCTACACCAGGTTCTTAAGATTTTTTAATACAAATCACTATATGTTGTAATTCTCTTAAAGAGAAACAAAGAATAGAATGCTTTCTAAACGTACTTGACCACAGGCTTTTCTACTGAGAGCTTCACCTGGGAAAAACATATCACAGACTATATACTATGGCAACGCTGCTACAATGTTACTGGGAGAAAGCACCAGATTATCAGGACTTTATCAAGACTTGAGAACCAAAAGAAACCAACTGCTTAATACTAGCAGAGTCCTGTGAAGCTTCCCACCTACAATACAGAGGAGCTGCAGATCCTAACTGTAACTACTTAAAGACCAAAACCCTGGAGAGTTCTAGACCAAACACTTGCCTACTTCAGGGCCCCATGAAAATTCTTAGGTCAAGTTCCTATCATCTCCTCCAACCCCTAAACTGCCAATGACCAAATAACTCCAGTCCCCCTCTTCACAATCACAACACACACATGCAGAGAAAAGGAGAGGTTTTGGCTGAGAAGCTTCTCAAATTTTAATGTGTATACAAATTAGCTGGTAATGTTGATCAAAATGCAGATTCTGATTCAGCAGGCATGGGTTTGGGCCCCCATATTCTGCATTTCCAGCAAGCTCGCAGGTAACACCAATGCTGTCAAACAAGGGACCTCACTCTGGCAGAGTTCTGGGCACCTTACAACAAAAAAGAGGCCCCTAACTTATAAGTATCCACTAGCTTTCCTTCAAACTGCCTTTCAAAAGTCAGATTCTCCCAGATGAAAACAATGAAGCTTTCAATCATCTATAAAAACTGAAACTGTGTACAATAAAAAGAAGATACTAAAATCATTATTATCTGCTAACAATTATTTTTCTTTAGAAATGGCAGCCTCCTACATGTTGCCATAAAAGTGCATGTATTTATACAAAAATCACTTAGGTCTAAATCCTCATTCTACTTCTGTATGGAAATACCCACACCAATGACACAAAAATGCACTGAAGTCTGTGGAGGTCAGGAAAAGTCTCCACCGTCAGCAACTCACAAGGCTACAAAGAGAAACTACTATTGCCAGGCCTCCACCCAAAAAAGGACGTATAGAGCCAGCATCTTTCTCAATGATTTACTGGAAGCAGCAGCTCATTTTAATAAAAGCATCCCAAAACATAAAATTGATTGAACCAACTGCTGTGGTGGGCATACACAACAGCTGATCAAAATCATTCAAGACTTTATTTTTATAGATCTTCTTCCAGGCTTTGAGAATTTTTTCCCATTCTATACTTTAACCTTGAAATTGAATAGAGAAAAAAGAATTTGTAAATCTATAGAATAAAGTTTTAATCTAGAAAGTAAGTCAATTCATGACAATAATAAATAAGATCACATACAGCCTAATGCCCAAACCACTTTTCTAGGATGTACTTTGAGTAACAAAACTAAGAATTTAAACTGAGTCACTTTTTGTGTTGTTAAAAATTGTGTAGCCTTTCCTAGGGACGGCACTGCCACCACACCACATACATTACCCCCATTCCTTACAAAGGAAAACTTAGCACAATTAGAAATTATTTCTCTTTTTAACTGGATTTCTTGATATTAAACATTTTAAGATTTTATTTATCTAAAAAATAAAGACCTTTACCCTCTCATTGCATGTTAAATGATGCCTTTATTTGACTTTTGATAAGGTAATTTTATAGTATTTTTGTCCCAGTGAAGGACGAAGACAAGCCCGCTGTTTAGATTCCTCTGCTTTACGTTGTGTCTTTGATCACTAACAATGCTGCGTGAGCAGCCAACAGAAGGCTGACATTTCATAAAATATGCAGTGATAAAAACTAATACTGTAGCATCTGGGAGTGATATATAAAATGCAGAAATACACCTAATAACTGTGATCTTAAATTACAAGTTACTAAAAGCTAAATAAAAAGCATACCTAAGAATAAAAAAGTGGCAAGACTACAAAGGGGTTTTTTTTGTACTCCGTTTTCTAAAAACAAAGTTTAAAAAAAATTTAAGTCTATAACACTTTCCCTGCTATTCTATGCATAAAAGCCAGCTACCTTCTAAGAACAGGGTTTCCATACTATATACTTTTCAACAATTGAAGAATACATTACAAAATTATCATTGAAAGGGTTTGCAGAAAATGTGAAGGAAATTCCTTCTTCTTTAATACTTAAAAAATGTCAAAACTGATAATGGAAAAGCAATATATCACTTTGAAGCCATGATGTTAAAGAGCATCACCAAGGTAAGTTTTAAAACTATAATAATCTAAACAAACATGCTCCTAATGCCTGTACTAATCCAAATCTAAAGCCTAAGTCCCCGGTACACAACAGCAAAGTAAAGTGTGCTCAGATACGTTTAAATAATTTTAACTTTACTGCTAAACATTTGTTTATTAACAGTGGGAAGCAAGTAAGGTACTTAATAAAGAACATTCAAAAGCAATCATGTGAATTATCTTTACAGCATTTGGTTTAATATTCCACCTATATCCATCAAAATCACCACCCAGTAGAAGTGTTTTTTTTTTTTGTTTTAACATATATGCTAAAGGGAAGTGAAAACATAAGAGCCATATTCAGCACTTTAAGAACTCTGAATTATACTTTAACTAAAGAAAATAGACAACAGTTAAGTATGTGGGAGGCAACTGTCCTTGTACTTATAATTAGCATCTGAATTTAGGGATTTCACTGCTTAATGCACATCCACCCACCTGTTATTCTTATCATGGCTTTTTATGTCACTTAATGGAGATAAATACACTTTTCCCTCCTCATATTCACATCAACGCTACTTAATTTTTTAAAGCTGTTATAATAGGTTAAACGGCAGTCTCAGCAGCACTCTTCACCTCCCGCTGGACAAAGAACGGCATTACGGGACTGAGAACAGGGAAGGCGTATTTACATTCACAACGTCCCTAACTGTAACATTTATGTGAATTACGATTTCACATTTGCAAATACCATAATTTTTCGTTTCACTGCGTACTTTGCCATTCTTTCAACATTAACTTTCTATGGTTATTACAATCTCAAAAACCATACCTAGGAAACATGTGATGTTGTTCAAGCCATTGGAAGAAACATTTAAGTTAAAATGATAATGTGTCTAATAATGTATTTAACTTTAATCATCTTCTTCTATAAAAGAGAACTTTAGTATATTAAATACAAACTTTTCATAGATATGCAATGATAAATCTACTGTAACTGTTTAAATGTCAAAAAAAATGTGAATCATCCTTTCTGCTATTTTGCCTACTGAATTTAGACTTGAGCATATCAGTATTGGGTACATACAGAAGAAAACAACTGTTTTACCCTCTGAAAACCTGAGAGTAGTTTACTGTATCAAAATTCATGTTTAAAGTAAGAAAAATTATACATACCAATAACAGCAGAGGAAAAAAGAGGCAATTTTCAGGTTTTTCACTTGTCAAAAACGTAGCAAACCACAGTCCTCAATCGTAATTAAGTACTGCTAAATTAGCTGCAGGATATTTCTCTCTCCCTTCTAGAATGGAAAGTCCATGAATACAGAGTCTTTACTTCTTTTGTTTAACCCATTATCAATATTTCTTGGGCAATCAATTAATATTTATGAAAATAATGAACAAGCAAATATCAATTTATCATCTGAGATTTGTAATGACTGATACTTAGTCCATAAGAGAGATCTAAGGAAACGGAACATGGTCCCTCATCTCTTCACACTTAAAATCTACGAATAATTAACAGTACAGAACCCAGGCCCAACTACAAACAAGCAACAGTGCAAAACACCGAACAAAAAGGGCCTTGTCACGGGTGACAAGTCAAAACAGGACTCGAGAGAGGGTGAGGTCAAGGTAAACCACATTTTTCAGAAAGATTTCACGGAGTGTGCAGGACATGAGCTCCAAGTTAGGAAGAAAGTACGCAAGCTTTAGAAGAGCATGTTTAGAAAAAATACGATGGACTCACAGGACAAAAGAAGAAGTGAGATGAGGAAGGCTATGCAAATCCAGGAAAATTCTCAGTGTGTTGGGACCATTTTGACAGAAATGGGATATTTTTTTGTTACTCACTAGTGGAACACACGGAGAAGGAAATGGCACCCCACTCCAGTACTCTTGCCTGGAAAATCCCACGGATGGAGGAGCCTGGAAGGCTGCAGTCCATGGGGTCGCTAAGAGTCAGACACGAACGAGCCACTTCACTTTCACTTTCCACTTTCATGCACTGGAGAGGGAAATGGCAACTGACTCCAGTGTTCTTGCCTGGAGAATCCCAGGGATGGGGGAGCCTGGTGGGCTGCCATCTATGGCGTCCCAGAGATGGACACAACTGAAGCGACTTAGCAGCAGCAGCAGCAGCAGTGGAACACAAGGCTAAATAATGAGTTTAGGACAACTCCACAAAAGAACCTTGAAAATCAGGCTAGAATCAGTATTTTGTAAAACCCTATAAGAGAAAAGGGCTCAAGTGGTAAAGAATCCACCTGCCAAGGCAGAAGAAAGAAACGGCAATGTGTTCTACTATTCTCGCCTGAAAAATCCTATGGATACAGGAGCCTGCCGGGCTTCAGACCATGGGGTCACAAAATGTTGCAGCACATCCAGACAATAAGGGAAAATAATCTGACAAAGAATATATATATAACTGAACCACTGTGTTATACACCTGAAACTAACACAGCACTACACTACAATTTTTAAAAAATATGAAAATCAGGCTGGAGATTCCAAATTTCACCCTATAGACAGAGTGGGGTTATTAAATGTTCCTAAGCAGGAAAGCAATGACAAACCTAGACACTGTATTAAAAAGCAACAACATCATTCTGCCAACAAAGGTCTGTATAGGAAATGGATACCCACTCTAACATTCTTGCCTGGAAATTCCATGGATACAGGAGTCTGGTGGACCACAAAGAGTCAGACCCAACTGAGCAACTAACACTTTCAGTCTTTCCAGTAGTCATGTACAGATGTGAAAGCCGGACCATGAAGAAGGCTGAGCACGGAAGAACTGATGCGTTTGAACTGTGGTGTTGGAGAAGACTCTTGAGAGTCCCTTGGACTGCAAGGAGATCCAACCAGTCCATTCTGAAGGAGATCAGTCCTGGGTGTTCACTGGAAGGACTGATGCTGAAGCTGAAGCTCCAATACAGCTGACGCACTGGAAAAGACCCTGATGCTGCCAAAGACTGAAAGCAGAAGAGGGAAACACAGAATGAGATGGCTGGACGGCATCACTGACCCAATGGACATGAACTTGGGCAAACTCCAGGAGATGGTGAGGGACAGGGAAGCCTGGCGTGCTGCTCAAAGTCGAACAGGACCTGGTGACTGAACAATAACAACAAAGCAGAAGAACGACAGAATAAAAACGATACTTTAGGAAAATTAATCTGACAATATATGGGATGGATTTGAGGGAAGAAAGGATATCAAATACTTCAGGTACCAGCAGAGCAAAAACTTCTGAAGTATTTGAGGAATAAGGCTGTAAAGGAATAGATGAGGCTGGCTTATTTAAGAATGGTAAGGATCTGACAGAAGCAAAACCCACTCAGACTATAAACTAATTAGATATGATGAGTAAGGGAGTGAATTCCTAAGTCTAAGAAAAAGATCCTAAAGATAATAGGAGGGAAACTAAGAATGGCTAAATTCTGCTGGGGCAAGAGGATGCGTTCTGTTCTTCCAAGCATCCAACATGTTGGGAAGCGAAGTATTCAAGACAGTAGGAAATGGAGTAGGAACATGAGGGTGTGGTGAGAGGCACAGAGCGGCAGATTTTACTGTTTGATTTTCTAACTTTTTATTTTGTATTGGAGTATAGGTGCTTAACAATGTTGTGTGAGCCTCAGGTGGACAGCGAAGTGACTCAGTCCTATCTACACATGTATCTACTCCTTTCCCACTTCGGTTGTTGCATAACATGGAGCAGGGTTTCCTGTGCTGCAGTGGGTCCTTGCTGGTTGCCTATTTTAAGCACAGCAGTGTGTATGTTGACCCCGAGCTCCAGAGTGTAGAGTGCGCTATGAGGGTGCAATAGCGCAGACCTGGAAAAGGAAGGGAGAGGACGAGTAAAAAGCGAAGGCAGAAGACTGAGCCACACTGTTTAACGAACTCTACAATATACCTGTGGAAGCCCACTAACATGAAAGGGGCTGACTGGCTTCCTGAGACACCTGAGTCCAGGAGACTCATGAAAGGACCAGTGTCCAAAGACAGAGAGCCCACAGACGCTTACCTAAGCAGCGCTGGAGAAAGGAAAGAGGAAACCATAATTTGTAAATTGTTTCTCTTTTTGTTTGAATAAGGAAGTATCAGAATATAAACTAAGTACCTGAGGAAACCATAAAATGTTTAAACACATTACTTCCTATTGTATTACTTCACTAAAAGAAAAGGCTACGACATTTTTCTTTTAAAGTGTCCGAATTCTAGAATGCACATAAATGCCCACAGAGGACAAAAACAAAAACATACTCACCTATTCTTTACCTTCTATATGAACCACAGTACACCCCTCATTTTTTCATATCTATATTACTTCTTATTTATTTATTTCATTTTCTGAGGTTTAGGTCAGTTATCTGCATAGAGTACGTATTATGAGTACGTATTTGATAATTACAATTTCTGAGGTTTAGGTCAGTTATCTGCATAGAGTACGTATTATGAGTACGTATTTGATAATTACAAATTTCAATAAAATATTTCATTGAGAAAAAAATTTAACAGGTATTGTACATATTTTTACAACAAGCACACACAACCTAATTTGTGTAAAGGTAGAGTTTACACAAGAACATAAGAGCAAAGAGAAACATAAGGAAAAGAGAAATTAAGACGTATCCTCCTCCCCCACTCAGAACACCACATGTAAATACTGACGTATAGTAAGGTTGTTAAAAGTTGTTTTCCAGAGTATACTTTATCTGAAGAACCCCGAGAAAATTTTAATTGTGACGAGATGTAGGGATCCCGATGGGCAGAGAGAAGCTCTCTGAGCTCTGATCCTCGCTGTGATACGTGGAGACATGCTCACTCGTCAGCCCAAGCAGCATTGCTCCGAGACGAGCACGTGAATGTGCGCAGGCCAGGGGGTGTCACGCTCGACTCGAAGATATTTGAGCTAATCAATAAGTCAAATATGTTCTTAAAAATGCTAACTGGTTGTTTCTGTGTGTTAGGCTTTCTGTACGCATATTAACGTACTTTTCCTGTATGATACAGTGAAGTCAGTGACGATAAATACATGTTGTGTCTGCCGCCTACATTTCTACCGACAGCAAACGGAGTGTAAAACTGGCGTTGTAAACGGAAAAGAAAGAAATTAACTTTAGAGGTATGGAGCATGGGTTTTATGTATTAGGCATTACTTAAGTATCTAAACTCTGATGGATTCACTTTAAATTAAAGACTCAACTATCTATAAATTACCAAGTATCCAATATCTACTTAGCTTATTAAAATAAGATAAAGGAATGAAAATCATAAATTTGTCTTTTTTAGATTGTCCAAACAACAAATTAATCTCTTTGAATACAAAATTATATTCTGTGCTTTGGGAAAAATTCCAGATGACAAACTTAGTTGAAGAGTAGACAAAAATGGCAATTTGGTCTTTCAGTTCAGTTCAGTCTCTCAGTCGTGTCCGACTCTTTGCGACCCCATGAATCGCAGCACGCCAGGCCTCCCTGTCCATCACCAACTCCCGGAGTTCACTCAGACTCACGTCCATCGAGTCGGTGATCCATCCAGCCATCTCATCCTCTGTCGTCCCCTTCTCCTCCTGCCCCCAATCCCTCCCAGCATCAGAGTCTTTTCATACATGATTGTTTTCTTCAATTAATGTAGTTTAATCTACTAAAATTCACAAAAATGTGAAACAAAAATACTCAAGTACTTACTTTATTAAAAAGGCAGCAGTACCAACAAAATTTGTTTCTAGAATATAAAACCACACCCTCTGAAAAAAATATCAGAAGCTATTTAAATGAATGCAATGCCCAGGGACCTCTTCGATATAAAACAAAATCTAAAGATGGGGAGTGGGCATTGAGGGGAGGGCCAGTCTTAATCCCTCCTCTCCATGCAGTAGTCTAAGGACAGCATCACAAGCAACAACACAAATTTAGACACAACTTCCTAAAGTTGCCTTGCCACTAAACACTGAGGAACAGGAGTATGGCAGAATTCAAAGGCAAAAGACTAAAAGAGTGATGGAAGTCACCACACCACTACACACGCGGCTCCTTTATCTACAACAAATGGGCAAGAAAGAAACAACACACACTTCCTCCTTGCTGACTTCTGACAAGTCAGGAAAAGGATTCAGGACTGTGGTAAAAGTGTCAAAGGGAACCAGGACAGGGAACAGAAAAGGAAAGAACTGAAACATAAATTTAAAAGAGAGGGAGGAAGAAAGTTGAGTTCGGGGTTTTATTTGTATGTTAAGTAATTCAACTGGCAGCTCAAATTGGATAACCCTATAAATTTAGTGGCCAAATTACAACATTCCTAAGAGTTAAAAGACCTTGTAGGAGGCAAAACACTCACCAATCCCTCCAAAGAAGCCTATGTCTTAATCCCTTAGACCTGCTACTTCACAAGGCAAAAAGTCATTTGAAGAAATGATTACTGAGGAACCTTGAGCTGGAGAGATTATCCTAGATAATCCTAGTGAGCCGAATCTAATCACATGAGTCAAAAGGAAAGATGCAAGGAGAGGAAGGGTCAGAAAGGTATCAAGGAGGATTCCAATAGCTGTTGCTGGCTTTGAAACTGGGGGGAGGGGGCCGTGAGCCAAGAAGGAGCTCTCAGAGAAGCTGAAAAGGGCTCCTGGAGCACAGGAAACAAGAGAATGGAGACCTAGGCCCTACAATCACACGGAAGGGAGTTTTGCCAACAAACTGAAAGAAGAGGAAACAGATTCTCTGACCCTGATTTTAGGCTAGGGAGACATATACTGGACTTCTGAACTATACGACCATATAATTAAAAATGAGTGTTGTCTTAAAGCAATAATTTTGCAATAATTTACCTGGAACAATGAAAAACAAATACAGGGATGCTAAAAATACTTACGGCAGGATACTAGGCCTTCAGACTGAAACTGAAGAAAGCAGGGAAACCACTAGACCATTCAGGTGTGACCTAAATCAAATCCCGTACCACGACACAGTGGAAGTGACAAATAGATTCAAGGATTAGGTCTGATAGACAGAGTACCTGAAGAACTATGGACGGAGGTTAGAGACATTGTACAGGAGGCAGTGATCAAGACAATTCCCAAAAACAAAGAAATGCAATAAGGCAAAGTGGCTGTCTGAGCAGATCTTGCACAGCTGAGAAAAGAAGACAAGCTAAAGGCAAAGGAGAAAAGGAAAGATACACCCATCTGAATGCAGAACTCCAAAAAATAGAAAGGAGAGACAAGAAAGCCTTCCTAAGTGATCAGTGCAAAGAAACAGAGGAAAATAATAGAATGGGAAAGACTAGAGATCTCTTCAAGAAAATCAGAAACACCAAGGGAACATTTCATGCAAAGATGGACACAACAAAGGACAAAAATGGTATGGACCTAACAGAAGCAGAAGATATTAAGAAGAGGTGGCAAGAATACACAGAAAAACAATACAAAGAGATCTTCATGACCCAGATAACCATGATGGTGTGATCAATCACCTAGAGCCAGACATCCTGGAATGTGAAGTCAGGTGGGCCTTAGCAAGCATCACCACAAACAAAGCCAGTGGGGGTGATAGAATTCCAGTTGAGCTATTGAAAATCCTAAAAGATGATGCTGGAAAGTACTGCACAAAATATGCCAGCAAATTGGGAAAATTCAGCAGTGGCCGCAAGACAGGAAAAGGTCAGTTTTCATTCCAACCCCAAAGAAAGGCAATGCCAAAGAATGCCCAAACTACCGCACAATTGCACTCATCTCAAATGCTAGCAAAGTAATGATCAAAATTCTCCAAGCTAGGCTTCAACAGTGCATGAACCGGCAAGTTCCAGATGTTCAAGCTGGATTTAGAAGAGGCAGAGGAACCAGAGATCAAATTGCCAACATCCTTTGGATAATCAAGAAAGCAAGAGAGTTCCAGAAAAACATCTACTTCTGTTGTACTGACTGCCAAAGCCTTTCACAGTGTGGATCACAACAAAATGTGGAAAACTCTTAAAGAGATGGGAATACCATGCCACTTGACCTGCCTCCTGAGAAATCTGTACGCGGGTCAAGAAGCAACAGTTAGCACTGCACATGGATCAACAGACTGCTTCCAAATCAGGAAAGGAGTACATCAAGGTTGTATAGTGTTAACCAGCTTATTTAACTTATATGCAGAGTACATCATGAGAAACGCTGGGCTGGATGAAGCACAAGCTGGAATCAAGACTCCTGGAAGAAATATCAATAACCCCAGATATGCAGATGACACCACCCTTATGGCAGAAAGTAAAGAAGAACTAAAAAGAGGCTTTTGATGAAAGTGGAAGAGGAGAGTGAAAAAGTTGGCTTAAAGCTCAACATTCAGAAAACTAAGATCATGGCATCTGGTCCCATCACTTCATGGCCAATAGATGTGGTACAATGGAAACAGTGAGAGACATTACTTTTGGGGCTCCAAAATCACTGCAGATGGTGACTGCAGCCATGAAATTAAAAGACACTTGCTTCTTGGAAGAAAAGCTATGACTCAATCTAGACAGGTATTAAGAAGCAAAGACATTACTTTGCCAACAAAGGTCCATCTAGTCAAAGCTATGGTTTTTCCAGTGGTCATGTATGGATGTAAGAGTTGGACTATAAAGAAAGCTGGGCACTGAATAATTGATGCTTTTGAACTGTGGTGTTGGAGAAGACTCTTGAGAGTCCCTTGGACTGCAAGGAGATCCAACAAGTCCATCCTAAAGGATGTCAGTCCTGGGTGTTCACTGGAAGGACTGATGCTCAAGCTGAAACTCCAATACATTGGCCACCTGACGGGAAGAACTGACTCTTTGGAAAAGACCCTGATGCTGGGAAAAATTGAAGGCAGGAGGAGAAGGCGACAACAGAGGATGAGATGTTTAGATAGCATCACCGACTTGATGGACATGAATTTGAGCAAGCTCTGCGAGCTGGTGAAGGCAAGGAACTCTGGCATGCTACAGTCCATGTGGCCGCAGAGTCGACACGAATGAGCTACTGAACTGACTGAGTAGGCATCCATGGGCTTCCCAGGCAGTGCAATGGTAAGGAATCCGCAGGCCAATGTAAGAGACACAAGAGACGCAGATTTGATCCCTGGGTCAGGGGTCAGGAAGATCGCCTGGGGTAGGAAACCGTAACCCATTCCAGTATGCTTGTGTGCGAAGTTCCATGGACAGAGGAGCCTGGCAGGAAGAGTGACAGGGCCTCATACACACATGCATGCATGCACATGCGTACGCACACTCACATACAGAGCAGGACTTCAAAGGACTGTCTCAAACTGGGCTTACGATTACCCACTGCAGAGCTAGCACCTACAAGCACAACTAACTCACCAATACATGTTTCTGAATAGAATTATTTTATCCAATAAAGAACTCAAACCTTTAGCTTATCAATGAAAAATTTTAATCCAAATCATATTTAGTTAACAAGTCTTAACTAATTTCCAGAAAAGAAACCCCACAAGAAGCTGCAAATAGTCATCAAGTACATTTATTTCCCAGGAAAATTAAAATGTCAATTCAAGTATTCAGTTCAGTCTAGTTGCTCAGTTGTGTCCAACTCTGTGACCCCATGGATTACAGAATGCTAGGCTTCCCTGTCCTTCACCAACTCCCAGAGTCTACTCAAACTCATGTCCATCGAGTTGGTGACGCCATCCAACCCTCTCATCCTCTGTCGTCCCCTCCTCCTTCTGCCTTTAATCTTTCCCAGCATCAGGGTCTTTTCCAATGAGTCAGTTTTTCGCATCAAATGGCCAAAGTGCTGGAGTTTCAGCTTCAGCATCAGTCCTTCCTAATGAATGAATATTCAAGACTGATTTCCTTTAGGACTGACTGGTTTGATCTCCCTGCTGTCCAAGGGACTCACAAGAGTCTTCTCCAACATCAAAGTTCAAAAGCATCAATTCCTCGGTGCTCAGCTTTCTTTATAGTCCAACTCTCACATCCATACATGATCACTGGAAAACGAAATGCTTATAATTCATTTGGTAAAGAATCCACATGCAATGCAGGAGACGTCGGTTCAATTCTTGGTTCAGGAAGATCCTCTGGAAAACGAATAGGCTACCCACTCCAGTATTCTGGGGCTTCCCTTGTGGCTCACCTGCGATGCAGAAGACCTAGATTTGATCTCTGGCTTGAAAAGATCCCCTGGAGAAGGGAAAGGCTACCCATTCCAGTATTCTGTCCTGGAGAATTTCATGAACTGTACAATCCTTGGGTTTGCAAAGAGTTGGACATGACTAAGTGACTTTCACCTTCATACCTGTGACACATTTCAAGTACTAACATCTGCTAATTTCTTTCATTCTGTATTATATCATATCTTTCTTTTTTCCTAATAAAAAATTTCCTGTCACTAATAACAGTTCACGATGAAATAAAACAGAGAAGGAAAGTTCCCTTTCCTCAGCATGTTAAAAATGATTCTATTAAAAAATGCACTAATTTAGCCATTTAGCCATTCTCTAATTTAGGTCAGAGAACATGTATCAGTGGAAGAGGTTAAGCGTTAGACTGAAACTTAGGCTCTACTTTAAGATGGGAAAAATAAATAAAAATGAAAAAACAAGAACAACAACAACAAAAAACGAATGCTCTTTATCATTGAGGAAAAGGAGCCAGAGGTCCAGAAAAAAACAGTATCTTCCCTTTCAACACAAGTTACTCCTAAAGAGATTTGCATTTTGTTAAGCTTGAAAGACTATTTCTGGAATAATCTACTTAAGAATAAAGTCATTGTGAAACTGAATATACATTTTTTAAACTCAATGTAATTGTCACTAAATTCAATTTAAAATTAAATATAAAATTACTAGACATTGTACATATCTCCCCCATAACATATTCTTTAAGAAGTAGCTTCCTTTTTGTACTCAGCATAGAAAAAGCGAAAGACAGTATAACTTATTCAGTTGTTGTCCACCTCTTTGCAACCTCATGGAGTATAGCCTGCCAGGCTCCTCTGTCCATGGAATTCTCCAGGCAAGAATACTTACAATCATTACTAATTTCTATTTCTGACATTAGATGACAAGAAAAAAAATTGTCAACTGAATTTTTCTCTTTTTAAATCTGCTGAGGTCCTCCAATATCTAGCAGAGAACCCGTTTTATATTAGGTACTCAGTAATCACAAGCATCACCAACTCAATGGACACGGGTTTGGGTGAACTCCAGGAGTTGGTGATGGACAGGTAGGCCTGGCATGCTGCGGTTCATGGGGTCGCAAAGAGTCAGACATGACTGAGCGACTGAACTGAACTGAACTGAATCACTGAATGAGTCAGTCTCTCTCAACTGTGATGGTTAATTTTATGTGTCAACTTGACTAGCCCAGATATTTCATTTAACATTATTCTATATGTTTCTGAAAAGGTATTTTTTAGATGAAAGGGAAAAATACACCCAACTGAATGCAGAGTTCAGAGAATAGCAAGGAGAGCTAAGAAAGCCTTGTTAAGTGAACAACACAAAGGAATAAATGAAAAGAACAGATTGGGAAAGACTAGAGGTCTCTTCAAGGCAACTGGAGACACCAAGGGAACATTTCATGCAAAGATGGGTGCAATCAAGACCAGAAACAGCAAAGACCTAACAGACGAAGAAGAGAGTAAGAAAAGGTGGCGATAATCAACGGAAGAGCTGTACAAAACGCTCTTACTGACCCTGATAACAACAGAGGTGTGATCACTCACAAAGACCCAGAAAACTTCAAGGGTGAAGTCAAGAGGGCCTTAGGAAGCAGGACTAGGGACATAGTTAGCGGAAGTGATATAATTCCAGCTGAGCTATTTCAAATCCTAAAAGATGATACTGTTAAAGTGCTGCACTCAATATGCCAGAAATATGTGGGAAACTCAGCAATGACCACTATCCTGGAAAAGGTCAATTTTCATTTCAATCCCAAAGAAGGGAAATGCTAAAGAATGTTCACACTACCATACGACTGCACTCATTTCACATGATAGCAAGGTAATGTACACAATCCTTCAAGCTAGGCTTCAACAGTACATGAACAGAGAACTTCCAGATGTACAAGCTGGGTTTAAAAAGGCAGAGGAACCAGAGATCAAGTTGCCAACATCCACTGGATCACAAAGCAAGCAAGCAAATTCAAAAAAAAAAAAATCTACTTCTTCACTGACTATGTTAAAGCCTTTGACTATGTGGATCACAACAAACTGTGGAAAATGCTTAAAGAGATGGGAGTACCAGACTACCTTACCTGACTGCTAAGAAACCTGTATGCAGGTCAAGAAACAACAGAACCAGACATAGAACGACGGACTGGTTCAAAATTGGGAAAGAAAACTGTCAAAGCTGTATATTGCCACTCTGCTTGTATATCATGCAAAACACCAGGCTGGATGACTCACAAGCTGGAATCACGACTGCCAGAAAAAATATCAATACCTAAGACATGCAGATGACACCACCCTTATGGCAGAAACTGAAGAAGAAATAAAGAGCCTCTTGATGAAAGTCAAGAGGAGAGTGAAAAAGTTGGCTTAAAACTCAACATTCAAAAAACTAAGATCACAGCATCCGGTCCCATCACTTCATGGCAAACAAATGGAGAAAAAGTGGAAACGGTGAAAAATTTTATTTCCGTGGGTTCCAAAATCACTGTGGATAGTGACTGTGGCCACAAAATTAAAAG
The DNA here is from genome assembly GCF_000754665.1 of Bison bison bison. NCBI lineage: Eukaryota > Metazoa > Chordata > Mammalia > Artiodactyla > Bovidae > Bison > Bison bison. The sequence continues at coordinate 3,029,310 of NW_011494946.1, read as the reverse complement.
ACGCTTGCTTCTTGGAAGAAAAGCTATGACAAACCTAGACAGCATTTTAAAAAGCAGAGACATCACTTTGCTGACAAAGGTCCATTTAGTCAAACATATGGTTTTTCCAGTAGTAACGTATCGATGTGAGAGATGGACCATAAAGAAGCCTGAGCACCAAAGAACTGATGCTTTCAAACTGTGGTGCTGGTGAAGACTCTTGAGAGTCCCTTGGACTGCAAGGAAGGACATCAAACCAGTTCATTCTAAAGGATATCAGTCCTAAATATTCATTGCAAGGACTGATGCTAAAGCTGTAATACTTTGGCCACCTGATGTGAAGAGTTGACTGATTGGAAAAGACCCTGATGCTGGGAAAGACTGACGGCAGGAGAAAGGGATGGCAGAGGATGAGATGGCTGGATGCCATCACCAGCTCAATGGACAAAAGTTTGAGCAAGCTCCAGGAGATGGTGAAGGACAAGGAAATTCTAAAGGCTGCAGTCTGTGAGGTCGCAAAGAGTCAAACAAGACTTAGTGACTGAACAACAAAAACAACATTTAAATCAACACACTAAGTAAAACAGAATTTATTTTGGAGATGTTGGTGATGGACAGCAAGGCCAGCATGCTGCAGTCCATGGGGTCGCAAATAGTTGAACTTGACTGAGCAACTGAACTGAACTGAACTGAAGTAAAACAGATTACCAGAATTAATATGGGTAGGCCTCATCAAACTGGCTGTAGTCCTTTATTTTAAAATAAAGGACTGATCTCCCGTGAAGAAGAGGAAATTCTGCCGGCAGACTGCCTTGGGACTTAAAATGTAACATCAGCTCTTGCTTGTTAGCAAACCCTGCAGATAATGGGTTTGTCAGTCGCCACAATTATGCAAGTCAATTTCTTAAAATCTCTTTCTATACACACACACACACACACGCACACACATAGCTTATTAGCTCTATTTCTCTAGGTAAATCTGACTAAAACATCAACCTTATCAATGAATTGGAGTTAGATCATAGCCGATTCCCCATCTCTAACCAAAGATAACTTTTTGAGTGTATATTTATAAAAAGAGCTGTCCAAAAATGAACCACAGTGGTATCTAAAGAAGGTTTCCTAACAATATTTCATAAAAAGGATGTTTTTACTGCAGGAGAGTCAATTTTGTTGTGCTAAGTTCAAGTGTGTTTAAACATACTTAGAAGGTTACTAAAGTGCTAACACAAATACCATTCTAAGACAGTCAATCTCTCTGTCTTGGGTTACATCAAATGCTACTCATGCAGAGAGGAGATACAGAACTTGCAGTGCGCATCCCAAACTCTCTACTCCAGCAACAGCAGGTAGGCTTTCTCACATGGTAACTCTGGTTGACCAGTAATGGCTCCCTAAATTAGAGAATATTATGGAACTATCTTACGGCTAAGCAAGAACAAATACCATGAACTGATGTCTGCAATAAGCAAAGAAAAGGGGATACATGTAAGATATGTATCTGCCAACTCTACACTCTGGAGAATTCAACACTCTGCTGAGAGCCAAGTTACACAACTGGTCCTCCTCTGGACCATGGAGGGGTTTATAACACAGGGGACACATGTATGGAGGTGAGGAATAAGGCTGAGCCCACATCATACTGTGACAGCAAATTCAACACTTCGGTAGCATACCTTCTGACTTTTGCACTTCACAAAGTTAGAATTTTCTCATTAAATCAGGTGGCAAATTCCACGGACAGAGGAGACTGGAGGGCTACAGTCTATGGGGTCGCAAAGAGTTGGACATGACTGAGCACACACAAATCGATCATAGAAGGTAGATAATGTATTATCCATTGAAGAGAAAAATAATCCAGAATTAGCTATCTGAATTAAGGTGCATGTATGAGTGTTTAGTCACATCTGACTCTTTGAGATCCTATGGACTGCAGCCCACCAGGCTCCTCTGTCTATGGGATTCTCCAAGCAAGAATACTGGAGTGGGTTGCCATTTCCTTCTCCCAGGAATCTTCTGAATCTAGAGATCCTGCACTGGCAGGTGGATTCTTTACCCCTGAGCCACCTGGGAAGCCTCCAAAAGCAAACCAGCATCTGAATTAAGGCAACTAATTATGAGAGGGAATCTCAGATCTGGTCAAAATCTTCCAACCAAAATTTCCTCTTAAATCAGACCTCTTTTAGAATTTGGCTAATGTTAAAATTCCATGGCTGAGAAGGATAATGCAATAAAAGAGAGCACTATAAAAATTAGAAGACAAAAAGAAGGAAAACATAATACCTAATATTAAGATAATTTAGTCATTACACCTTTTGAAGAATTCTGCAATTAAAAAAGAACAGGTGCTATTCATCAAAAACTATTTGTCATTTGATTCCACCACAGTACCGGCCAAAAAATAAAACAAAACATTCATAATTTCCTCTTTAAAGCAAAAATCCGATGCTCTTTCATCAAACAAAAAGGAAATATTTTTAAATAAAATTTTTTCGCGAAGAAACAATTATCGGAGTTTCATTATTCCTATACCTAGGATAATGCAATCAATTAGGTATTAAGCCCCTACTATGTGAGATTCTCATAAAGAAACACAATAACTCCCATTAGGCACAGGATAGTCTGCCAGAAAACACAAAAACTCATAAATAATTCACACCTAAAACATTGGTTATATAATCCTACACTCACACTTTACCATTTCTATGCCTCTCTTTCATTTATTTACTTACACTGACAATTATTAAAAGTTAGTAGTGTGTAAATGAAATAACTATATGTAACAGTAAACTTTATGCATACATGGAGGGAATGGTTTAAAAAAACCCATCTAGAAAGACAGTTAAGGTCCTACCACTAAGGTATTCTTGAGGGAATTATTATTTTTGAGGACACCAGGGATCCCATCAACGCACGGTTACTTCTTTAAAGGGCCAAATCAATACCCTTGGTCCAAGAGAATTGCATTATACCATTAAAAAGTATTCAAGAGCTACACTCTGAGCACCACAGACACTGTGAGCAGACGGTAGTGATGCCGGACAGAGGAGGTCAGCGCATGCCTTCCAGAGCCCAAAAGCCTGTGCTTGTGTCCTGGCTGTGTGTTTCAGGAAACATTACCTCACGTTTTCTGCAGCTATGTTTTAGGAAAACTTACTTTACATGCTCTGCGTCTCAGTGACTTCATCTTGTACAGTGGGGACCTAACTCATAAAGTGGCTGGAGGATCAGATGTGAGAGTCTGCATAAAGTGCTCAGAACTAACAGGGCTGACGCTCAGCGAGCGCTCATCTGACGTTATATGCTCCCCACCCTCCGCCCTCCTCCTCCTATCACTACTAAGCCTTCTGTACTCTGGTCTTTCCAAAGCAATAAGGCCACCTTTGCAACATTTCTGGGCATCTGCTTCCCAGAGCATTTTCTTTCCCCTTACACAGTTTGCTGGAATATTTTATTTGTGGCTGGCTCTGACTTTATGTTAATTGTGCTTTTTGTTTCCTGCAAAAAATGCAGTGCCTTACTATTGCTGTATTTAGAATTGTAAATTTCAAAATCTATAAATAAAAAGTTAAAATAAATAATTTTACAGGAAGCTAGTCCTGATTATAAATGCAGACTAATGACTTCTCCCCCACAAAAAAAGAATAAAAAGAAATGATCTAAAATAGCCCCAAATCCACTGCTTGCAAATACTATTACATGGCATTACTTTTTTTTATTGCTTCAAAATCAGGTAGTATTAATTATTAAGTAAGATCACAATGACTTCGTTTGTACAGATTTGAGGTTTGTGATAGAAAACTACAGCTATTTGGTGAACCGTATTTTAACATTTATATACTTCTTAGATTTCTGTTTTTCCAATACTACAATGGGCTTCCCTTGTGGCTCAGCTTGTAAAGAATCCACCTGCAATGCAGGAGACCTGGGTTCAATCCCTGGGTTGGGAAGATCCCTGGAGAAGGGAAAGGCTGCCCACTCCAGTGTTCTGGCCTGGAGAACCCCATGCACTGTGTGGTCCGTGGGGTCGCAAAGAGTCAGACACGACTGAGAGACTTCCACTTAATACTACAACTCACAACACCCTTTCACAGGCATTTTTTATCAGAAGATCAGAGCCAACTGAGTATGACCGGGAGGTGAGGGAGGTGGGGTCCTCAAATCTGAGGTGGAGTCAGGCCAGGCAACTGGCCCTGGCGCTGGGTGTGATCATAGATACATCATCATGTTCAGATGATGCAATCCTCACAAATTCTTACTCTTAACTTCAGTATTTCATAGATGGAAAAAAAAAATAAGATTCAGAAAGACAAACTGACTTGTTGGTATCTGGCAGAGCTAGGACCAAACCCCTGTAAGTTTCCAATCTGCCCTAAGTTTTAAACCAGAATGAATGCTTGTATCGTGTAACATTAAAACCACATATTCTTAATATAAAGCCTATGTTCCTCATAGAAAGTAAATTAAAATTACAAATACTTTCTTCCACCTATTATTAATGGTTCCTTTAGACGCTACAAAAACTGTTAAGACATTAAATGAGACGAAGCAATTTCCGTTTCCTGTGGATATTCTGTAGTACTTGCAGGCAGAAAAAATTAACCTTCTCTTCTTTTCCCAGTCAAGTGCACATGGTTACTTCTCCAAAGAGCTACGAGTAGGCTAACTAAATCTATTTTTTAACATAGATTCACAAATAATACTAACAACTCTATTTTGGATGTGTTTTCTGGCTAGAATAATTTTAACAAAACCGCCAAGAATTAATGGAACAGGAGAATGCTTCATTCACTCTGTCTATTCCTCTATCTCAACTTCTCAGGAAAAACCCAATTGTCAACTCTCTTAAGAGACGTTCTGGGGGCTATGCGTACCCTGCCATCACCAGAATCCACCTGCTTCTAAACACAATGAAACAAACCCAGGTACGGAAATATTCATAGTATCGTTAAATTGCCAAATGTGAAATTTGAGATGCCCTTTATAGCGAGCACAGATTTGTAAAAAAGAATTAATTCTCCAGAAAACTGCCACTTTGATGGCTTGGATTCTCAGTGTTCAACCCTAGAGCTGCATTATTGTAGACATCTAAATTTTACATTTAATCTGGAAATGCACCTCATATAGTCCTCAGTGTTCATTCATCAGTCAGTCAATATTAATATCAGGCACCACCACTCTAGACAAAAATTTTTCTTATAAAGAAAGAGAGCCACTGACCTCAGGAAGTTTAGTTTGGTAGTGGTATTTACAGCAGCAGGCATAAACCTCCTCCTCCTCTGTGCAGCTGTAACTAATAGTCTTCCATATACAGACAGCAGCATTATAGTTTTATTGAGAAAGTCTACTATGTGACTCTAACCTCAAATGGATGACAAGTGATTATTATTTACAAAGTATAACAGAAAATTCATTCCATTGCCCACTTCCCAGATATTTCTTCTCTCACAGTTGAAACTCACTTAAAAGAGTTTGTACAAAAAAGGACCAATGTTTGGAACACTGCATAACTTACATTTTACATCTTGGAAGCACGGCCACATATTTGTACATGTGTGTAAAGTCACGATAGCACACGACCCAGATGCCCGTTTGTTTACCTTCAATGCCACTCTTAGGTTTCACCTGTTTCTGGTCTCCACTAGCCCACTGCAGCAGAGACTGCTGGACAGCTCTACATGACCTGCACAGCTTGCATTACTTCTATAACTGTTATTCAAAGACGGGAGGAGAAACGCAACGAATGGGAGTCAGCAACAAGACACTGAGTGCAACACGTTCTAATAGATGTCTACCCAGAACGTCACCCAAGAAAATTATCTCTAAAACCAAAAACACTTCCTTACAATAAAGGAGCATTTTTTTTTTATGGTTTCACAGGGTAAGTATGATAGCACACTATCAGAGTTGCAGAAGAATGGGCTTTTAAAACCTTCTTTGAAAGAACTTTATGCTTATAGAAAAGCTGCAAATACAGTAGTTTCTGTATGCTGCTCACCTCGGTTCCCCTCATGTTAAATTACATGTTAACTCCAGTGCAGTTATAAAACCATAAAATTAATACTGCTTCAACATTGCCAGATTTCTCCTCTGTAAAGTTACTATTTTTCTCTTTGTAAGTATTAAACATCTTGGAGAGATACATTTATACTATGTAAATATTCTGTTTCCCCTCAAACTTTCCCCATTTTTGGTATCCATGAATGGATCCTGCCTGGAACAACTACTATTGTGGTATTTACCATGGTGATTTACTTTTTCTCATTCCTTCTACATTTATTAATTGTAATTCAGAAGAGAAGTTTTTAAACTATTTCAAACACCAAGGTCAAATATAAAGCCAAAAATACAAAAACAATAAATGTAGTGGACACCAGTAGCCCATCTTAAGTTAATGCCCTTAACTCACCGAATCAGATGTCAAGCAATTCCTTTTTGAAGGATCCGTGTTTGAGTAAGTTGGTAATGACATCTGTCAGCAGCTGTAGGGTTTTGTTTCATATAATTGTAAGCTCATTTTTTTATCACAAGTAATGCATCACGATGCATATTTAAGGTTTTCCAAATAAAGAGTCTTGAGTAATCTATTTTGAAGTAGCTAATACCGCAGCACATTTGACGCTAAGGGGTAAGCGTTCCTTGGAAACCAAAGCAACAGGACAGCACAATATTCTGCCCCTACAAACCAATCTCATTCCTCATGAAGCATAAAATTACTCTGGTAAGGAGACATCTCTCAAAACAGTGAATTCCAAAGCTCTGCTTTTCAAGACTATTATTCCTGTGACAGGACGAGGACCAACCACCGTGAAAACATGACCTTCTTCACTTACTCTTTCACAAAAGGAACACCTGTCAATTTCACTCTAAGAGGCTGTAAGCTTATTTCTAAAAGTTTCCAGAAGATGCCCTATTTATCAAAACTTATTCTCCTTGTTTGTTCATTAAATACGGCAGTCTTACACTGAGATCAAAAAATGTCAACCAATTATTGTATAAGAGAAGTCCTCCTTTTTAATGCTGAAAGCTACTCAGAACACACAGATTATAACAGGCGACTGAATACACTACTGTTTATTCCCACATATATCTCACCCATTATAAGCGTACTTCTTATCATCTAGTTTTTCATACCAAAACCCCAGTAAACTGGCAACTAACAGAGTGGCTGACACATAACACATAACAAATACTCAAGTATTTTTTAGTGAGTAAGTTAGTGGTGAACAATTCATATACAATGTATAATTGATACACATCCATAATTCCTTCTGGACTACTTCCACTGCAAGCTAGAAGTTCAAACATATTTCTTCTTCTGCACATTCAGAAATCTATACATTTTAGTTATTTCATAGGAAAGACATGACTTAGAATATAGTCTAAATGACATGGAAATATATCCTTGAAGTTTATCACCCCAAAACTGCATTATATTTGTAAAAGACAATGAATCATACTTTAAAGTGATTTACTTACACAATAGATATTTGGGTGATAAAAATAGATGAGAAAACAGGAAATCTCACACATATTCTTGATTTTACAAATTACTGTCATGATGAGTCCTGGAAACTATTGCAGGATTATAGTGGTAGTATTTGTATGACTTCGTTTTTTGCTACAAATTTTAATTTATATTTATTAAACAACCACCACCACCCTTGGTCTAAAGCTCAGCCATGAACAAGATTTAAGAGTCTTAACTATTACATGGAACACTGGATAAGTTGTAGTGGTCATTTTCTTCTTCATATTCTTTGAAAATTAAAATTACTTTAATAGATAAGATTGCTAGCTTGTGCTTTAAAACATTATTCCTAAAACTGGAAATGTATTTTAGCCTAGAGTGGAAAGACGAAAGTTGGTGTGCACTGGTTAAGTCTATGTTTAGGAAAGAAAACTGCAGTCAGAGCTTCCTCTTTGCTCAGATCCCAACGGACTAGAGGGTAATTCTAACCAGCAGGGGGAGATGAGGAGGAGAGTAGTGGGACAAAGAGCAGGCGATAGGCAGGAAAAGCAGATGTAATTATAGCTGGGAACACAGAATTTGTTAAAGGAAGTCTACTGTATAATTATATTTGAGAATTTAGCAAGATGCCCAGAGGCTGACTCGCAGCTGTCAGGAACTGGTAACTCTACTTGTGTTCATGCAGCGACCACGTCGGCTACTAAATCCACTACCTAGACTTGACATTTAGAGTAAAGAGACAGATCTTCGCAGGAGACTTCTGTTTTCTACAATGGATGAAGGCACCCATTTCAACAAAACAACTCTCTCTCTTCACCTTCCTTCTCAGACCTAGCTCTCCTCTCTCTAGCCTCTCGCTCTCAAGAGAACCAGATATTCTTATAGCAAAGCTATTATATCAATGCACATCTTTTCCCCGATTTCTGATCAGATCAAGAAGCAATGCAACTATAACCTAAATGCAAAATTCAACAGGCTCACAACAAATTCACTTCCCTCTCCTCTCTTGTTTGAAAACTGTCCTCCTCTTTTCACCCTATTCTTTCCATTGGCATCAAAATTTACTCAGTTAAGCATAAAAACTCAAGATTTACCTTTATTTTTTCCTCCCTGACCTCCTACCATTCAATTCATCAACTCCTATTAATTTCTGGTAAAATTCTACCATAATGGCACAGAATGTGACTTCACTTGGAAATATGGTGTTTACAGAGGTAATGAAGTTAAAATGAGATTATGAGGGTGGCCCTAATTCAACATGACTTGGATCTTTATAGAAAGAGGATATCTGGACATGGAGAGACTCTCAGAGGGGGAAGACCACATGGAGACATGGACGGGAAAGACATAAGCCAAGGAACATCAAGGACTATGGGCAAAAGCCAGAAGCTGGAAAAGGCAAAAAATAATTCTTCCCTAGAACATTCTGTTACACAAGCCGGTGGGGGTTCTTCTGTCCTTTTTCTTCTCTGTGCCAAGGATCAGACCAATGAAACTGTGAGCACCAGTCAGATATTTAGCAAATTTTCCAGCGGGCTATGAAGGGGATTCCTTGGCACGTTTTTCCCACTGCTTTTTCCTCCTGTCCTTCAGCTCTCTCCCGGGACTCAAGCCCGGCCAAAACTAATGAAACTCAGGTTCTGATGTCTCATTGCAAAAATTCATTGAGAGACAACACGATAAGAGGTAGATTTGTTAGGATCCAGAAAGAAGTCACTTTTCAGGGTGTGAACCATTGCTGAGGGCAAGGGCTGGGGCCATGGTATTAGGCCTGACTAGGTTTTGTGAGGGGATATGAATGGGACACGATGGAGCGACTTCACTTTCACTTTTTACTTTCATGCATCAGAGAAGGAAATAGCAACCCACTCGTGTTCTTGCCTGGAGAATCCCAGGGACAGGGGAGCCTGATGGGCTGCCGTCTATGGGGTCGCACACAGTAGGACACGACTGAAGCGACTTAGCAGCAGAACATTCTTCTCATGTTCCCAGAGAGAACATGGCCCTGTCAACACATTGATTTTGGAATTCCATCCTCTAGAACTGAGTTAATAAATGGGTTTCAATACACCTTGTTTTAGGTACTTCGTTACTGCAGCCAAGAAAATTAATGTAACATTCCCAAGTACTTCTGAACTCAGATATCCATAACTTTGTATCTCCAAACTTGCAAGTTATCTCTGGACAACACCCTACCCTCTTAGCTAGCTGTGACATACTCCTTTCCCAATTTGGAACCAGTATGCTGTTCCATGTCCAGTTCTAACTGTTGCTTTTTGACCTCCATACAGGTTTCACAGAAGGCAGGTCAGCTGGTCTGGTATTCCCATCTCTTGAAGAATTTTCCACAGTTTATTGTGATCCACACAAAGGTTTTGGCATAGTCAATGAAGCAGAAGTAGATGTTTTTCTGGAACTATCTTGCTTTTTCTATAATCCAATGGATGTTGGCAATTTGATCTCTGGTTCCTCCGCCTTTTCTAAATCCAGCTTGAATATCTAGAAGTTCATGGTTCACATACTATTGAAACCTGGCTTGGAGAATTCTGAGCATTTGGCTGGCGTGTGAGATGAGTGCAATTGTGCAGTAGTTTGAACATTCTTTGGCACTGCCTTTCTTTGGGTTTTGAATGAAAACTGACCTTTTCCAGTCCTGTGGCCACTGCTGAGTTTTCCAAATTTGCTGGCATATTGAAGTGCAGCACTTTCACAACATCATCTTTCAGGGTTTGGAATAGCTCAACTGGAATTCCATCACCTCCACTAGCTTTGTTCACAGTGATGCTTCCTAAGGCCCAATTGACTTCACATTCCAGGATGTCTGGCTCTAGGTCAGTGATCACACCATCGTGATTATCTGCGTCATGAAGATCTTTTTTGTACAGTTCTGTGTATTCTTGCCACCTCTTCTTAATATCTTCTGCTTCTGTTAGGTCCATACCATTTCTGTCCTTTATTGAGCCCATCTTTGCACAAAATGGTCCCCTGGTATCTCCTATTTTCTTGAAGAAAATCTAGTCTTTCCCATTCTACTGTTTTCCTCTATTTCTTTGCACTGATCATTGAGGAAGGCTTTCTTATCTCTCCTTGCTATTCTCTGGAACTCTGCATTCAAATGGGTGTGTCTTTCCTTTTCTCCTTTGCCTTTCACTTGTTTTCTCAGCTATTTGTAAGGCCTCCTCACACAGCCACTTTGCCTTTTTGCATTTCTTTTTCTTGGGGATGGTTTTGATCACCACCTCCTGTATAATATCACAAACCTCCGTCCATAGTTCTTCAGGCACTCTGTCTATCAGATCTACTCTCTTGAATCTATTTGTCACTTCCATTGTATATTCATAAGGGATTGATTTAGGTAGAATCCGCCTGCAATGCAGGAGATCCTGGTTCGATTCCTGGGTCGGGAAGATCTACTGGAGAAGGGATAGGCAACCCACTCCAGTATTCTTGGGCTTCCCTGTGACTCGGCTGGTGAAGAATCCACCTGCAATGTGGGAGACCTGGGTTCGATCCCTGGGTTGGGAAGATCCCTTGGAGAAGGGAAAGGCTACCCACTCCAGTATTCTGGCCTGGAGAATTTCGTGGATACAATCCATGGAGTCACAAAGAGTCGGACACAACTGAGCGACTTTCACTTCACACTTCACTTAATGGCCTATTGGTTTTCCCTAGGTGTATCATATGGATCAGTATTAATATTTTTCCATTATTATTTTTTATTGAGGTATATTTGATAAACAATATTGCATAAGTTTCAGATGCTCAACACAGTAACTTAATTTTTTAAATATTTTTATGTATTGCATTTATTACAATATTGCTTCTGTTTTTATGTTCTGGCTTTTTTGACCACGAGGCAAACAGGATCTTAGCTCCAAGACCAGGGACTGAATCCTGAATTAGAAGGCGAAGTCTTAATCCCTAGACCACCAGGGTAATCCCAGTAACTTACAATTTTTAAAGGTTATACGCCATTTACAGTTATAAAATACTGGCTCTATTCCCTATGTTGTACAGTATATCCTTGTAGCTTATTTTATACACACTGATGTCAGTATTTACACCAACAAGACCATGATTAGTCTAGCTAACGTCCATCAGCACACAGTTACCAATGTTTTTCTTGTGCTGAGAACTCCTGAGATATACTCCCTTTGCAACTTTCAAACACACAATACAGTATTATTAACTATACAGGAACCATGCTATATGTAAAGAATTCTAAATTTCATTCAAATGTCTTTAGCTGTCTATAATTCATAAACATTTTTATTTAAAAATTGAACACTCAATAATGTAGCATATTTCAAATTTTTAAAAAGCAAGAATGAGTTTCCCAAAGCAGAAAAAATTGTTCACAAATATACACGCCTTTGGCAAGCATCACGGACTATAGACAGTCCAGTTCCCAAACGTGCAGCCCTGAGTTTACCTGTCATCAACCCAGCTGCCCAAACCTCAGCAACAGTCTGAGGAAGCTTCATAGCCAAGTGACACTGCAAACCATTAGACAATTAACTAACTGAGGAACTAGACATAAAGGAGAGGAGAGAAAAAACCTGAACTGCAAGGAACAAGAGTTTCATGTTTAAATCTGCTCCCCTAGTCTACACACTAGAAGTGGAATGACATTACTCTGGGGTTAAAGGTTTCCTCTCTGGAGCTCTCTCTCTACCACTGACACATCTCCTCTAAGTGTAGGCCCTCATGGCACCATCTGATTTTTGAGAACTGCTAACAGAACCAAAAAGTTTCTGTAGCTTCAAGCTGTTCTCAAATGCTTTGTCCATTAATTTACTCATTTTCCATAAAAATTCCAAATCTTCCTCCCCACTACAATGAAGACCACTGGGCTGCAGGGTCAGCGTGAACATGAGATGTCCACTGTCAGATCAAGAGGAGGCCCTGAGTTTTATCCTACAGCTTAGAGCCCAAGAAGACTGAAAATGCTGGAGCTGAGACTCACACCCACGCCAGAAGCTCACAGCCCCTTTGACTCACTCTCAAAGCCTCAGGTCTGCCAGAGAGTCTACCACTGGGGAGGGGGAGATCTCCTGCGGCAATGAGCTTGGCATAAAAGACCGGTATTTTTGGAACAAGACAACCTAGGACCAAAGATTTTATTTTAAGCCACTGTAGAACTAACTCCTACTCCTCTTTGGGGGAAATACATTCAGGGACTACATACAAGTTTCCCAGCTACTCAAGATTAAGGAAAACTGGACTAAAGACCATCCTTTATAGATCTCTTCTATTCTTAAGTGGAGGACTTTCCTTTCTCATTCATCATCTTATCAACTTTTTAGTAGAATTATCATTCCTCCTTTAGTAGAATTATCATTCCTCCTTTCTCTATCTATATGGAAAAGTATAAAGCAATTTTAAAAATCAAGACATTACGTTTATCTATCTTGTGAAAACAAATCATTACAAAAGAAGGTTCAAACTATATAAAAGTCTCAAATGTGAAATAAAAAATATACTTAAAAGTATAAAAAGCTTCCATACACTGTGTTAGAGATAGTTGCTCAGTCATGTCTGCCTCTCTGTGACCCCATGGACTGTAGCCCACTGGGCTCCTCTGTCCACGGGATTCCCCAGGCAAGAATACTGGAGTGGGTTGCCCTTTCCTTCTCCCATGGGATCCTCCCTAACCCAGAGATCGAACCTGGGTCTCCCACATTGCAGACAGATTCTTTGTTGTCTGAGCCACCAGAGAAGTCCCCCATACACTGTAGTACAGGGTATTTGTTATAGGCATTTCCTTAAACTAGTGCATTTCCTGTATAGTGAAGATAAATTATCCAGAATAAGGACAGAGCAATACAACATCACCTGACAATACATAAAATACAACAAAACTCGAGGACTCTAGCACTGTAACTTGTTATCATTATAAATGGGCAAAACAGGTAAAGTCTGTCAACAATCAAATCCAGAAAAAAACAGCTTAATCAGAATGACAAATACTTCCAGGTTTTAAAACATAACTCACTCTGACAGTAAAATCAACAAAGAATATTTTTACTCTGTTCTATAAGAATATAAAAATCAATCAAATGAAAATCAGTAAAATTAAAGAATACTTGAACCAGAAAGCTTGCTAGAATGACCACATGATCCAACAGTTCAATACCTACCTATACATGCACGTTTATTCACAGCAGCAGTGTTCACAAGAGCCAGAAGAGAGAAAGAGCCCAGATGTCCATCAGCCGATGAATGGATAAAGAAACTGCGGTGTACACACAATGAAGTGCTGTTCAACCACAGAAAGAAAGAAGTGCTAGATAAACGCTAAAATACAGATGAACCTTAAAAACACTATACTTAGCGAAAGAAGCCGGAAACAAAAGAACACTTATTGTACGATTCCATTTATAGGAAATATCCAGAATCAGTAAACCATAGAGGCGGATTGGGTGTGGGGGTTGGGAGAATGGGGGAACTGGGAGCAACTGATTAATGGGTGCAGGTTTCCTTTGGGGTGATGAAAACGCTTCACAACTAGAGGTGTTGGGTTATACAACACTATCACAAGTACCAAATGCCACTTAACTATTCACTTCAAAACAGTTAATTTCATGTTATGTGACTCTCATCTGAATAACTGGTAAATAAATAAGCAGCCTCCTTACCAGTAATAAGACAACAGGTACCACTTTCAGGATACACTGACCTTACCTCTGCAGTGTCCTTCCCAAGAATGCTTAACTGCAACCTGATCCTAAGAAAGCCTAAACTAAAAGCTGCTCAGTCGTGTCCGACTCTTTGTGACCCCATAGTCCATGGAATTCTCCAGGCCAAAACAAGCCCAAACTGAGAGAGAGTCTACATTGATGATCAGTACTCTTCACAAGTCTCAAGGTCATGAGAGACAAGGAAGGACTGGAGAATACCCTATGACGCTCTGGGGAAGACTAAAGAGGCACGGCGATAAAACGCAATTGAGTTCTGAGGCTGGGTCCTGAAACAAAAAAGGAATCAGAGAAAAACTGGTGAAACCTGCATAAAATCAGTAATTTAGTTAACAGCACTATATCAATGTTAATTTCTTAGTTTTGGAAACTATACTCCTGCTAAGTCACTTCAGTTGTATCCAACTCTGTGCGACCCCATAGACGGCTGCCCACCAGGCTCCGCCGTCCCTGGGATTCTCCAGGCAAGAACACTGGAGTCGGTTGCCATTTCCTTCTCCAATGCAGGAAAGTGAAAAGTGAAAGTGAAGTCGCTCAGTCGTGTCCGACCCTCAGCGACCCCATGGACTGCAGCCTTCCAGGCTCCTCCGTCCGTGGGATTTGCCAGGCAAGAGTACTGGAGTGGGATGCCATTGCCTTCTCCAGGAAACTATACTATATGAGGTTATATAAAGTGTTTCCTGAAGGAGGGCATGGCAACCCACTCCAGTATTCTTGCCTGCAGAATCCCCATGGACAGAGGAGCCTGGCGGGCTGCAGTCCACGGGGTCACATGGAGTCAGACAGGACTGAGCAACTAAGCACAGCACAGCAAAATGTTTCCATTAGGAGAAACTGGGTGATAAGTACTATTTTTGTAACTCTTCTGAAAGTCTAAAATATTTCAAAATAAAAGGTAAAAGGGGACTAAGGAGACTTCCCTAGTGGTTCAATAGTTAAGACTGTACTTCCAGTGCAGCGGGCACAGGTTCAATCCCTATTGGAGGAAATACCCTGCATGCCATGAGGAGTGGTCAATAAATTACTAAATAAAAAGAAGGGAGGGAGAGAGAGAAGAGCCTCTTTTAGCAACCAACTTTAACTTCCTCCATGAACATCTACATTAGGAAAATGTTGAAATACATTAAATGAATTTAAAAATTGAGGGCTTTTTCTAATGGTAAGACAATTCATAAAATTCCTATCTGCTTAACAAACACATTTATTTTGGTGGGAAGAAGTATATTTCTCAAACAATCAAATTGGAATAAACTTAGGAAATATTACTCAGCCATTAAAAAGAATACATTTGAATCAGTTCTAATGAGGTGGATGAAACTGGAACCTATTATACAGACTGAAGTAAGCCAGAAAGAAAAACACCAATACGGTATACTAATGCATATATATGGAATTTAGAAAGATGGTAACAATAACCCTATGTACGAGACAGAAATAGAGACACTAATATATAGATCAGTCTTATGGACTCTGTGGGAGAGGGAGAGGGTGGGGAGATTTGGGAGAATGGCATTGAAACATGTATAATATCATGTATGAAACGAGTCACCAGTCCAGGTTCGATGCACGATACTGGATGCTTGGGGCTGGTGCACTGGGACGACCCAGAGGGAGGGAATGGGGAGGGAGGAGGGAAGAGGGTTCAGGATGGGGAGCACGGGTATACCTGTGGCGGATTCATTTCGATGTTTGGCAAAACTAATACAATATTGTAAAGTTTAAAAATAAAATTAAAAAAAAATCAATAATACAAAAGAGTCTAAAACACACACACAAAAAAAGAAATCAGGTTAAATAAAATTTCAACTAATACTGACATTCTAAACAGGAGAATTCAAAATTAAAACATTCAAAGTCAAAGGAGAATGCTAAAACATTGTTTTAATTCCTATAGGTCACAACTGCATTTTAAATGTAATATAGAAATGAAGAAAGCACGTTTATTTTAGCAGAATGATTTGAATACTAACAAATCAGTTTGATAATTTAATCAGATGTCATTTTACTTTAAATCTGTAACTGTCTCTTTAGATTCATTGCAACAAAAGATTAAAAGAAATTTTATATATAATTAATTTAAATCAGTTTGTCTGGACATAAAACTCTTAGCTGCCCAACCATTATGTAGGAGGCACCTTCCTATGAAAAATAATTCTATTGAAAATGTATACATTGACCAAAGAGATCAATTTTTTAAATGAAATGCACCAACATTTTCAAAGTTATTAATCATTTTACATCATGGCATTCAAATACTGTATTTACTATAGTACTAAAAGTCTAAGACAACCATCTTCAGTAAATATGTAATTACTGAAGAGATACAGACATTTAAATAAGTAATCAAGATTCCAGAACCACACGCTCTCATAGCACTCAAAAGGAACCAACCCTACTGACGCCTTGCTTCCAGACTCCTAGCCTATGGAAACAGGAGATAATAAATGTCTACAATGCAGGCCATCCAACGTGTGGTACTTTGTTCTGGAAGGCCTAGGAAACAAATACAGCTAACAGGCAGCCAATAAAATAGTGTATCCCTGCATTCACACAACAGGCTTCGGCGGAAGAGCGTTCAGACCAAAGCCAGCCAGCTTTGCAGCCACTGCAGACTAGCACGCTCTCCTTGACACGGCGGCCACATCGTTGTCCACCAGAAGCTACCCTGCCCAGCCCCAGGGGCACGGCCACGCAGCCCTGCACCACAGCAGCAGCAAAGACCCGCCCTCAGCCAGGCGGCAGACTCATCAGGAAGGAGGACCCCCATCACCTGGGTTCAAGCGACGGCTGCTTCAGGTTCTCGGAGCCTTTCTAACTCCTGGAACTAGAGACCTCTGAAGAAACCCCACCTGCTGCCTTGGCTCCTGCAGCAGAAAAGGTGACAATGCAAGCTAAAATGACGTGGAAACAGAAACCTCTGTTGGCAGCCAGACAGAAGATGCCATACGGAGTAAAAGCTAGAGGTTTGCTTTGTTACTTCCCTTAAAATCAAAATCACTTCCTATAATCTTAAAAGCAAGCCCTGTTCTTAGGTTTCCATGAAAGCCCTACTTCCCTTCCTGCTGTGCAAATATCTTTTAAACCTGAGCTAATTTCAGGCACCCCTTGCAAATACAATCCAAAGAAAAACAGAAATAAACACTCAAACCCAGACCCCACTCCCCGGGAGTTCATTCTAGTACGTGTCAAATACTTTTTTTAAAAAAATAGAAAGCATAGTTCTGTGTTGAATGCATTTTATATCCTCTCATAATTTTTTTTTTTACTAGAAAAGGATGAACTGGGATAGTTCAGTTATTATCAAACATACAGATATGTATATATCAACACACATACATACACACAACCACATTCGAGTAGGGAAACATTCAAGCAGCTGGACCCACAGTGCCGCTGAGGTGAAGCGTGCACTTGCCAGAGCAACACAATGATGGCTCCAAAAGGTCATGCAAGGGCAGCCACTCCCCTGGGAGTTAAAGGCTCCAGAGATCTGGCCTTCAGCCATGCTGGCTAGAAAGGGGTTTCTGACATCACAGAAAGTCAACTAACTGGAAACAAGTACAGATTTTTAGAACAAAAGACAGGAGAAGCAAGCATTAAGACCTAACAGGTCCTAACACATAACACTTGTAACAGGAGTAGTTCTAGGAAATGTGCATATATCATCTCATTTAAACTCAGCACAGTTCTAGGAAGCAGGTAGGATCACCATCACCATTTTACAGATGAACAGACAGCAACACAAAGAGGGTGAGATATTGCCTGATGATATACAAATAGCAAGTAACCAAGCCATAATTTCAACCCTGCCTGCTCAAGTCTCTCTCTTCATTGCTATTCCACCTGTAAAGAAAATACAGACTATCTACATACATATATGTATCTTTTATAGAGAGGTAGAAAGGAGGACATTAAAAACCTCCCAGCTGGTGCTGGGATGGCTGCTGCCAACTTCAGCCTCTGGGCCTTTCCTTCCACAGAGATGGCAGACCAGGCTACTCCCCACCCTGATGGCCATGCCCCTTCTTCAGCCGCACCCACACAGGTCAATCAGGAAGCGGCCAGGCCTGCAAACCCCTCAGTCATCCCTCCTCTTCAGAGACTCTGCCTATCTGCTCTGCTCCTCCCTGTGCAGATTTTTAGACTTTAACTTGTTGCCTATTACCAGGTGTGTGATTAAAGCCTCTCCGCAACTCCAAGTTATTACCAATAATAAATACATATTCAGCAACTTTAAATATTGAATGTTTAGCTGTTTTACATAAAAACATAAATATACTTAAATAGGTTTCCATGGTTATTCTGTTAAAGCTCATTCATATAATCAGATAGTTCATGCATGTGTGTGCTACTATATGCTACCATATGTGTACTACTATACACACTACCATACACAGAAATAGAAAACCCATGCTACCACCCTGCCCCTAAGTAGCTCAAAATCTAGTAGAAGAAAGTTAAGTTTAAAACAAATTACAAGTGCTCTTAGTAAATAGCTTAACAGCAAAGTAATAATCCAGAGGGGAATATCATGGGGTAGAGCTTCAAGATGAACAGTACAAGAAGTAAAGTGGATTAAAATGGGGTAAAAATAGTATCAATGCAAAAATGTATCAATGGAAAAATGTATTAATGCAAAAAAAGTAAAAGAGAACAGGAAACAGAAGATTCCTAGCCAAGGAAAAGGCAAGAAATTCAAAATTATTAGATTGCAGGGGGCAAGAAGATCTGATGGCTAAGGAAATTACCACCTTTGTCATCTCTGGTATCAGAAACAGTTACAGTTCTTATTACAAAAGAAATTTTCAACCAAGAAAGTATATCAAAATTTTAGGGACAGAATTTTAAAACACACACACAAGATTCAACGAATCCTTGGGAAGCGAATATTCCCTGCCCTAAGAATTGCCTCTGTAGGAGAAGAGAGGGGAACTTTTCATAAGAACAATGTGATGAGATCTGGCATCAAGAAAGACTATTTTGATACTGTACACTATACATCCCTACTTTGAAATACCATGAGGCTCTAAAAATAAAATGTGAGGATCTTGGTGTTCATGTAGAAAAGTGCTATGATAATCTTATTTAAAAACAAAAAAAGCAAAGTGAAGAATAATACATATCACATGAATATTCTAGCACTGGAAGTCCAAATAAGAGCAACATAGGGTTCAAACCAGTAAAGAAAGCTGAGCGCAGAAGAAATGATGCTTTCAAACTGTTGTGCTAGAGAGGACTCTTGAGAGTCCCTTGGACTGCAAGGAGATCCAACTAGTCAATCTTGAAGGAAATCAACCCTCAATATTCACTGGAAGGACTGATGCTGAAGCTGAAACTCCAATACTCTGGCCACCTGATGGGAAGAACTGACTCATTGGAAAAGACCCCAATGCTGGGAAAGATTGAAGGCGGGAGGAGAAGGGGATGACAGAGGATGAGATGGTTGGATGGCATCACTGACTCGATGAACATGACGTTTGAGGCACCTCCAGGAGTTGGGAAAGGACAGGGAAGCCTGGCATGCTGCAGTCCATGGGGTCACAAAGTCGGACACGACTGAGCGACTGAACTCAGAGCTCACGTATAGTAGTGTGTACATGTGTGTGCATGTCAATCCCAATCTCCTAATTTCTCTCTCCCTCCCATCCTCCCCCACTATTATCCCCTTTGGT
Organism: Bison bison bison; assembly: GCF_000754665.1. Classification (NCBI taxonomy): domain Eukaryota; kingdom Metazoa; phylum Chordata; class Mammalia; order Artiodactyla; family Bovidae; genus Bison; species Bison bison. The sequence continues at coordinate 3,009,490 of NW_011494946.1, read as the reverse complement.
AACCATTGTGCTGTGTTCAGTCTCTCGGCCATGTCTGACTCTTTGTGATCCCACAGACTGTAGCCCATCAGGCTCATCTGTCCGTGGAATTTTCCTGGCAAGACTACTGGAGTGGGTTGACATTTACTCCTCAAGGGGATCTTCCTGACCCAAGAATCAAACTGGCATCTTTTGCGTCTCTTGCACTGGCAGGTGGATTCTTTTCCACTGAGCCACCAGGAAGCTCTTGGTAACATAGAAAACATAAGACTGTTTTCTATGTCTGTGCATCTATTTCTGTTTTGTAAATAAATTCATTTGTATCATTTTTATATTTCAAAAACAATATACTAAAATTTTTTAAAAATGAAACTTAACCACACATAGCAAGGCAAGCCACTGATGACCACGGGTCCAAAGAATTGTGAAGTATTACTGTGGGGGAAAGGACAAGTATAGGGATGATATATGTGACACTATCCTTAGGAAACATCACTAACATTTACTTAATAATGCAGTCTCCTCAGACTTTAGCTGGTCTACGTAATATTTATTATTGTTGCTCAATCACTAAGTCATATACAACTCATTGCGACCCCATGAACTACAGCACATCAGCCTCCCAGTCCTTCACTATCTCCCAGAGTTTGCCCACACTCATGTCCACTGAGTCGGTGATGGACCACCATCCGTCCCTCTGTCGGCCCCTTCTCCTCCTGCCCTCAATCCTTCCCAGCATCAGGGTCTTTTCCAATGAGTCAGTTCTTCACATCAGGTGGCCAAAGTATTGGAGCTTCAGCATCAGTCCTTCCAATGAATATTCAGGTTTGACTGACTGGTTTGATCTCCATGCTGTCAAAGGGACTCTCAAGAATCTTCTCCAGCACCACAGTTCAAAAAACATCAATTCTTCAGTGGGCAGCCTTCTTTATGGTCTCACATCTGTGTATGACTACTGGAAAAACCATCGTTTTGACTAAACAGAACTTCATCGGCAAAGCGGGACCTCTGTCTTTTAACACACTAAGTTTGTCATAGCTTTCCTTCCACAAATAAAAAGTAATTTTCCAGTCTCTACTTAACAAGAAAAGCCAAAGGGACTATAAAATGCCTAACTAGTATTTCTTCCCACAATATGATTCTAATTTCTGTTTCTGTAAATAGGAGAATAATTAATTAAAAGCCATGTGGTCTATACGGGGCCAATAAAACTCAAGAAAAGAACTTGTAGTCTGTGATGAGGAGAAAGAAAAGCCCTTGCTTTCTCTCTGCTGGAACTGAAGCTGTCTGTTTCTGAGTGACAGCCATCCTGGGACAGTGAAAGAAGCCTGCAGACAAGCAGAGACACAGGAACCCAAGCGGGTGCCCTACCCACACGATGCTCGCAGACCAACCCTGGAGCCTCCCCTCCCTCTGCAATGGCCACTGTGGGAGAAAATGAACTTCATTCTGGAATAAGGCAAATTACTTGGGGTGTCTCCCATTCAAAGGTGAAATCACCACAGTTTTAAGTAGTTTTTAAATAGTCTCAAAAATAAGTACCTATGTGAAAGCTATTTGAAACTAGGAAACAACACTTCATAATTTATATACAAATTACAACTTTAGAAATATAATGTAAGCCTTCTTAAATCAATTAAGAGTTTAATCACAAACATATAAATGACTGGCTAACAGGCAAATAAATAATGGGTATAGGCTAGTTTTGCTTGATTGCATAAAACTGTTTACAATACATTTCTCAATAAAGAAAAATTGAATTATAACCCAAGGGTGGCTTAATTTGTACAAATTTTGAATAATGTCACATATATTTCCAAAACAGATGCTTAGAGACTCTACAAGGACACTCGGCTCAATCAGAAGCCAGATTAAAGTTCCATCTGGAGCCTAATGGCTCCACGGTTCCATTACAATTACCCAAGTACCAAAGCGAGTCTTAACGGTTGTACCTCACAGAAGCTCTCTTCTAGGTATACACCTTGCCCGCAAACTAGAAAATCAGGTCCCCAAATAATTGTGTGTGTATGCATGCACACATACACCCATCTACACACACACCACATGCAAGATTCAGTAAGTATCTAAGTGCTGCTACATTCTTCATACCACTCACCCTACCTGATTGTCACTGGCTATCCACTAACATCTTTGACTGTGGACACCGTTGCTGGGTATTGTTGTCACCTTTGCTTGACATGGAAAGGACAATATTTGCGTCCCCCCTTCATCAGCTTGCAACATAATTCAGGTATCTAGAACACTCTCCTCATATTCTTCTTTCCCAGACCCTATTACAGGCATCATTTTTTATCAAATCAGAAAAGCTGAGTGAGGCCATCTTATCTCATTTCCACGTCCAGGAGTTGCCAGACAGGCCCAGAAGTTTAGAGCAGGTAAGCGCTAAGAAGAACCCAAAGTCAGCATCTAGACCAGTGCTACCCAAGAGTATTATCCACGGTCCACTGCTGGGAGCATGCCTTGTTCGTTTAAAACACTTTACAGCTACTGATAGGGTGAGGAACTCGGACTTTGTGTCTTTGGTGGACTTTGCAGACTTGGCAGGGGCCCAAGTTGGCAGGCTGAATCCCACCTGAAGATACCTGTGTTGACCTAGAAAGTTTCGTTTTAATTTGGATGCTTTTAGATACAACCCAGGCCGTCTGATCTGCTACACGGGCAAGGTGTTTGCATCTGCTATCTGGGAGCCTGGGAAGGCAGCTCAGGGTCCAGCTCACTGCGTCAGTGTCTCACACACTGTGTGCCGCCACTTTCATGCATAATGCAAGCAACCTGGTAAGGTGCATGCGGCAGGTATTTCCCCAATAACCGGGCACTGTGTGCAGGACATGGCGTGCCACACACAAAGGAGAACACAGGTGGCGGTGTGTGCATGTGCAGTATACACACACAAACCCATCTGTATATGACTTTGTGTATGTGAGTACGAAGCTATGATTTACATTTTCTTACTGTGGTTCATGAACAAAATAATTCTATTAACATCCCTGTACTAGACCAATATCTTCATTTTACAGACACAGCAGCAGAGGTTGGAGGTCACGTCAGTTGGTAGCTCTTCTCTCCATCCCTGACTGTAAGTGTATGTACACATCACTGTCTGCAAAACCAATAAGATACAAAACACAGAATTCAGACTGAAAACTTAACATTTAAAAATCCTAAATCGATTATAAAACTGTTAATCACTCAGTTGTGTCCAACTCTGCAACCCCATGGACTGTAGCCCACCAGGCTCCTCCGTCCATGGGATTCTCCAGGCAAGAACACTGGAGTGGGGAGCCATTTCCTTCTCCAGGGGATCTTCCCGACCCAGAGATCAAACCCTGGTCTCCTGCATTGCAGTTGGATTCTTTACATTTGAGTTGCCAGGGAAGCCCATAAATCGATTAGAATTTTACATTAAAAATTTTAACACTAAAAGTGAAAAAAATGTATGTAAAAAAAGACGTTATTTGTTAAGCAAAACGTTAAAATGTCTATATGGCCTAAAAACAAAGAAGACAAAGCAGCCCCTCAGCTGAGCAGCCAAAGACAAGCAAAGATACAAACGGGGCACAGCGACCAAACACAACCAACCGCAGGAAAGGGTCTATCTTCCTAAAACACAATTCAGTGCTTAAACATGAGGGCAACACCTGAGTAACAGACAAATAATATTAAGGAAACAATTATAAAATAAATACAAATGGTCAGTAGCATTAAAATTGTACACTAGAGCAGATACTACTTTTTATGTATAAAAATCAGCAAAGATGTTTTCTTTTTAAATATTAATACCTGCTGTTGATGTTTAAAAAAAAAAAAAACAATCATCTCAAAAATCACTGACTGGAGTGAAACATGTAGACTGTGGCAGTAAGATTCAGAAATTTTCATAACGTAATTACCCTTGCATCCAGTAAGTCTACTTCCAGAATTTGTCCTATGGAAATAATACAAACATTATCAAAAGTATTTTGAATGTAGTAGTATATTTAATCATGAAAAACTGTAATGACCCATTGAGTCATCAGTGAGAACTGGTTAAATAACTATCCTATATCCATAGAGTAGAATGCTATGCAACTATTAAAAGAGATAATGTAAATCTGCATTCCTTGCCCATAATATACTGTGAAATGAAAAAAGTACTAGATGTATAAGAACATATGTTTATATTTAAAAAAAATTTTAACACATTTAATCCCTCTTTACTAATAAATAATTTTCACACAGAGTTTTCTAACACGACCATTTTCCTTACAGAAGAAACAACTAAAATCATCACAAAGAAAAAAGAGAAGAAATGAAGGGAAAGAGGGAGGGAAGGAAAAGAAAAAAGAGGCAAGCAGACAACCAAAAGGAAATGTAGGAAAACCTGACTGCAAAGCTGAACTATCCAGAGCCACTGGCCTTCTGAAAAGAACTCCAAAACTAGCAGGACCTAAAGGGGAAAAAAAAGTTTTTGGCAAGGACAAAGCAGCCCCGAGCATCCACCAGTAGGGTTCAGAGAGGGCATTAGCCACAGACCTCGTGGCGACCCTGTGGGCACTCCATGAAAGTGAAAGTGGAGGCAGGGCTCAGAAAAGGCCTGCCTTTCTATCCAGGAACTGACCTTCACAAGGCCCCCTTGTGAGGCAGTGGCAGCATCAGCAGCAGCCCCAGGCTCAGGGCCAAGTCACAGCAGAAAGGGCTGGCCTTGGAGCCTACTCACAGAGGGAGCTGCCTGCAGACAAGGAAGATGAAATCAACTCCTCTTGAGAGGAGGGAGGAGGCTGGGGTATTGGGTCTCGGTTTTACTCCTCAAAGGACCCTTATGCCTCCGTGCAGACAGGGAGATTCATCTTCAGCCGTCTGGCCCACCGACTGCAGGGGACAAGCATCTGCTGTGTAGCTCAGCCCCACGGCCCACCGTCTCTTTCTACACATACACACAATGCACTGAAAACAATCTGAAGCACTGCTCCATTTCACAAAGGTCTCAAGCAATTTAAAAACTAGAATGTAAACCTCCACTACCCTTAACACTCACCTTCTTAAGATCATTTTCCAAGTCTACCGCTGTTCTCTATTGTAGAGACATATATACGTGTGTGTGTGTGTGTGTGTGTGTGTGTGTAGGCAGTCCCCACCTGGGCAACAAGACCAAAGACATTTCCTTGAACACTGTTACATGATCATTTTTCCTTCACTGAGACATGCTAATAATCAAAATGTCAAAAAGCAAGCATTCTTTTTATAAAAGAATAATCTGTAAGAAAGTAAAGGGCTATCAAATATTCATAAAGATACGTGAAATAGCTGTCATACAGCTTTCCCTCCCAAACCATTCATAAACTAATAGCATGGGTTAAGGATGTTAAGGGGAGGTGTCATATGTGAATCAGGAACAGGTAATCTGGAAGACATGCCATGACACAGAAGAATGCTGGCAATCCACAGGTGTATGAGTAATGGGCTCAAAGACATCGTTCTATTGAGAAGGTTCCATTTCAAATTTTCCAGGAAACAGCCTTGCATGCCACCTCTCAAAAAAAATACACAGAACTTCTGTAATTTAGCTGAAAACAAGTCAATATGACATATGTGAAAAAGGAAAATCTAACCACTATTTAAAACACAGCTTGTGATAAAAATCAATTCTAAATACTACCCATGAACTTAACACAAATTTAAAATATAATCCCTATTTCTAATTTTCAAGTGCTATTTTTCAAAATATTTAACAAATATCCACTAGTCAACAAAAAACATATAATAACGTAAAACATAAAATAAAAACAAAAATCTTTGAACACTATTCTTCACTCTACCACTTATTACTTATGTGACATTAAGAAAATCATACATTACATCTCCTCCTAAATAAATGATTTTTAGATACAGCAAATGTAACATGTGGAGAAATACACACTCTTCTTACAATCAGGTTGACCACCAAACACCATTTTTACAAGTGACACTACTTGCTTACATGAATAAGCCTAAATTTTTCAAGAGAATTACAGATGCTGATGGTGCTGGTACAAACTCCATGCTTCTGTGAAACACTGACAAAGACTATGAGAGAAAGAGAGATCTGCTCATCCAGAAAAAAATGATTTCTAATAAGATACCACTTCAAACAGAGCAAACACACTGAGGAACAAAAACAAAACGATGCAATGGCCAAAGCTGAAGTACCAGAACACGACACTGTATCAGGTACAATCAGAGCTCCGATTATGAACAACAGACACGTTCTGGTTAGTCTAAGTCAAAAGGAGTTTACTGGCTGGGTACTGGGTGGCCCAAAAGCTTGAGCCATAGCTGGAGAATCAGACTTACACGGGAACCAAGGAAGGCAAATCACAAAGTCCGCCCCTACAGCCTGGAAGGAAGCCCACAACAGGCGTGACTGCATCAAGAATAGCCCAGGGAGGAACACCTCATTAGCAGCCCTTAGATCTCATGTCCATGGTCTTTCCAGGTGCAGCTGTCTAGCATGCAGCAGGACCATGTGGCAGCCTTTAAGCATCTTTAGTCAAGGGAGGTGACAGGCAGCCTCCTACCTAAACTGGAAAGAGCGTTAGGTAAGGCCCCAGGCAGCTGAAGCCACAATATCCTCTATTAAGATGACGGTCTGATAGTGGTCACACCTGAAGTGCATTTACTTTGACATAGCATCTTGCTCTAATCTACAGAAGTTCACAAATTGAAAGTTCATAAAAATTCATTCAAATCTCTTTATTAGATTTGCTTGTTATAATTCCCAATCTATTTTCAAGGCAAAGGGAAAAATTTACCCTTTCTAAAGTGATTCTATCAACCAATACAAGACTGAGTGATTTAGACGGGGTCTAGCAAGTTTCTTAATGCACTAGAAGTGATGCCTCTTGCTTTATATTCTACCCGTCTGCTAATCTGGTTTCTTGCTTGCCTTTTTTGCTGCAGCTGTGCACCGGGTTAACTGTTTCAATGGTTTTCCTACAATAACCCACAAATTTTTTCCTGATCAGTGTGCTGTATGATTGGTTCTTTGTTCCTAAGATAATTATTTTACATTTGTCTACACTGAACTGCACTTGCCATCTGCTGGCCCAATCACCTAAACAATCCAAATCTTTCTGAATCTGATTGCATTGTTCCTCATTATTTCCTCTAGCTCCAATTTTAGGATCATCTGCAAACTCTGAGATCTTTTCTTTAAAGCTTGGACACATTTTATTTTAATATAGAGAGTTGCTGTTTTTTTTCCAAGTGACCCTTTAGACCCTCCAGCTGAAATCTTCCAACTTGAAAAGTTTCCATAAAGCTTATCTAAGGATACCTTCCAATTATACAGTCAAAGCGCTGCTAGAAACAAAGCTAACTAGAACCTATTCTCTTTCATCTCTCCTTACTTACACTGTGCTTATGCTTAGTCATTCAGTCGTGTCCAGCTCTCTACGGCCCCGTGGACTGTAGCCTGTCAGGCTCCTCTGTCCGTGGAATTTTAAAAGTGCCTATGTCTTCTAAGTTCTTCACTTCCAAGTATCAATATTTTGAAGAAATGCAAACATTGTTTTTTAATATATAAATTTATGGTAATTTTTCTGAAATAACTTTCCTAAAACATGCATGGCAAAATTTTCAACTTCCTGCATGTAAGACATTCATTCAAAGAATATTTACACACAAATTAGTTATGAGCTTGAGATACATTGCAGTCTTATAACCTTGGTTCAATTATTTATATTTCAAAATTTCAGTTTCCTACTGACAAGAACATTAACTTCTAAAGAGCTAATCATCTCGAGCAATACAAATTACCTATTATCTAAAGATTACCATACCAGAGCTACCATATCTAAGATTTTTCTACTTCAATTTCCCATGCCACTCTGAATTATAAACCTTCCAATAAGTTAGTATTTCTTTTGCAGTTTTTAATATTTTAATATTGTACATAGAAACCAATGTAGCAAAATTTACCCTTCAAATTAGGTTTACTTGACAAATCTGAACATAGTGCATTTTCATTAATTAATTATGACGTAAGGGAACAGGTATATCTTCAGATCCAGGAAGAATTATTAGCTCCGTAATCTTCCTTCAAAAAAGGAAAGGTTTTGCTGGTTGTTTCTATGGGGTGGGATCGTGTGTGCTTTTTATTTTCCAATTTTTCTGTAATTCTCTGCAATTTTTCTGTAACATATTGTCCTTCTGATAAAAAAGAAACAGTAATATATTTAACACCATATTCTGAACAATAACTGAACACTATTAAATGAAATACTATGTCAAAACACTTGAATTTATAACAGAAAAATTAAGTAACAAGTATTTTATTTATATTAAGTAATATATAAAGGATCTAAAGGACACATTAAAGATTCCTAAATTTATTAAGCCCTTCTTTTTGAAAGAGCTATTGATTTGGAAGTAATGTTTTTCCTTATAAGGCACTTTTGAAAATCCATTAAGAAAAATTATTTTGAAATGGTGAATCTGCAGATAATAATTATTAGACTGTCTTTAATCTAGGTTTGAGGATGAACCCTCTAATAACTGATTAGTCTGAGTTTCTTTTTAAACAATTACTAAGTGACACTCAGTTGTCTCCAGGGATATTTTATTTATATTTTAAGTAACACAAAAATATTTAATGAACTTAACAAACCACTGACTTTATCTCAGCCTCCCACTCACTGAACCTGCCACTCGAGTACACTCCGTATAAATAGAGGACTTTGACAAACTGCACTGAGTTGTATAAAAAGTCACAACATTCCACATATTATTTTAATCTGTTATCTCATAAAGGCATTTCAGTGAAAAACTACACGTATCTTAAACCTCCACATGACTCACAGCATAGGAAAAGAAATGCGTATGAGTAGGGATTCGCTTCCAGAGGCACAACATGAAGAGAGTTTCAATAAACATTTACATATTTTAATACCAGCTTAGCTTTTCAAGATTCTAGTTTGACTTTTTTATTCCTGGATTTTATGCTCTATGCTATAAACTGTATTTAAATTAGTAGCAGCCCATGGTAGCCTGAAATTCAAGTCCAACTAAAATTCACTTGTGAAGCATGATGATATATACAGGATAACTGTAATAATACACAAGTATGTTACATCTAGTCTGTTAATCTCCCTACAAGATGAAACTAATAATACTCTCCTGTTAATACTCTTTCAAAGACTCTTAACAGTTTTCAACTGAATGACGTTAGAAGGAAAACCTCCTAGTCAAAATGAATTTGACTACAGTCAATAAGAAAATGTTACAAACCGTCTTTCACAGGCCACATCAACAAACTACAGGAAGTAGTGTTCATAACCCAAAAACAGAGTGTGGAAGCAATCAGATCTTGATTCAAATCCCAGCTCCTCCACCTCCAAGCTGCTTAACTGAACACAAGTGGACTAACCTCTTGAAGGTTCAACTTCTCCATCATAACAAAGCACAGAATAATGTTTAACTACCAAGGTTTGTTAAAAAGAGAAATAACGTATAGAACACCAAACACAAAACTGCTGCTGCTGCTGCTGCTCAGTCGTGTCAGTCGTGTCCGACTCTGTGCGACCGCATAGACGGCAGCCCACCAGGCTCCCCGTCCCTGGGATTCTCCAGGCAAGAACACAGGAGTGGGGTGCCATTTCCTTCTCCAGTGCATGAAAGTGAAAAGGGAAAGCGAAGTCGCTCAGTCGTGTCCGACTCCTAGCGACCCCATGGACTGCAGCCCACCAGGCTCCTCCGTCCATGGGATTTGCCAGGCAATAAATGATAGTTAGTGTCGGGGAGATCCCCTGGAGAAGGAAATGTCAATCCACTCCAGGATTCTTGCCTAGAAAATCCCATGGACAGAGGAGCCTGGCGGGCTACAGTCCATGGGGTCGCAAGAGTCGGACACGACTTAAGTGACTAAACCACCACCATCTTCCCTAGTGACTCAACTGATAAAGAATCTGCCTGCAATGTGAAAGACCTGGGTTCGATCCCTGGGTTGGTAAGATCCCCGGAGAAGGGATAGGCTACCCACTTCAGTATTCTTGGGCTTCCCTGGTGGCTCAGCTGGTAAAGAATCTGCCTGCAATGTGAGAGATCTGGGTTCGATCCCTGGGTTGGGAAGATCCCCTGGAGAAGAGAAAGGGTACCCACTCCAGTGTTCTGGCCTGGAGAATTCCATGGACTGTATGGTTCATGGTCGATGGGTCCATGGGACATGACTAAGCAGCTTTCATTTTCACTTTCATTGCACTATCTGGACTGAAATTCTAAACCTAATTAAGATGTAACATAAACACTACCTCCCTAGATTCTACAGACTCTAAAGAAAAAGGGAAATCACTATTTCCTTAGCATTCTATAGGATCCTTTGTAAAACAAGCATAAAGTGAAAGTGAAAGTCACTCAGTCATGTCCAACTCTTTGAGACCCCATGGATTATACACAGTCCATGGGATTCTCCAGGCCAGAATACTGGAGTGGGCAGCCTTTCCCTTCTCCAGGGGATCTTCCCAATCCAGGGATCAAACCCAGGTCTCCGGCATTGCAGGCTGATTCTTTACCATCTGAGCGGCAGGGAAGCCCAAAATAAGTGAAAGAAGACTTATTTACCGTCACAAGGCTGTTGTATTAAAGTACCTGTAAAATGCTTAGAATGGTATACGGCACATACTAATAAGCTCTAGAAAAGAATTAGTTGTAACCTAATAGTAGTAGTTGCTCTCAGGCAACACGCACACATGGGCTTAATAAATGTCTGTAAAGACAATTAAGTGAGTAAAAAGGTGACTGAATGAATACAACTTATCAAAATTCTTTCTTCGTATACAATCCTAAGGATCCCCTCAAAAATCCTGTATTTTTATGTTAAAGCTGAAAATCTGAGTGAAAACAAAGTGACTCTGATGTATTTTATAAACAAATTTCATGTTCTGGGTTTGAACATAATTATTAAACTCTGATGGAAATAAAAGAAATGACCATAATTCTAAGCATGAAGCATGCCCATTATATGATGCGTATAATTTATTTCTGAAGGAGTTTTCTTACAGCAGCCCTATTTTATGCTGTTAGAACCAGACCAGTCTAAATGAAGCTTTCTTGCTAGGTCTCTTTACGGCTTCAAGGGCCTCAGCAGCTTGCAGGGGACAGTGCAAGGAAGACCCTCACAACCTTGCAGGGGTGCGTTTCAAAACCCAGGCCACTGAAAACAAACAGTGATGAAAGGGGGCCAGTCAAATGGTTCTCTGTTAAAAGGTATTGTATCAGAATGATGATTTCATCTTTAGCATGCTAATCATCTCAGTAGAAGTAGTTTTCTTTGTTGTTGTTTTTTTAAGTCTGAGAATAATAAAGAAGCTCAATTCTTCAAACATTTAACAAAAAATAAAGACAGTATCCCTGGCTAAAGTGGTACATTAAGTTCCAGTTTCCCTGCCACATCACAGGAATCGTTCTGTAGCATTGGAAACAATAAAAAAGGGCAACAAAACTGACTTTAAAAAGAGTCATTTCTAAATTCCATATATATATACGTTGGGACGACCCAGAGGGATGGTACAGGGAGGGAGGAAGGAGGAGGATTCAGGATGGGGAACACGTGTATACCTGTGGCGGATTCATGTTGATATATGGCAAAATCAATACAATATTGTAAAGTTAAAAAAAAATTAAATTAAAAAAAAAAAGAGTCATTTCCTTTCCAAACTGAATAAACTTGGCACAAACTTGCCTCTGACCATGGCCTAACAAACCGCAGCACCAGCATACAGGGAGGGTGTGCACACATCTAGCAGGTGCTGCCGTTTATCACAAAACCGTCTAAAATAATTGGAAGTGACAACCAGCACTACCACAAATGATTTATTAGTCTTTCACTCAGCTCTTCAGCTTCCTCGGGGCCAGAATAAATAATTTACCAACTCTGTATCTTCCAATCATTAATTCTTCCCTATGCATCCAAACTGCATTTAACTCTGCTGGGTTCAGTGGAATAAAACATACAGTAGGAATATTTTTCCAAATACAGAACTATCTGACCATATGAAAAGGCAGATTTGTCAGTCAAAATGTACAGTCCAGTGAAGAAGAATTTCAGGGCTCAAAGGCAGCAACTAACTGCAGGGGAGTTGGAGGGAATAAAGGCAAGAGAAGAGGAAAGGAAGGCAGAGCCCGGGAGAGAGCTCTTCCCGCTGAGGGCGGCTCCAGGGACGCTGGACAGCAGACCTCGGCAGCACCTAAGCACACTGCGGCCGGAGGCTGTCGGCCAGGAGCACAGACCACTCGCTGAAGACTGCTTCCCCTAGAACACCCCTAAGTTACAGAAAACACAGTTCTCCCTCAAAAAAGGTTGAAACTTTAAAACATGAACACACCGGATTTTTTTTCATGCAAAATAGACTTAATACAGGGCAGCTTCTTTAAAATATTTTAGTAGCTATCTTGAATGAGTTTATGAGACAACTACATACCCCTTGAAATTCAAAAAAGAAAACACAGGCAAAAATCAAAGAAATAAATACTCCAAAAATTTTGACAATGACGGTAAAAGGTATGTCTATTAATTATGTAGAAAAAACACAGAAAACAAAAAAAAAATTACATCTTAAATCCACTTTTGATGTACGCTAGTCTAGTCTCATTAAATCAGTATCTATGATTAAAAGAGAGATCATTTTTGGTACATAATGTATTACATTGTTAGAGCAGCATCTGTTTATCGCATAGCATAAACATTTTTCAGCTTTCTGAAACTGATAGGCAAGAAGTGATATGGAACTAATCTTTTTTTATTCCAAGAAGTACTCTCAGTGAAAGGGTTAATAATATTAATATTCTAATACCTGGCATTCTATGAAGCACATCAAGCTGGTGGACGTACAAGGAATTTCACAGAGTATTAGCTTTCTCTTCAGTACTTTGAGGGAGAACCACAATTCAAATTTTAATGTGTAATACAAGGCTTTGTATATGTCTGAATATGTGACTTCCACCAAAATATGAAATGCATTAAAATAAGTCCAACTAATGAAAATTATAAATGTGAAAAAAGAATGGAATTTAGATAAAATTTTCAAATAATTTCTTAAAAACTCAAAAATGTTCACAAACAAGAGTGCATCATTTTCAAGACTCAATACTTTACTGTCATTAACTGAAACAATTATATAATGACCTGGGCACAAAAGCATATTGTTTACATCAAGTCAAACCACATCGTATTTACACACAGACCAGTGCACTTGTTGCTATGGCAAAATAAACCCTCAGATGGCAGAGGTCCTAGCCTCCCGCAGGTTAAAATAAAATAAAAACATTAAAACTGGAAAATAAAACAAAAGGCATCTTTTTAAAACAAATATCAAAAGGATAAGATGTTTTCTCATAGGGGTAAGGGAGGATAGGAGGACATTCTTTAAAAAGAGCAGTAGGACAAGGTGGTCGGCAGGCTTCTGTGCTATCAATTTTAAATGTCAGAGGAACTTCAGCAAGAAAAGATAGAGCAGGGCACAGTCTACTGGCACCAAACGGCCAAGGATGCTGCCTAATGCCAGCACGTGGACACTGTGGCATAAGAGCTGATGGCAGCTTGTCCACTGTGCTGCAGACCCGGAGGCCTGCAGAGCAGCGGGGGTATCTGCTGAAAGTCTCCTGACGCTTAAAAACGCCCATCCAAAGAGAAAGAGAGACCCAAACTGTGGTACTAATGTTGTGCTACCATGGAATATTAAAGAGCAATTAAAATCAATAAACTAGATGTTTCAAAGGCAAAGAACAGCTCAGAACAATGTTGGGTAAAAAAAGATTAAAAGGCAAACTGCATAAAGACTAATAGAACATTTCAGTTTAGTAAGAACACTTAATGAACACATGAATGCTAGCCTAAAAGCATGGACAGGAAAGACATAAACCAATTCCAGGACGGTGGTTATCTCTGGGAAAGGAAGAACTTTAAAATGCTTTTTACAAATATATACAGTAAATATTAACATATGATTCTGCATGGTAAATATCAACACAAGGTTGCCAGTTCTATTTATCCTCTGTATTTCTGTGAATATTTAAATGATTTCTTAAATATTTTAAATGTAAGACATAATGTACATAATTTGTTTCCGAAAAAATTAAGAGAATTTTACAATGTTTACCTGAAACATAACGGTCTATCTAACTTTTTAAAAATAATGGCTTTGGTTGGTCTTCATATTCAAAAATTTTTAAATTCCAATCTAAAACACTAAAACTTCTATCCTCTTTTGACAAGTGATTTGGCTTAGGACCAATTTCAGATCATTAGTTCTCAGGAGACTCCATGGTTTTATTTCAAAATTAGACTGAAAGAATTCACCACGGAGAGTTCCTAAATAAGTTAAAACACTCTTCCTGGGGGGCTTTGAATACCGGTCCCATCATTTGTCGTAGAGCAGACAGGCTGCAGCGCCTGACTCGACTCTTCTGTTCTAACTCCCCAGTGGGAACCCATCACTTCATTCCTTCTCATTTTCTCTGTTTATAGAGGGTATTAAGCTTCTACTTAAATATACATACATATTCCTAGTTTAAGTCTTTATATGCATCTAATAAAATTTTACTCTAAAGAAATCAGAACCACAGTGACAAGCTTTCTAACTTGTATGAAAATTACTTGCAGTCGAATTTCAGTTCAGCCTCATTTCTTCACAGGTCTTCGGAAATATGACAGGGCATCTACAGCTAAATAGAAACAAGCTGCCTCCTATTTACAATTATACTTGTACAAGAAAACAAAAGTTTAATATACTTTATGTCACCATGAAGGAAACATTAAAGATACTACTAATTTTCACAAAAACTGATCAATATTCTCTCAAAGTAGCAACCATCTGATTTAAAGAATTACTGGCTTGTTATCTTAAACAAGAACTCATATTCAACTTGTATTGATGTTTTCTATTTGAAGCGTGTCATGCAATATTGTAATTCATCTCATAAATCTACTAGAGTGTGATCAAATCCTATCAACTCTGATTGGCATAAATTTGAAACAATGAAGCAGTCACATCTGTTAAGCAGTTCTAGTTTGCTAGACAACATTTTAAAAGTTTATGCAATAAAAGAGTTACATTTTCTCTCCATAGGACTTTCCTGTACCTCACTTGGGCTTTTCCATAAAGTTTTGTTTGTATACTAGGTTCAGTGGGATTCAGACAAAAGAAACAGAGATAGAGGAAGTGTGAGAGATTAAATGACAGAAATGGTTGAAGTAGGAACTTCAAACACTCTAAACATATTTTAACAAAACTCCAAATGAATTACAAGGTATCCAGACAGAAGAAAATAAATTCATTTGAATAAAAAAATATAATCTAACTTTATCCTGAGACTACTCCTGAAAATATATGACTGCTGAATTAATTAAAAATACATGGACATAAAACAGAATTAAACCATGATTTATGGATTAAAACACTACTGTACAACAAAATTCGCCACCAACTTTTTTGGTGCAAAATCCCTCATATTTGAAACTTAAATGATTTTTATGAAACGTAATAGTATGTATTTAAGTTAGTAGGTAAAAAATACAATATCCCCAAAGTACCTCTATGTAATTTTTTAAATACTTCTAATTAGCAAGTGAACTCAAGGATAAAAATGACTAGGCCCTAAAGATATATGGGGTAAATGGGCTAAAATGAGAAAGAAATATTAAAAATAAAATTTAGGACACTGTTAAGTAACTTCAATTTATTGATCCTTATTGATTTATATCATCATGACTAAGATACAACTTAAGAGTATGTGAATATTCTACTAAAGATGGCTAAATTATTATTGTAAAATAAACTCCATCTGGGCCATTCGCTGGCCACTAATTACAGGCAGTGCTGAGACAAGGCTGCTCCTACTGAGCTCTGTCCTGGCCGCCCCTACCATGCACACATCTTCCCTCAGAAGCGACACCTCCTCAGCTTCCCTTCATGCCAATCACACATGCTCAGTACATACTTGCTGATGGACTTATCTCAACAATTTCATTCTCTACCATTAAAACTGAAATAAATAAAACAAAAAAATATGATTGAAGGAAAACTTCCCAGAAAGAGACAACAGATAATTCTGCTGGTAAAACTTGACCCCAAGACAGTGACAGAGTTTCTTGATGAAACTGTGTGTTAATTCAGATGTTTTCCTTTTATCTGTGGATATGGCAGGTTTTCACAAAACAAGTACATCCTATTTTCTTAGAATTTTCACTTGGAATTACTAGAATGCTTTGCTAACCAAAGATGGCAAAACTTTTTTCTCCATTCTCATCTCATTCCTATGATTCTGTCATATTACCCTTAATACATAAAACTATCCACTAGTCATCCATTTTTTAGTATCTTAAAGTTTAATTTTTAATTAAATGCATAAAGAAATAAAAATTGTCATGACGACACTAATTTAGCTTCAGTATAAAGACATTTTTGATTACTCTAGGAAACTAACAATACTAATATTTTACATTTAAAAAGGTAAATTTCCATTAAGTTTTATTTTCAATATATCTTCTGAAAAAATGGTACTGTTGCTGCTGCTACTGCTAAGTTGCTTCAGTCATGTCCGACTCTGGGCAACCCCATAGACGGCAGCCCACGAGGCTCCCCTGTCCCTGGGATTCTCCAGGCAAGAACACTGGAGTGGGTTGCCATTTCCTTCTCCAATGCATAAAAGTGAAAAGTCAAAGTGAAGTTGCTGAGTCGTGTCCGACTCTTAGCGACCCCATGGACTGCGGCCTACCAGGCTCCTCCGTCCATGGGATTTTCCAGGCAAGAGTGCTGGAGTGGGGTGCCATTGCCTTCTCCTATCATCAATTTCATTTCTGTATTTTATGTTTTCATTCAAGGAGCACAATGCTTTGCACACAAGCACTGGTAAAAATAAGACAATTCCTGTTTTTATTACAAAGGTAAGCAATGAACTAATTATTACAATATGGTATAATAAGTGTTTTCCAAAGGTTTGCAGGTGAGGAGACAACACTGAGAAATAAGGGGAAGCTTTCAAGAGCTGTGTATTACAGGCTGAGTTAGCCACAAAAGCGGTAAGGAGTGAACAGCACATAGAAAGATTGACTTAACAAAGATTAACCACATGGGCTTATTTTCTTCTTCCTCCCCAGACACAAAAGAGATCTTATTTTTGGAAAATCAGTAACTTTTCAAAGGAAGTACCTCATAAGAGAACTTACAAAAGATACTGAGGAAAAGGTGAAGCCTTTTTGCCCACAGCTCAGGAACATTCAACCCCACATACCCCACATCTACTACTCAAGAAATGGAAAAAGAAAATCAACTTTAAAAAATGGTGGAGGGGGAAGGGGGTGAAAATCATTTCAGTTCAGTCATTCAGTCATGTCCTACTCTTTGCAACCCCATGGACTGCAGCACACCAGGCCTCCCTGTCCATCACCAACTCCCGGAATTTATTCAAACTCATGTCCATCAAGTCGGTGATGCCATCCAGCATCTCATCCTCTGTCATCTCCTTCTCCTCCTACCTTCGATCTTTCCCAGCATCAGGGTCTTTTCAAATGAGTCAGCTCTTTGCATCAGGTGGCCAAAGTATTGCAGCTTCAGCTTTAGCATCAGTCCTTCCAATGAATACCCAGGACTGATCTCCTTTAGGATGGACTGGTTGGATCTCCTTGCAGTCCAAGGGACTCTGCAGAATCTTCTCCAACACCACACTTCAAAAGCATCAATTCTTTGGTGTTTAGCTTTCTTTATGGTCCAACTCTCACACCCATACATGCCTATTGGATATGACTATACAGATGTTTCTTCCGCAAAGTAATATCTCTGCTTTTTAATATGCTAAGTTGGTCATAGCTTTTCTTCCAAGGAGCAAGCGTCTTTTAGTTTTGTGGCTGCAGTCACCATCTGCAGTGATTTTGGAGCCCAGAAAAATAAAGTCTGTCACTGCTTCCATTTTTGCCCATTCTGTTTGCCATGAAATGATGAGACCAGATGCCATGATCTTAGTTTTTTGAATGCTGAGTTTTAAGCCAACTTTTTTCACTCTCCTCTTTCACTTTCAAGAGGCTTTTTAGTTTCTATTTGCCTTCTGCCATAAGGGTGGTGTCATCTGCATAATCTAAGGTTACTGATATTTTTTCCAGCAATCTTGATTCCAGCTTGTGCTTCATCCAGCCTGGCATTTCACATGATGTACTCTGCATAGAAGTTAAGTAAGCAAGGTGACAATATACAGCCTTGACATACTCCTTTCCCAATTTGGAACCAGTCTGTTGTTCCATGTCCAGTTCTAACTGTTGCTTCCTGACCTGTATACAGATTTCTCAGGAAGCAGGTAAGGTGGTCTGCTATTGCCATCTCTTCAAGAATTTTCCACAGTTTGTTGTGATCCACACAGGCAAAAACTTTAGTGTAGTCAATGAAGCAGAAGTAGATGTTTTTCTGGAATTCTCTTGCTTTTTCTATTATCCAAAGAATGTTGGCAGTGCTCTCTGGTTCGTCTGCCTCTTCTAAATTCAGCTTGTACATCTGGAATTTCTCGTTTCACGTACTGTTGAAGCCTAGCTTGAAGGATTTTGAGCATTACTTTGCTAGCGTGTGAAATGAGTGCAACTGTGCAGTAGTTTCAACATTCTTTGAACTGCCTTTCTTCGCGATTGGAATGAAAACTGGCCATTTCCAGTCCAGTGGCCACTGCTGAGTTTCCCATATTTGCTGGCATTATTGAGTGCAGCACTTTCATAGCATCATCTTTCAGGATGTGAAACAGCTCAGCTGGAACTCCATCACGTCCACTAGGTTTGTTCACAGTGATGCTTCCTAAGGCCCACTTGACGTCACACTCCAGGATGTCTGGCTCTAGGTGAGTGATCACAGCATTGTGGTTATCCAGGTCATTAAGATTTTTTATGAATAGTTCTTCTGTGTATTCTTGCCACCTCTTCTTAATCCCTTCTGCTTCCGTTAGGTGCATACCACTCTGTCCTTTACTGAGCCCATCTTGCATGAAAGTTCCCTTGGTACTATATACCTACTACACTTCAATTTTAAAAAATTAAAAGCAGCAAGTATTCCTTGACCAAAGATGCCACAGAGACTGGAGGGAATTCCCATGACAATGATTTAGTCTGCAGGTTAACAGTCTTTACATTAAACCAGTATCAAGTGACTGCCAAACTGTTACACATTTATCTCTCAAGTTATGCTTATATGCACTATAAACAGTTATCACTTTGAAGATAAGTAAAATCATTTATCTAAACAAAAACACAGGTACACACACATTTTCACCTGAGATATGGTTTAACTGTATTATTTTATAATTTGGTTTCACTTAAAAAGCCAACAAAAGGAGTGTGTAGTTTCTATTAAGCAAGGAAATGATTTTGAGATATTAGCAACTGCTCAAAATGTCTGTCAATGATTACATCAGTTATCTATTTCTAAGTCACACCACTCCCCCATAATTGGTTGGTTATCATTAGTTATTTTTCAGATTTTAAGTGAAAAAGTAAGCTCATTCTATTTGGGTGCCTTGTAGATAGTATCTCATTTTTCAATCCCATTATTATGCATATTTTATATGCAGCTAATTTTCACTTACAAATTATCAAAGAAATCAAAGTAAGCCCCTATATTCCTAACTAGACAAGTGTTTTTGCTAAAATATTTTTCTGTGAATTGTTGGCTTTGACATTTTTTTCATCCATATAAGAAGATCCAATCTGGTCTGGAAGTATCATTTAAGCTCAAGAGTTAGAAGAACTGTAAAGAATAAGTGCACATTTCCCAACAACGGTTCTCAGCCCACACGTCCAGTGCCCCTTTCCTTCCCTGAACTGAAACTCAGAGTTAATAAAATCTAACTACATACAGAAGAGTTTTCAAAAAATCAGTTCTAATTCCTAACCACAACAAATGCTTAGGCATAACTATTCAAAAGGGAATATAGCAGTCACATATTTGTACCTATATACAGTAAGTTTGAATCAAAAAGGAAAAAGATGACGTTATTCTCTATAAAAAGTACAAAAAAAGAAAAGAGGAGAGGTATAGGAGAACCCTAGAATAAAAATTAGTACTGAGATAAGTGATTATAGACAAAAATTAAATTGAAGGTGACAAGAAAGACAGAAATAAGCTTTAATGAAATAATGATTGAAATGTCAAGATAAATTATATACTGTTAGAAGGAGAAAACTATGAAATGTGGTATTAGTGCAACTGACCTGGGTTTTATTTTTAAGTGTAGTGTCAAAATAATTATTAATATCTATGCTAAGGCTGTTACACTGCAGTTACAACCTACCCCAGAAAACCTACACTCTCTTAAGTTATTAAGTCTCCAGTAGTTAAAAATTCTGCAACAGACCATATCCCTCTAAAATATAGAACAACCAGTGGTGTAAGTAAAGAAATATAAAAAGTTACATAAAAGTTGGATAGACTGCTTATTGGAGGTGGTACCAAAGTAACACTGGTACAACACAACATACAACCTAACAATAAAGACTTTTAAAATATATGTTTAACAATGTATTTATCATTCTAAAAACAAAACTTTAACATTTAGGATGGCAATCATGAAATATCTTTAAACATGCCTTATCAACTAATAAAACAATTCATTTAGATCCATTAATTTTAAATTTAGTTTGTTTTTAAAACAGTCTTAAATACTCTATCACATATCTGCAATCAGAGCTTCCAGGAAACTGCACTGCTGAACTGAAAACTTTTCAACTAGATTATCCAGTTAGAAATGCTATAAATCAGCAAGTGGAAAGAATGTGTGAAGTAAGTACAATTTTGAGAGAATTTCTTCACTCTACTTAAGTTTCCCCTCCACACAAACTTCCCCTAAGTATCAAACTGTTCACATAACATCTTGCAAAACAACTCTCAGCAATATTATAGACTGAAGTGTTATTGCTTTATCTTTGAAGAGAGTTTAACCAAGCAGATATTCAAAGCTACGTGGTACTCAGAACAATTTTCTGTAGTCTGAGATTGTCCCATGCAGGACACCCAGCATCCCTGATTCCCAACCATTAAATGTCAGAAGCATTCCCACAATTTTTGTGACAAGTGACAGCACTCCTCCTTAACTGCCCTATTTCTCATCAGCCTACACCACCCTTGCTTGGAAATCATACTTTAATAGTCTTATAGCAAAAAGAATGCGACAGTGGGCAACAGTATCAAAAAACATGCTTCAAACACGGAAGCAAACACTTTTATCAACTAAAAATTATGACTTGTCAATTTTATCCTCTTCCAAACATTCTTTCTTCAGCCTATATTTTTTGGTATGGTGTACTGAGGCTAACTTAAAGAGATTTGTTATCCACTCTAGAACATATGCATATTCTATTTATATAAGGTTTTTAATAGAAAGCTTTCCTATATAATGGCCTTCTCAATACTTCAACTTTTACTTAGCTAAATTAAAGCCAAAAGTAGAATCTAATCATCAGATTGTACACGCACAGGCATGCGGTGCTTCTACAGTTTCATTTGTGTGCTTTTATTTTGCTTTTGTTGCTGCAGTGTTGTCTGGTATTTAGTGTTTCACTAAACAGCATCAATACTAAGGCAACGCATTGAGTCAGAACAGGATGCAGTGTTATTAAAGACTGGTACGTGTCAATGCTATCTAGTGCCCTAAAAAGAAACCCCTGGAGGACAAGAGGCCCCTTTGACTCTGCAAACTCTAAATTTAATAAGGTTCTACTTAATTCGTGCAGAATTCAAATACACTGTATTCATGCCAAATTTTGCAACCACATGGGAGGCAGGGGAAAGATACTTCAGACACTTCCATGGGAACAACCTTAGGTCGCTGTCTTAAAGTATCAGTGCAGGACCCGAACTACTTCACATGCTATCCACAAAATGGATGAGGTGTGAAAGAAACTCTGTGTTTAACATGACCTTTGGCTGTACTTTCACTTGTTACAAAGGAGCTATTCTCAGAGCCAACACATAGGCTATGTTATTACTCGTATAGTTACAGTACTATTTTACCAAGTGCTTCATACTGTGACAAACTTCAGACAGAATATATGGAAGCTCTTACCTTTGTTCAAGGCATAATAGGCTTTTCTGAACACAAAGAGTGATGAATGTATGAATAAGAACTATCGCAAGAGAATTTTTTCTTTTCAATATACATTCAAATACAAATATGCCAGTGTGGTTACCTAGGTTCAACTTAACAAGTCATCTATACTCTAAATGCCAAAAAAAAACACAAAAAAACCTAGAAATTTAAGTTTAATATCTAGTAATGACTTTATTAAACACATGTCGAGAGAATTAAAAAGAAAACTATATAAAAACTAAAAACTTTCAGCAACTCTCTTCTACAGACCCCCATCTCCCCACAGACTCTCACCAAGGAACACAGTTGTTTTCAGAAATCCATCGTTTTGGCAAAACAGCCAACTTATCAATATAAATGACATGCAACATATTTTAAGGGAAAAAAAGACTACTGGATCATATAATAAAAAAATTATAAATTCTGAAGGTCTAACAAATAGAAACAGTTTTCCATACAATGTCAAATTTATCAGAAGATTTACAAAGCTAAAACAAGTACTACAAGTCCTGTAAAGGGGCTCCCCTGGTGGCTCAGAGGTGAAGAATCCACCTGCCAATACAGGGGATGCTAGCTTGATTACTGGTCCAGGAAGATCCCACATAAGCCTGTGAGCCACACCTCCTGGCTGGTGCTCAAGAGCTCAGGCCACAGCCACGGAGTCCACGGCCTCAGCTGCAGAAGGCCACGCACTCTAGAGTCTGTGCTCTGCAGCCGGAGAAGCCACGGGAGCGAGAAGCCTGGGCAGCAACTGCAGAGCAGTCCCCACTCGCCACGACCAGAGGGGAAAAGCAGCCCACAAAGCAACGAAGACTCAGCACAGCCAAAAATAAATAAATAAAATTATGTTTTAAAAAATCCCATAATGTATGCTATGAAGAGAAGCTTTAGAACTACTATCTATTCTACTATGACCATGTTTTCCATACTCGTCTTTCTGTTCCCAATAGCAATACCTCTTTACTTTCACCATTTACATTTTTTTATTTTATTTCAGTGGCTCCAAAAGCTATAAAACATCAGAATCACATTTTATAAAAGTCATAAACACAAACTGCCTAAGTTGGTTAACAAAAACACATAAATACTGGTCATAATAGGAGTGTGTTTTATCACAAAGTATTTTTTAAAACATTACACATGAATTAAGACTTCTCTTAAACATGCATTATCAACACTGTAACTACTCAATAAGAATCTGAGATGTTACTAGGGTGACCACAGGTCTCAGTTCACCCAGGATGATACTAGTTTACACTACTGTTTTGGCATTCAACAACTACAGTTATTTACGGTACTCACACTGTCACCCAAGATTTGACTTAACAGAGCCCTGGAAATGGCCGTGGGCTTAAGAGTCAAAAGAAGTAGTCTGAGAATTAGATATCCAGCAGGCAAACATTCAATCTCCCTGAGGTACAAATTAGTCTTCAGTATTTAATATGGATCCACTATACAGGATTATAAGAAAAATCAAGAAGCTCAAGCACTACCTACTGGTTTAAAAAAGATGACCAAATGTAGTACAAAGTGAATATACTTGGCAAGTGAAGCCTATCAGAGATATAAATAACCACAGCCTCTAAAAGCAACAAACAGAAACACCTCAAATGAAAAGCTACATTATACCAACTGTACACTGGGAACTGTAATGGGCTAAGGACCCTGGGACTCAGGCTGAACGAGGACCAGTTTCAGCGCCATTACTTACCGTCAGCTGTGTGGCAATGACCTACGTCTGTTTCCTCATTCATAAAATGGAGATAACAACCATACTTCTCTCACTTGGAAGAGTAACAAACAATCCACGTAAAAGATATGAGCACTGCGTGCAGCACTGTGCCTGCACAAAGTAACTGCTCAACAAACGCTAGCTATTATCATGGCAGTCTCCACTGCAAATGCTAGCTATTATCATGGCAGTCTCCACTGCAAACGCTAGCTATTATCATGGCAGTCTCCACTGCAAACGCTAGCTATTATCATGGCAGTCTCCACTGCTGCCTCTTTTCAAAAACAAGTCCTGCAAGAGTATTCAGGAGGCAATTTCACACACCTGTGCATGGGTGTGTACACATATGTGTATCTGAAACTTTCCATTAAAAATCACTTGGACGACACAGCTAGTATTCACAGATACATGGTATAGTGTGGAATATTACATTAGTATTGGAGATCTTACTCAACACTGGAGAAGGCTATTGTCTATGAAAGAAGTCCACAGTGGCATCTTGAAGCACATTTTAAAATAAAATTCCATACCTAACAATATCTGTAGTTGTTCATCTCCAGAACAGAAGAGTCAAAGATATGTATAATACACACATTTTAAATCCACGAATATAAGTCAAAGGAAGACACTCCCTCTAAGGCAAGCATATGAAGGCACTAAAGCAATATCCCAATTAAATATTCATATAGTCAATATTTCAAAATAAGAATTCTGAGTTTACATATGCACATTTTACAATTCTATAGTGAAACCTTTCTACAGAGGTCATTCTCCGTATTTCACAGCATATATTTCAAAGTGTACACTGTTGCATCCCTCTGAAGTGTTAAACTGTAAAGTGCACAGTAACTCACTGCAGGCAAACCCAGACGAAGCCCATGCTGTGCACATGGTACCCATGACCCAGACAACGGCTTTAACCCACTGACTGAACCCAGTCAGAAAGAGAACACATAGAACATGCTCTACCTTATGATTATGAAACAGCATCAGAACTACGAAGAAATAGTTCATTTGGTGAAAAATAGAAACTTTACATATGAGAATCACTAGGTAAAGTCAGAGAAACTATAGCTTGCATTTATAAAGACCTCTGTCCATTTTTAGCTCATTAAAATAAGGGATTTAAAACTTTCCACAAGAAATATGGTATAAAATAAATGTCATGAAAAATGATATAAAATCCATATAAACATTATGCTGCTTTCCAAATACACATGTAGCAGGAATTTTTAAAAAAAGAACAAACCCTACATCAGTCAACTTTATATCTTAGGGATCCAAATCTAAGTTGGACATCATTTCTCTGAACTTTCCTAAAAATATTCCAGTAGTAAAACAGCTTTGCCATTAAACTCCATTTTCTATTCTAAATCAACCGACCTGCTCTTTAGAGATACCAAGGATAATGAAGACTGAAGTTTACATGTTCTCAGTTTACAGACTATAGGCTATATTATTAATCTGTAAGTGACTCTACAGTGAGTATCCACATAACATATTCTATCAGCAGTAACCCTAAACAGGTAAATTTAGAGCTAAACAAAGCATAACTGAACTTTTATAACTATCATAAATTACTTAAAAAAAAAAAAAATCCCTGGGCATTGCAATGAATATACTTTTGCCTTAGAGCTAATACTTTAATTTTAAAGAACCACAAAGAAAAAAATCAAAACTAGTCAGTAACAATGCAGCGTCTAAAAGCAATAAACTCAAAATTAAGTTATAAATAATTTAAAGCATGTCATGAAGATGTATTAATAATTCATCAGATAAATAATTTACTAAATAATCAAATAAATAAATAATGAAATACATAAATAAATCAGCAAATAAATAATTCTGCAAAATAACCTAAACAATAAGTCACCCGAACAAATCACAAACCTACAAAACTACAATGATTCTTTGGATTCTGATAGTTTTAAATAAGCAAATGTACATAAACTAGATCAATCCTTGTTAGAATTAGAAATATTTTTCAATGCTATTGGTAAAATCCTCATCTCAGTACATAAGAACACATTTTCAATTTTTAAAAGACTGCACAGGATTAGTTCTTATAAATTATTAACACAATTATAATATATCCTCCTCTACATTTTACATATAATATCTCTGCCTAACATATTTCCCCCAAACAACTGGATACTTAAAATATTCTTAATTTACAGTTCTTTTTCAAAGCAATACTTACAGTACAATAGTCCTATGGTCTTTTTGATAGCTTTCCTATCTTCACCAAGTCTCTGGAAATTTTCTGCAGGGATAGAAAAATAAGAATAACCTTAATTATTATAGATGGCATTTCATTCACTAGTGAACAATGCTTTATAATTCTACAAAGTAGCAGTGGGGAATGGAGATTAGTAGTTGTGAACTTTGTCAAGTTTTTAGAAGTCTTCAGTGGACTAAACCCAAGCTGACAGAGGCCAGCTTCCTCTATTGGAGCTGACACACAATCTGTTACAATTGGCGGGATTTCAGACGTGAAGACAAACACTTCCAAGGACAAAGAGACTGTCTGACATCTAATGCCATCAACAATTTGAGAAGCTCATGGTCCTTGAAAGAACACATGAGGTCACTTAACTGTTACAATCTGAATGTGGTAACAACCTAGTGAGAGCACCACTAACAGTCAAAACACAACTGACCTCATAAACCAGTCTTCATTTAACATTTCAGGTTTTTACCCACCCACAGTATTATGGGCTCTTGAAGTCCATCAACAGCAGATCCCAGGCTGTGGTAGCCTATCCCACAGAAATAAGAACTTTGTAATGAGCATTTGACACTTTTAAGGAAATAAATCCAAACAGTGTAACACAACATCTGACAAGAAGGAAACTAAAAGTATTTTCTATAATTATCTCAATATATTTTCCAATCAAGATGGGTAATATTTTATCTATTTCATAATCATGGAAAATGAGACTCATATACTGCCTGTGATCCCCAGCTGGTAGGAAGAGTCTAACTGCCTAAAAAACTCCACCTGAAGGGTCAGTGAACGACAGACTCCTTAAATTTGAGCCTACCCTTAAAAACATAACAAATCCTAAAGCACTGTAAACTCATTAGAGCAATGGTTTTGCCTCCCAGAGGACATTTATTGGCATGTCCAATAAAAAGAATATTTATTGGCAATAAGTAGATAGAGATCAGGGATGCTGCTAAACATCCTAAAATATAAAGGCTAGTCTCCTACAATAAAGAATTATCTGGCCTAAAATATTAATAGTGCTGAGGGCGGGAGACTCTAGCATAGAGTAAAATGTCCATAAGCACTGTGTGGTTTTCCTACATAATAAAATAACATTTTGTTCAGGGATGTAATCTTTTTTAATATGTATAACACTGTATGTAGTAGGATACCCTAGATAAAAATGCATATGCTGTGGAGAATGTGTATATGGGAACTCTTTGTACTTGCTAATTCTTTTATAATAAAAACCTAAAATTTCTCAAAAAAATTTTTATTGACTTTTTAAATATGTATTCTTCAGTACTTTCAGATCATAAGCTCCCTATTGCAAAATTCAGGCTTATACTGAAGTGGGGAAACCACTAGACCATTCAGGTATGACCTAAATTAAATCCCACATGATTATACAGTGGAGGTGACAAAGAGATTCAAGGGATTAGATCTGGTAGACAGAGAGCCTGAAGAACTATGGACAGAGGACTGTACCCTTGTATAGGAGGGGACTAACCAAAACCATCCCCAAGAAAAAGCACTAAAAGAAGGAAAAATGATTGTCTGAGGAGCCCTTACAAATAGCTGAGAAAAGAAGAGAAAGAAGTGAAAGGCAGAAGAGAAAGAAAGAGATATACCCAACTGAATGTAGAGTTCCAGAGAATATCAAGGAGAGGTTAAGAAAGCCTTCTCACATGAACACCACAAAGAAAGAGGGGGAAACAACAGAATGGGAAAGACTAGCGATCTCCTCAAGAAAACTGGAGATACCAAGGGAACGTTTCATGCAAAGACGGCACAGTAAAGGACAAAACAGGGCAAGGACCTAACAGAAGCAGAAGAGACTAAGAGGCGGCAAGAACACACAGAAGAACCTACAAAAAGGTCTTAATGACCCAGATGACCAAGATGGTGTGGTACTCACCTAATGCCAGACACTGGAGTGTGAAGTCAAGTGGGCCTTAGGAAGCATTATTATGAACAAAGCTAGTGGAGGTGATGGAATTCCAGCTGAGCTATTGAAAATCCTAAAAGATGATGCTGTGAAAAGTGCTGTACTTGATATGCCAGCACTTTGCTGGCATATCAAATTTGGAAAACTCGGCAAAGGGTCACAAGATTGGAAAAGGTCAGCTTTCATTCCAATCCCAAAGAAAGGCAATGCCAAAGAATGCTCAAACTACCTTAGAGTTGTGCACATTTTACATGCTAGGAAGGTTATGCTCAAAATCCTTCAAGCAAGGCTTCAACAACACATGAACCAAGAACCTCCAGATGTGCAAGCTGGATTTAGAAAGGGCAAAGGAACCAGAAATCAAATTGCCAATCAATTAGATCATAGAAAAAGCAAAGGAATTCATTTAAAAAAAAAAGGGGGAAAGAAATCTACTTCTGCTTGACTACACTAAAGCCTTTGACTATGTGGATTACAATAAACTGGGGAAAATTCTTAAAGGGATGGGTATACCAGACCACCCTACCTGCCTCCTGAGAACACTGTACGAGGGACAACAAGCCACAGTTAGAATGAGACATGGAACAATGGACGGGTTCAACATTGGGAAAGGAGTATGTCTAGACTGTATACTGTCACCCTGCTTATTTAACTTATATGCAGAGTACATCATGTGAAATGCCGGGTGGGATGAATCACAACCTGGATTGTGACTGCTGGGAGAAATATCAACAACCTCAGATATGCAGATAATGCCATTCTAAAGGCAGAAAGGGAAGAGGAACTAAAGAGCCTCTAGATGAAGGTGAAAAAGGAGAGTGAAAAAAACTGGCTTAAAACTCAACATTCAAAAAACTAAGATCAGGGCATCCAGTCCCATCACTTTATGGCAAACAGATGGGGAAAAAGTGGAAACAGTAGCAGAATTTATTTTCTTGGGCTCCAAAATAACTGTTGATTGTGACTGCAGCCACAAAATTAAAAGACGCTTACTCCTTGGAAGAAAAGCTGTGACAAAATTAGATAGCATATTAAAAATCACTTTGCCAACAAAGGGCCAACTAGTCAAAGATATGATTTTTCCAGTAGTCACGTACAGATGTGAGAGCTGTACCGTAAAGAAGGCTGAGTGCCGAAGAATTGATGCTTTGAATCTGTGGTGCTGGAGAAGAGTCAGAAGGCAAGGAGATCACACCAGTCAGTCCTAAAGGAAAGCAACTCTGAATATTCATTGGAAGGACTGAAGCTGAAGCTCCAATACGTTGGCCACCTGATGAGAAGAGCTGACTTATTAGAAAAGACTCTGATGCTGGGGAAGATTGAGGGCAGGAGAAGAAGGGGATGACAGAGGATGAGATGGCTAGATAATATCACTGACTCAGCAGACTTGATTTGAGCAAACTCCAGGAGATAGTGAAGGACAGGGAAACCTGGCATATTGCATTTCATGGGGTTGCAAAGAGTTAGACATGACTTAGCGACTGAACAACATATTCTTTCACTAAAGTTGTGAATAACTGTCTTAGAATCAATACCCCCAAAATACATCTAAAGTTATAAAAACAATTTAAATTTGTCAAAATTTTCCCAACAAAGTTAATGGGAGCATTAAAAGTCACAATTATGACCTAACTTTGTCTAAGTGACTAGCCAATATATCTAAAAGTATTACAAATTCATAGGGCTGTAGAAGATTACTTTAATACACTACAATTAATTTAGTGATTTTGCCTAAAAGTCATCATATGCTTTCTGCAATATTTGTGATAATTATTAAAATCATTTGAGAACAAAATTCATTAATATAGTCATCAAAGAACTCCAGAAAAAATGTATCAAGTAATTTTCCATTCAATACCAATTAACCTCTCTCCAATCTCATGGCTTAATGGTAAAGAATCTTTCTGCCAATGCAGGAGATGCAGGAGACATGAGTTCCATCCCTGGGTCTGGAAGATCCCCTGGAGGAAGAACTGGCAATTCACTCCAGGATTCCTGCCTGGAAAATTCCATGGGCAGAGGAGCCTGGCGGGCTGCAGTGCATGGGGGTGCAAAAAGCCAGACAATGGAGTGACTGAGCATGCACACCACACACACAATCTCAAAACAGAGTTGATACAATGCATGTTTCATAGAGTATCAAACAATGGTATCCTTTATCAGAGAGGATTAGATTATATCCTTCCCTAGCCAAAAAAATTTAATAATTATAATGAGTTAAATGAGAGGAAAAAAAACTGAGGGAGAGAATTTCTCCCATGTTAACGTCTTAAAGTGGACAATCAAAGGCTGATGTGGCAGCTCTAAGTATCAGGGGTCCAAGTTCCTTCCCTCTTTTTGCTCTACATTTACTGTTATATTAAAAGTCACCTTGTACTCTAAGAAGGCTACAGGGACTCCAGCCACTACCCCTGTCTTGCAAGTAGCAGAAAGAAAGAAGGGGAAGAAAGGCCCATCCCATTCTCTTTAATGGTCATATTTCACCTTACAGCTCGTCAACTATGACCTAGTCCCTCTGCCCACACTCAACCACTCGAGGGGACAGGCAACCATCTCCAAATGCGGTAATAATGCTCGTCTACAAAACTGAGATTCCTGGGCTTCCCTAGTGGCCTCGTCATCAAGAATCCACCTGCCAGTGCAGTGGAAATGGGTTCCATTCTTGTCCAGGAGATTCCACACGCTGCAGGGCAGCTAAGCCCATTACCACAACTCCGGAGGCTGCGGTCTGATCCTGAGAGGCAACTGCTGAGCCCGCGCATCCCAGAGCCTGGTTTTCACAAGAAACCACCACAATGAGAAGCCCACACAACACCACCTAGAGAGTAGCCTCTCTAACTTGCTGCAGTTAGAGAAAGCCCGCGGGCAGCAGTCAAGACCCAGCACAGCCCAAAGAAATAAATAATTCTTTTAAAAACACTGGGATTTTTTTATTAAGAAAGAAATTTTGCAGGGCAAATTATGAGAGGCAGATTAAGGTGGAGATAACACTTCAAAGAAAATGGGAGATACACACAAATTTTTCATTTAGAATGGTTCACAGCGAATACAAATATGTATACATGTGTGTATGTGCGTATATATATTTATGAAAGAAAATCTAAATGTTTAACAATAGGTGAATGGTTAAATAGATTTGAGGATAATCTCAAAACAGAATGCTATATAGATACCAAATACCACTTCAAACAATTTTACAGATACAGAGGAATGTTCACAATATTGTATGGAAGAATAGGCTACCCAACATTTCATATTAAGTAGTCCCTATTTAAATAAACACACATACATACAAATACACACAGTGTGCATGCATGCTGCTGCTTCAGTCGTGACCTTCTTAGCCCACCAGGCTCCTCTGTACGTGGGAGGCAAGAATACTGGAGTGGGTTGACCCTATCTTCCCAACCCAGGGACTGAACCCACATCTCTTATTTCTCCTGCATTGGCAGGCAGGTTCTTTACCAGTAGTGCCACCTGGGAAGCTTTATACACAGAATATACTGATTTATACCCAGAGGCACATTTTGTACCTATGTATATATAGAGAGAGGTTTCCCCGATGGCTCAGCAGGTAAAGAATCCACCTGCAATGCAGGAGCCACGGGTTCAATCCCTGGGTTGGGAAGATGCCCTGGAGAAGGAGACAGCACCCACTCCAATATTCTTGCCTGGAAAAAACAATGGACAGAGGAACCTGGTGGGCTGCAGACCAAAGGGTCACAAAGAACTGGACACAGCTGAGCGACAAAGCACATACAGAAAGAGAGACGGTGACCACATAAAAAGCAAGAGAACAGAATTAAATGATAATAGTGGTTTGGGCTACGGGAAGCAATACGCTTTCATTTTCCCCATACCTTTCACTGCTTTCTAATTTCTCTACAATGAACACATAATATGCCTATAATTCTTTTCATGAAGATTTTGGCCTAGATGAAGAAAACCACCTTAAAAGGGCAATTAGATTCAAGCTTTAAGTTGCTCCTTGGACTTGCGTAATAACAAAAAGAGAAGGAGGGAAATCTATAGCTGCACTGTGTTTTGTTGGTTGTAAGAAGCTAACTTCTTTATGTGCAGCTTGTTTTCAACTCACTAACACACACATATCACATTTGTCAGCTTTACACAGCTCACTCCTAAGCAAATGCTGTATCCATCACCCCCAAGAATCCATCCCACCACACTGACTGCTTTGTTCACCGCGTTCTGTAGAACTAATCACTTGTACTTTAGGCATCTACAAATCCCTCCACTTTTTACATTTCTATTTTTCTTAGTTCTAAAATGGATCCATCTAACAGAAATTACATCTTTCTCATATCTTTGTAACTATCTTGCATTGTCTTGAATGCAACCACTAATCTATGGGCCATCTCTAGAATTCCGTCATTTCAAAAATGTATCATCAATTCTCTTGACACTGTAACCTCAAAGTGGAACCTTCACAAAGGGTCTCAGACTGAATTCACACCACGTGCATAATCCAATAAATCTCACGTGAAGACCAATTTAAAGGGATCTTAAATGGTCAGTATCCCTAGACACTGGGGAAAGCACAGGTAAATTCTCAAAGGAAGTAACTTCAATCCTAGCCTCGAAGAAGCCAGTAACTTTCAAAAACACTCAATTTAAAAAAAAAAATCACAAAACAAGACCCAATGAATGAGGGCCAACATAAGAAATAGAACAATTAGACTACACATATTTCAATTATTGGAAACACTATACAGTAAGGATGGTACAAGTAATAGAAACACTTATAATATGGATGTGAATTAAATAAAATCTCAAGAAATAAGCAGTGGTAAAATTTTCAACTGAGTGGAAAAGTTAAACAGTAGAATCAACACAAACAGAAATAATTAGTCAATGTGAAGACTTTTAAAAACCTATCTAAAATGCAGTTCAGAAAGACAAAGAAAGAAAATAAAATCCGTAAGAGCAGAACAAAGACAGGATCAGGAGGACTGACAGCGCCTGAAACCACTGCCGATGAGGGTCAGTCTTACACGGCCGGCCCACTGCGGACGTGGCTGCTGTGAAATGCAGTTGAACGGAACTCTTTAAAAGTCATATGCTTAGATGTCATGATAATATCAACGTGCTATTAAAAGCACCTCTTTACGTTGAATTTATCTTGATTCATTAAATACCAGTGATACCAGTTTGCAGACCAGCACTGACCTGAGGTCGCCTTTGAGTAGTAACAATCTAAAAAAAAATAGATCAAAACCAGAAAAGAATATAAAAGACAAAAGAAAAGATAGCTGCCATTCAAATAGATGATGAAAAATTTCAACACCAATTGAAGGTACAAATGGAAAATCCCCAGTGCAAGAAAAAACAGGAAAGATGCATGTAAATGTGTGGGTGACTGCTGATCAGTGTAGGGGCTACACCTCACACCAATCACTGCAACACAATTCCAAACCAGCATTTTCATCATTTTTTTTAAACTCTTAGGACTCAATCAAGCTCTAGATGTACTCTAAATAAACAAAAATAAAGACAAGTGGACATAGTAAAGAAAGCTATCAGAGATCAAGTTTCAAGACTTAGTGATTTCCTCTCAGTCCATACTGAGAGGAAACACTCTGTCCATACTTCTCAAACTGTGTTTACTTCATTAGAGTTATTTCTAATGCGTAACTAACTGTATGAAAAAAAAAAATACTCCAAACTTACATTAGCAGAGACTGAAAACGCTTTCAATTATATGGAAATGAATAGAATTCCAATTCCGTTAACTGTTCCTTTGAATGTGAGGTGAGCTTCAGCATACATTACCTATTACATCCTCTAATCATAACAGATTTTTTTATTTCTAAATGCAGTTCATTTAAAACACCCTGCTCAAACATCTACCACAAACCAAGTGTAAATTCATACCTACATGGCAAAACAGGAACTACGGTATCACACCTCCTGAGAAAGAGTTATAACTAATATCTGTATAAATCTTTGCTCACTTTGCAAGTATTTGACACACAAATAACTGAAGCACGATACACTTCTGGGTTTCACAGAACAAATCTAATAATGGTGAAAGCTTGCCAAGTAAAAGAACATGGAGAACAGCATCAAAAATATATAAGAAAAAACACAGAAATTGAATATAACAATATATAGAAAAAAAGATGACCAAAATCAAATCAAAGGCTGCTGCTTCGCACCGTTCCCCATCACATGGAATTGAAAGGACCCTCACAGGGCGCACACAGCGTATCAGTCAAACGAGCGCTGCACTCACCTGTTTGATCCAGGGTCACTAAACTCAAACAGTTTAGCAAGATATTCATGTAATTTCTTATTTGATCTGAAGAAGCTTTATTGACTATGCCAAAGCCTTTGACTGTATGGATCACAATAAACTGTGGAAAATTCTGAAAGAAATGGGAATACCAGACCACCTGACCTGCCTCTTGAGAAATCTGTAAGCAGGTCAGGAAGCAACAGTTAGAACTGGACATGGAACAACAGACTGGTTCCAAATAGGAAAAGGAGTACGTCAAGGCTGTATATTGTCAC
>NW_011494946.1:2943421-2974905 GCF_000754665.1 Bison bison bison | reverse complement strand
GTCAAGGCTGTATATTGTCACTCTGCTTATTTAACTTACATGCAGAGTACATCATGAGAAACGCTGGGCTGGAGGAAGCACAAGCTGGAATCAAGATTGCCAGGAGAAATATCAATAACCTCAGATATGCAGATGACACCACCCTTATGGCAGAAAGTGAAGAGGAACTCAAAAGCCTCTTGATGAGAGTGAAAGAGGAGAGTGAAAAAGTTGGCTTAAAGTTCAACATTCAGAAAACGAAGATCATGGCATCTGGTCCCATCACTTCATGGGAAATAGATGGGGAAACAATAGAAACAGTGTCAGACTTTATTTTTCTGGGCTCCAAATCACTGCAGATGGTGACTGCAGCCATGAAATTAAAAGACGCTTACTCCTTGGAAGTAAAGTTATGACCAACCTAGACAGCATATTAAAAAGCAGAGACATTACTTTGCCAACAAAGGTCCATCTAGTCAAGGCTATGGTTTTTCCAGTGGTCATGTATGGATGTGAGAGTTGGACTGTGAAGAAAGCTGAGCACCGAAGAATTGATGCTTTTGAACTGTGGTGTTGGAGAAGACTCTTGAGAGTCCCTTGGACTGTAAGGAGATCCAACCAGTCCATTCTAAAGGAGATGAGTCCTGGATGTTCTTTGGAAGGAATGATGCTAAAGCTGAAACTCCAATACTTTGGCCACCTCATGCAAAGAGTTGACTCATTGGAAAAGACTCTGATGCGGGGAGGGATTGGGGGCAGGAGGAGAAGGGGACGACAGAGGGTGAGATGGCTGGATGGCATCACCGACTCGATGGACGTTGAGTCTGAGTGAACTCCGGGAGTTGGTGATGGACAGGGAGGCCTGGAGTGCTGCAATTCACGGGGCCGCAAAGAGTCTGACACGACAGCGCGACTGAACTGAACTGAAGATTCATATAGTGCTACCTCTGAGGTTATGGGAAAAGAATTCAAACAGAAAAAAAAAAAAAACTGAGCTAAGTAGTTAAAACTAGGTCAGGTAAAAGTAACTATAACAAAAGGCTTAGCATGGCAAAAATTGTCAATCATATATTTGTTGCTCTTATTGCTGTTGAGTCACTAAGTCATGTCCAACTCTTGATGACCCTATGGACTGCAGCATGCCAGGCTTCCTTGTCTTCACTATAATCTGGAGTTGCTCAAACTCATGTCCACTGAGTCATGATACTACCTAACCATTTCATGTTCTGTCTCCCCCTTCTCCTCCTGCCTTCAGTCTTTCCCAGCATCAGGGTCTTTTCCAATGAGTCAGCTCTTCTCATCAGGTGGCCAAAGTACTGGAGTTCTTTATGTTCCAGTTCTTTATAGTCCAACTCTCACATCCATACATGACCACTGGAAAAACCATAGCTTTGACTAGATGGACCTTTGTTGGTGAAGTGATGTCTCTGCTTTTTAACACAGTCTGGGTTGTCATAGCTTTCCTTCCAAAAGGCAAGTGTCCTTTACTTTCATGGCTGCAGTCACCATCCCCAGTGATTTTGGAGCCCAAGAAAATAAACCCGGTTATTACTTCCATTTTTTTCCCCTTCTGTTTGTCATGAAATGATGAGACCAGATACCATGATCTTAGCTTTCTTAACAATGATTTTCAAACCAACTTTTTCACTCTCCTCTTTCACACTTACCAAGAGGTTCTTTAGATCCTCTTAGCTTTCTGCCATTAGAGTGATATCACCAGCATATGTGAAATTGTTGATGTTTCACCCAGCAATCTTAATTCCTACTCACGATTCATCCAGCCTGGTATTTTGCATGATGTAATCTGCATATAAGTTAAATAAGCAGGGTAACAATATACAATACAGCCTTGTCTTCAGTTCAGTCGCTCAGCAGTGTCCAACTCTGTGTGACCCCATAGACTGCTGCACACTGGGCTTCCCCATCCTCTACCAACTCCCAGAGCTTGGTCAAACTCATGTCCATTCAGTTGGTGATGCCATACAAACATGTCATCCTCTGTCGTCCCATTCTTCTCCTGCCTTCAATTTTCCCAGCATCAGGGTCTTTTCCAATAAGTTAGCTCTTTGTATCCGGTGGCCCAAACATTGGAGCTTCAGTACCAGTTCTTCCAATGAATATTCAGGATTGATTTCCGTAAGGATTGACTGGTTTGATCTCCTTGCTGTCCAAGGGACTTTCAAGAGTCTTCTCCAACACCACAGTTCAAGAGCATCAATTCTTCAGCACTCAGCTTTCTTTATGGTCCAACTCTCACATCCATACATGACTACGGGAAAAATCATAGTTTTGACTAGACAGACCTTTGTCAGCAATGTCTCTGCTTTTTAATATGCTGCCTAGATTTGTCATAGCTTTTCTTCCAAGAAGCAAGAGTCTTTTAATTTCATGGTTGCAGTCACAATCTGCAATGATTTGGGAGCCTAAGAAAATAAAGTCTGTCACTGTTTCTATTGTTTCACCACCTATTTGCCACGAAGTGATGGGACTGGATGCCATGATCTTAGTTTTTTGAATGTTGAGTTTTAAGCCAGCTTTTTCACGCTCCTCTTTCACTTTCATCAAGAGGTGCTTTAGTTCCTCCTCTTACTCCTTTCCCAATTTTGAACCAGTCAGCTGTTCCATGCTCAGTTCTATCTGCTGCTTCTTAACCCACATACAGATTTCTCAGGAGACAGGTAAAGTGCTCTGGTAATCCCATCTCTTTTATGAATTTTCCACAGTTTGCTGTGATCCACACAGTTAAAGGCTTCATCATAGTCAATGAAGAAGTAGATGTTTTTCTGGAATTCCCTTGCTTTCTGCATGATCTAGTGAATGCTGGCAATTTGACCTCTGATTCCTCTGCCTTTTCTAAATCTGGCCTGTACACCTGGAAGTTCTCCATTCACATACTACTTAAGCCTAGCTTAATGGATATGAGCATTACCTTGCTGGCATGTAAAATGAGTGCAACTGCACAGCAGTTTGAACATTCTTTGGCTTGCCCTTCTCTGGGATTAAAATGAAAACTGAACTTTTCCAGTCCTGTGGCCACTGCTGTTTTCCAAATTTGCTGAGATATTGAGTGCAACACTGTAACAGCATCATCTTTCAGGATTTAAATAGTTCAGCTGGAATTCTGTCACTCCCTCTAGCTTTGCTCACGGTAATGCTTTCTTAGGCTCATTTGACCGCATACCCCAGATGTCCAGTTCTAGGTGAGTGACCACACCGTCGTAGTTATTCAGGTTATTAAGACCATTTTTGTACAGTTATGCTGTGTATTTTTGCCACCTCTTCTTAATCTCTGCTGCTGCTGTTAGTTCCTTGCCATTTCTGTCCTTTGTCATGCCCATCCTTGCCTGAAATGTTGCCATCATATCTCCAATTTTCTTAGAGAGTCTTTCCCATTCTATGGTTTTCCCCTATCCTTTCGCATTGCTCATTTAAGGCTTTTTGATCTCTTCTTGCTATTCTCTGGAACTCTGCATTCAGCTGAGTGTATCTTTCCCTTTCGCCCTTGCCTTTCACTTCTCTTCTTCCCTCAGCTACATGGAAAGCCTCCTCAGACAACCACTTTGCATTCTTTCATTTCTTTACTGCTGGGATGATTTCAGCCACTGCCTCCTGTATACTGTTATGAACCTCCATCATTAGCTCTTCAGGCACTCTGTCTACCAGATCAAATCCCTTGAATCTATTCATCACCTCTACTGTATAATCGGGATTTTATTTAGGTCATACCTGAATGGCCTAGTGGTTTTCCCTACTTTCTTCAATTAAATCCTGAATTTTACAATAAAGAGCTCATGATCTGAGCCACAGTCAGCTCCAGGTCTCGTTTTTGCTGACTGTATACAGCTTCTCCATCTTCAGCTGCAAATAACATAATCACTCTGATTTTGGTATTGACCATTTGCTGATGTCCATATGTAGAGTCTTCTCTTGGGTTGTTAGAAAAGGATGTTTGCATGTTCTTTTGACAAAACTTTGTTAGCCTCTGGCCTGCTTAATTTCATACTCCAAGGTCAAACTTGCCTGTTATTCCAGGTATCTCTTGACTTTCTACATCTGCATTCTAACATCCTATGAAGAAAAGGACATTTTTTCATGGTGTTATTTCTTGAAGATCTTGTAGGTCTTCACAGAACCAGTCAATGTCAGCTTCTTCAGCATCAGTGGTTGGGGCACAGACTTGGATTACTGTGATGTTGAATAGTATGCCTGGAAACAAACCAAAGCCATTCTGTTGTTTTTGAGGCTGCACCCAAGTATTGCGCTT
Organism: Bison bison bison; assembly: GCF_000754665.1. Classification (NCBI taxonomy): domain Eukaryota; kingdom Metazoa; phylum Chordata; class Mammalia; order Artiodactyla; family Bovidae; genus Bison; species Bison bison. Next base: position 2,970,662 of record NW_011494946.1, on the reverse strand, counting down.
TAGACTCTCTTGTTGACTATGAGGGCTACTCCATTTCTTCTAAGGGATTCTTGCCCACAGTAGTATATATAATGGTCATCTGATTTAAATTCACTCATTCCCATCCATTTTAGTTCACTGATTCCCAAGATGCTGATATTCAATTTTGTATCTCCTGCTTGACCATGTCCAATTTACCTTGATTCAAGGAACTAATATTCCAGGTTCCTACACAATACTGTTCTTTACAGCATCAGACTTTACTTTCAATACCAGACATATCCACAACTGAGCGTTATTTCCACTCTGGCCCAGCTGCTTCGTTCTTTCAGGAGCTATTACTAACTGCCCTCTGCTCTTCCCCAGTAGCATACTATACACCTTCCGACCTGGGGGGTTCATCTTCCAGTGTCCTATCTTTTTGCCTTTTCATACTGTTCATGGGGTTCTCAAGGCAAGAATATTGAAGTGAGTAGCCATTTCCTCCTCTAGTGGACCACGTTTTATCAGACCTTTTCATTATGACCTGGATCTCTTCACCCACCCATCCTGGGTTGCTCTGAAGGCATGGTTCAGAGTTTCATGCAGTGTTGCAAGCACCTCTGCCACAATAAGACTGTGATTCATGAGAGGGTATCCATACTTAACCACGAAGAACCAAAAGTTCAAGCCATTCGGAAAAGCTCAGGGGCAAGGTCCTTAAATAACAAATTTTCACCAAATTATTCCACAACTGTCTTGATTCACAGCCTAAGCAGATAAAAGACATGCAATATTTTAACTTGGTAATTTATAATAAAATGGATTTAACCTGGAAATTTACAGTGAAGTTTAGTTTTTAAAATGCATTTCAGCTAGACATAAACATCAGGCAGTGAAAATATTTAGCCTTATAATTTAAAATTCTGAAAGCTTACACCAAGCTTAACCAATACTAATCCACTCCAATATAAAAAAGAACTAAAATGAAATATCCCACCGTGTCTTTTTTGAGTTTTTATTTAAAGTTATTGATAATCACATTTTTGTATTCTCCTTAGCTGCTTTAAGTCTTCATTGTAGAGAGAGAAAGGCAGGTTTTAAAAACACACCTACATGCATATACGCATCCATGTAAACCTGCCCCCGTAGTTGCAAACTCTTCACTGGTACTTCTTGATCCTGACTGAAAACATGACAGTGAGTTACCAAACTTTTAAACTTAATGCACTTCCTTTAAGAATACACTTTTTAGTAAAGGAAAACTACAAAGATCAAAATTTATCATCACAAACTTTGCAAATGGCTAAAATTGGGGGGAAATAAAGGCAAGCAGTATACTCCTGTATCTGTCAAAAAGGGACTTGAGCTTCTCACAGGGAAATGCTAATGACCCAAATAGCATATGAGTCTGAAGATTAACTGATACCTGAAGATCAGTCACACAGTCACAAATTTTCCCACTGAGATATCCCTAATAAGTACCCTAGTAAACAATGAACTCACATATATGGGAGTCTGGGAATGGAACCCCAAAATTGTTCTCAATAACCATTAATATTCTTTGGCACTGAATGTTTTTTTTAAATGACTGTGGTAATTCTTTCCATTATACAATATCCCAGTAAAATTCAACTTGAAAAGAAAACATCACGTTTATAATGTTTCTTCACATATCCAGCACTAAGAAGGAGATAAACGATCTTATCCTGCTCAAACCAGAACTTCATACCTTTGTTGGAGGACCACATACTTTATACCAGAGGGAAAGATAATTCTAGTAAATTTCCAGGTTTATTCTGCTATTCTGTTTCATAAACACTGGATCCACCAAAGAATCGACTCTACCTTTATACACACATACAAACGCATATACACTATTAGAAACCTTTGCTTTTAAAACTTTTTGGACTACATCAAACTAAAATGCTTCTGCACAGTGAAGGAAACCACCATCAAAATGAAAAGGCAACCTACTGAATGGGAGGAGCTATTTTCAAACAATATTTCTGAGAAGGGGATAATATCTAAAACATATGAAGAACTCTTACAGCAAAAAACAAACAACCACGTAATTCCACAGTGGTCGAGTGGTTAGGACTCCACACTTCCACCGCAAAGTCCAATCCCTGGTCAGGGAAAAAAGACCCCACACACAGCATGGAATGTCCAAATAACAAACAAAAAACAAAACCCAATTAAAAAATAGGCAAAAGATCTGTTTTGCCCAAAGTTTTCACTCGTCTCAGGTTTAAAGGATTTGTTAACAAAATAAGCCACTTGTTAAATACAAATAAATTATACAGATTTTTATTAGAGAACTATCTAGCTTACTTTCAAAGTACTAACATTAACAGAAAAGAGAAATAGAAAGAGCAGAGAATACATCACCAATTTGGGTTTTGACCAACATCCAGACTTAATTTGTGCTGGGAAGTCCTGTGTCACAGCACACCTGGAGTCCCAATCAGGAAAGGGTCCCAGGCAGCATGTCCACTCAGGGGGTGAAAATTCAAAGATTGCAGTTTGGGGTTCCCCCTTATAATCACAGGAAGGTCACAAACTGACATCATCATCCATCTGTGACCAAACCACAGCTTTGGTTTCCTGTTAATACTGTTTGTTTTGTTGTGTAAACTTGGAATGTAGTTATGCTTGGAGCTTGGTCGGCCAGCCCCCTCCAGGTCTCAACAGTCTTAAGATTTCTCCCCCATCTTATCTAAGGTGCTGCAAGCCTTCCACTCACAGCAGGCCTTCACTCCCAGTCACTCCCAGTCAGGGCAGTGTCCAGGCAGGTAAGAAACAAGGTCAGAGGCCTGCTCTGCTTTGTCTCTGAATAAACAAGACTATTCATTCATCTCCCTAACAAGATCTGAAAAAACATTTTTCTGAAGAAGACATATAGATAGCCAACAGGTACATGAAAAGGTTTGGCATCACTATCATTACAGAAATGCCAATCAAAAATAATTAACAATCAATTTGCAGGTGTTACAATTATCAAAAAGAAAAGAAATAATAAATGCTGGAGAGGATATGAAGAAAAGGAAATCTTCATACACAATTGGTGGGACTATAAATTGGTACAGCAACTATGGAAACAGAACGCAGTGTCCTCAAACAGTTAGGAACAGAACTACCATATGACCTGGCTATTCCACTTCTGGGTATTTACCTGAAGAACAAGAAAACACTAACTCAACAAGACATGTATATCCCTATGTTCACTGCAACATTATATATAACAGCAAGATATGAAAACAACTCAAGTGGGCACTGACAGATGAAAGGATAAAGAAGATGTATCTCTCTCTCTCTCTCTCTCTCACACACACACACACGGGAATACCAGTCATAAAAAGAATGAAATTCAAAAAAAAAATTGTTTTAATTAAAAAAAGAATGAAAATCATGCCATCTAAGACAACATAGATGGACCTTAAGAACACTGCGCTAAGTAAAAGAAATCAGAGAGAAAAAGACAAATACCGTATGATTTTACTCAAATGTGGAAACTGAAAAAAAAAAAAAAAAAAGTAAATAAAATGAAACAAAAACTCATAGATACAGAGAAAAGATTAGCAGTTACCAGAAGGAGGTTAGGGGTGAGTAAAACAAGTGAAGGGAGTAAAGCAGACGTGATGAACGGTGAACTGAACCTGTGATCAAGATCACTCTGTGGTATATACCGATGTCGAATTACAATGTTGTATACCCAAAACCTACATAATGAAAAAATAAATTTTTAACAAACACTGTTTCTTGAATATCCATTCTTAAAATTTATTATATATTATAATATACTAAAATAATGGGTAACCATGGGAAAACTCCTTTTTCAGCAATTAAGTGGGCAAAATCAATCAGGCCTTAGGAAGGATCATTTCAAAAGAAACTAGTGGAGGTGATGGAATTACAGCTGAGCTACTGTAAATACTAAAAGATGATGCTGTTAAAGTGCTGCACTCAATATGCCAGCAAATTTGGAAAACTCAGCAGTGGCCATAGGACTGGAAAAGGTCAGTTTTCATTCCAATCCCAAAAAAAGGCAATGCCAAAGAATGTTCAAATTACCACACAATTGCACTCATTTCACACGCTAGCAAAGTAATGATCAAAATTCTCCAAGCTAGGCTCCAGCAGTACGTGAACTGAGAACTCCAGATGTACAAGCTGGATTTAGAAAAGGCAGAGGAACCAGAGACCAAATTGCCAACATTGGCTAGATCATAGAAAAAGCAAGAGAATTCCAGAAAAACATCTACTTCTGCTTCACTGACTACACTAGAGCCTTTGACTGTGTGGATCACAACGAACTGCGTAAAATTCTTCAAGAGATGGGAACACCAGACCACCTGACCTGACTCCTGTGAAACCTGTATGCACGTCAAGAGGCAACAGTTAGAACTCTACATGCAACAACTGGTTCCAAATTGGGAAAGGAATACGTAAAGGCTGTACATGGTCACTCTCCTTTTTTAACTTATATGCAGAGTACATCATGCAAAATGCCAGGCTGGATGAAGCACAAGCTAGAATCAAGATTGCCAGGAGAAATATGAGTAACCTCAGATATGCAGATAACACCACCCTTATGGCAGAAAGTGAAGAAGAACTAAAGAGCCTCTTGATGAAAGAGGAACATGAAAAAGGTGGCTTAAAACTCAACATTCAAAAAACTAAGATCATGGCGTCTGGTCCCCTCACTTCATGGCAAAGAGATGGGGATACAATGGAAACAGTGAGATATTTTATGTCCCTGGGCAGCAAAATCACTGCAGATGGTGACTGTAGCCATGAAATTAAAAGACACTTACTCCTTTGAAGAAAAGCTATGGCAATCCTACTCAGCATATTAAAAAGCAGAGACATTACTTTGCCAACAAAGGTCCATCTAGTCAAGGCTATGGTTTTTCCATTATTCACGTATGGATGTGAGAGTTGGACCATAAAGAAAGCTGAGGGCCGAAGAATTGATGCTTTTGAACTGTGGTGTTGGAGAAGACTCTTAAGAGTCCCTTGGACTGCAAGGAGATTCAACAAGTCCATCCTAAAGGAGGTCAGTCCTGGGTGTTCATTGGAAGGACCGATGCTGAAGCTCCAATACTTTGGCCACATGATGCAAAGGTCTGACTCATTAGAAAAGACCCTGACGCTGGGAAAAACTGTAGGCAGGAGGAGAAGGGGATGATAGAGGATGAGATGGTTGGATGGCATCACTGACTCAATGGACATAAGTTCGAGCAATGTCCGGGAGATTATGAAGGACAGGGAAGCCTGGGGGGGTCACAAAGAGTCGGACACAACAGAGTGACCGAACAACAAGAAAGACACTCAAAAACTATGTTTAAAAAAAAAATTTTTTTTAATAATTATAATCCTTATAATTTGTTACATATTGTATTATAGAAAAATAATGGGTAACCATGGGACAACTGTTTTCAGCAATTAAGGATTAACTTTAGTAATAAATTGCGAGTATTAGCAAGAAAATCAAATGGAGATAGTTTGTGCCTTGTTTTCACCTATGAAAAATATCTAGAAAGGTTGTATAACTTACTTCAAATTCTATATAGTTAGGAGTCATATCTTTATAATTATACATTTGAGCTTAAATTATCTTAAATTAAGTATTCTAAATTAAAATTACCTTCATGATTTTTATAATTAAGCTATTCTTATAATTTGTATAAAATCCTTTAACAAAAAAATTAGATCTAATCTAAAATTTTAAGAAGTTTATTTTCTTAAATAAAGTCATTAATTTTCAGTCACCTTTTCATTGGATTGACATTTAAAAAGATAAGCCCTCTCTAACAAAGGTAAATAAAATACATTAACTAAAGGTTATTTTAAGTTTTTAAATTTAAATTAGTGAGTTTTTTAAACTTTGGAATAATTTTTGGTAAACGCTTTTTTGTGTAAAAATTATGAACTTCTATATAATTATAAATGCAGTTTTAATTTAACTTATTTAATTTTACATAAATACTTATTATACTTATTATAACATTTTAAATACTTATTATAACGTTTAATTACCCTGTACTTGAGACACTTACTTTTTGCATCACTGTATGAAAAAAATTATAGGCCATGTGTTATTTCCACTTCATTTTACTGCCAATGTATTTATCACATATGAAAACTGATCCTTGTGTTCTAAGAAAGAATATACTGACTATGACATTATATCCATTTCTTCTCTTCAACAGCAGTTGTAAAAATTTTTAAAGTATAACTTATTCAGAAAACATTAGATAAGATTTTAAATATACTTATGGGTAAAGTTGATAGAATCACTTAGACACCTAAATTCAGTTTCCTGAATAGTTACTGAAAAGATTAAACTACTGTAATCAAATATTTATACAACATTTTTTTTAAAAATCAGAGCAACAAAATGTTAATAGGAGAAATATTTTTTTTCTTGTTCAAGATCCAATTATTCCTATATATTCTAATGCCAAAAAAATCAGGTAAAATAAATAATTGTTGGGAGTTCTTTATGATGCCTTTAACTTTTGTGAATTAAGCACAAACAGGGGTCAATGGCAGTCAATAAATACATCTTCTCCACAGCTTTACAAATAAACTAAATAAATAACGAACACTAAAAAATAGTTACACTTCACTTTACAAGACGACTAACTTCCTGGACAAGAAGAACTGAAAAAAGACAGTGCATGATATTCTGTGTGCTATGAAATCTGAATGCAGGGAAAGCTGCAAATGGAATTCATGGACAGGCTTTTGAGAAATACTAGAACTATAAAAAATAATAATACTATTACAAACATGCAAGTCCCTCCAACCAAAATTTATAACAAATGGCATTCACGCTCTGCATTCAATTCACACAAACATAAAACCACAGTTGCTTCACTCTATGTGTTTGACGTAAAAGAACAACTAGAGGTAAAGCCACCGCTGGCCACCCTGGTGCCGTGAGCCTCCTCCCACCTCACGAGTAGCCCCTAGCAAGAGTTTCCACAGAGCCTTCTAATTCATTTTCTACATTTTCATTTACATACTGAAATAACAGAGTTGTTGCTTTGTATTTTTTTTAATTTTTCATAATGGTATCAAACTGAAAGTACCTGGCGTGTTTTTCACTCATTTTTTAGATCTACTAATATAGAGACAGAATTGTTCCCTTTTAACTTCTGTAAAGTACGGATCCCATAGGCCTATCACATTTTATTTATCCTTTCCTCCACTGATAGACATCCACGTTGTTTCCAATTTTGCACAACTACAATGTTTTACGAGCGTTCTTGCAAAAGTCTCTATGTTCACATACAAGAACATAACATGTTAACCGTGTTCTCTAAAGCCAGGTTTCTCAACCTCCACACTCTTTACAAAATTTGGACTCCGAATTCTTTACTGTGAGAGCCTGTCCTGTGAATTACAGCATATTTAGCGCATTCCTGATCTCTACCCACCAAATGTCAATAGTCCCCAGATGTGGCAACCAAAAACATTTCTAGGCGTTGTCAAGTGTCCCTGGAAGATAAAACTCCCTTGGTTGAGAATCACTGCTCTAAGGTCTATATGAGGTGACTTTCTGAGTTATGAGTACATTTTCCATTTCACGACATATTGCCCAACTGGTCTCCAAATAGCCGTATCAATTTTTACCCCCATCAGCATATGATACCACTAGTTTCCAGACACCCTTGTCAATACTTGATAATGTTATGATGGTTTAAATTGTTCCAATAAAAATAATCATTAATTTTCCAAAAGGAAACTACCATTTTAACTATTAATTTCAAGAATATGCGGTACACATGTGCTACTACTAAGAAGTTATGAAAACTCAAAGCTTACATGGAGGAAGTGACCTACATTTTATTCCCTTCTCTTTATTTTGCTTGGCCATTTTCTGGTACACGATTTTTTCTTGACATTGTTGCGTATTATTAGCACACAAATTTTGACTTTATAAAACTTATTTTCCCTAGAAGCTTCAAAATTATAATGCTTCATTCACATTTCTTCAAACCTTCAAGACCACACACAGAGTTTTAAACAACTTTAAGTATTTTAATTGATGTCATCACTTACAGAAAGGTTCATCACTCTTACACTTATAAGTTGCTGGTCTCTAAATACAAAATTAGACTAGAGAAACACTTTGGAAATATCTATCACCAAACTCCCTATCTGTGAAAGAATCTATATTAAGCAAATTGATTCTTAAACTGAAATCAGAATGAAGCAAAATGGTGGACTTTATATGCTAGCCTCCACATCCCATACCAAATATACAGAAATTCAGACTGGAATTTGTAGTTCCTGATTTCCAGGAGTTCCTCTTATAGTTCCTCTTTCTCCTGTAAAGATCAACTGTAGTTTATGCTCAGTTCTATGAGATAGCTTTATTATTTTTTAATTGAAGTATAACTGACATATATTAGACTCTATTTGTATATACTTCAAAATGATCACCACAATAAGTCTAGTTAACATTATCACTATATAGTTACAGAATTTCTTGTGTTGATAATTTTTAAGGTTTACTCTCTTAGCAACTTCCAAATATGCAATGCATTATTATTAACCATAGTTGTCATACTTTAATTCACATTCTCATGTCTTATTTACTTTGTAGCTAACTGGGTGTTTTTACCTTTTGACTCCCTTCATCCATTTCGCCCACCCTCAACCCTGGCAAAACGGCATGCTCTCTGTATCTATAAGATTGTTAAGATTCCATATATATACGTGAGATCTTACAGTGTTTGTCTTTCTCTAATTTATTTCACCTGAGGTGATATCTCATTGTTCTGATTTGTACTTCCTTGATGATTAATGACCTATAAGCCAACTGTATGCCTTCTTTAGAAAAATGTCTATTCAGATCTTCCACCCATTTCTTAATTAGGTTGTTGTTGTTGAATGAATTCTTTACATGTTTCAGAATTATCCTATCAGAAATATGATTTGGCAACACCTCCTCCCTGTTGGTAGGCTGCCTTTTCACTTTGCTGATGGTTTCCTCACTGTGCATAAGCATTTTAGTTTCACTTGTTTATTTTTGGTTTTGGTGTGAAATCTAAAAAATTACTGCCAAGCTTGATGTCAAGGAGATTACCACCTATGTCTACTTCAGGTCTCACAGTCAAGTCTTTAATCCGTCCTGTGTTGCCTTTAATATAAATTCTCCTTTGAACTAAGCCATCTCGTATAGGTTTCTATTACTGCCATCCAGAGAACCTAGTCTAAGAGAGTTGCACAGTAAAACGATACTAGTTCCAAGCAAAACTAGATGGAAAACCAGAAGGTACACCAGAAACTAAAAATACCAGAAAGACAGAAAACAATATAAATTTAACTGAACTTTAAATAAGAAGAACCTAGTACAACTGCTGCAAAATACAAGTGTTTCTCTGAGAGTGGTCCAAATCCAGTTATTTGATATTGGAAGGTAGAGGCAATGTGAAGGCGGCAAGCGTATGAAGAATAAGAACGTCCAGGCAGGCTACCTCCCCAGACCCCTCATCCCCACACCGCAAAGCAAGGCAGCAGTAAGAGAGGCCATGACCCAGAACAGGAGGAGTGAGAATGGGCTCTTGGTTAATACCAGTGATAAGAGGCCTGGAGCCCAACCTGAAGCATACATACCCCAACACTTCATCATTAAAGGTTTAGAGGAACAGCACAAATGATCAAATCAATGTTTCAGGAAGATTAACCCTGTGTCAGCAAGAAGGATAAACTAAGTAGAGGGAAGAATACTGACAGGAGAGCTAGGCAGGAGACGGCACAGGCACGTGAGGGCCCAAAACCCAGCCAGAGACTCTATGAACAGAAAACCCAGACTAGCCTAGATGGAACTTTTAAGAGTAGAAAGAACTTGTTGAATGACTTGATGTTATGAGAGAGAAAAAGATAAAAACTCAGTTCAGTTGCTCAGTCGACTCTTTGCGACCGCATGAACCATAGCACGCCAGGCCTCCCTGTCCATCACAAACTCCCGGAGTCTACTCAAACTAATGTCCATTGAGTTGGTGATGCCATCCAGCCATCTCATCCTCTGTCGACCCCTTCTCCTCCTCCCCTCAATCTTTCCCAGCATCAGGGTCTTTTCCAATCAGTCAGCTCTTCTTACCAGGTGGCCAAAGTATTGGAGTTTCAGCTTGAGCATCAGTCCTTCCAATGAACACCCAGGACTGATCTCCTTTAGGATGGACTGATTGGATCTCCTTGCAGTCCAAGGGACTCCCAAGAGTCTTCTCCAACACCACAGTTCAAAAGCATCAACTCTTCAGTGTTCAGCTTTCTTTATAGTCCAACTCTTACATCCATACATGACCACTGGAAAAACCATAGCCTTGACTAGATGGACCTTTGTTAGCAAAGTAATGTCTCTGCTTTTTAAAATGCTATCTAGGTTGGTCATAACTTTCCTTCCAAGGAGTAAGCGTCTTTTAATTTCATGGCTGCAGTCACCATCTGTAGTGATTTTGGAGCCCAGAAAATAAAAGTCAGCCACTGTGTCCACTGTTTCCCCATCCATTTGCCATGAAGTGATGAGACCAGATGCCATGATCTTAGTTTCCTGAATGTTGAGCTTGAAGCCAACTTTTTCACTCTCCTCTTTCAATTTCATCAAGAGGCTCTTTAGTTCTTTTTCACTTTCTGCCATAAGGGTGGTGTCATCTGCATATCTGCGGTTATTGATATTTCTCCCGGCAATCTTGATTCCAGCTTGTGCTTCCTCCAGCCCAGTGTTTCTCATGATGCACTCTGCATAGAAGTTAAATATCGGGAGCGGCGTTAGGCATTACTGACAAAATGGAGGCATGGCCCCAGACCCCTCTCCTCATTCCGCAGGCACGGACCCGGGATGAAGGAGTTAGGCCTTGTAATTCTGACTTGTTGTTTCCTCTCCTCGGCTGAGTTGACTGAAAAGGAATATTAAGGTGCTTATTGTTCTTGAGAGGAGCATGAGAAGGCACAAAGCCTTCTGCAGCTGTGCTCAGAGAATAATTCATAAAGTTAATCACTGACATTTGTTTAAGGACTTTTACAAGAGTGTTCCAGGATGAGCACAGAGGCTGCAGCTTGAGGCCATGGGAGGGATTGCTATCTGAAGCCTATTTGTGAGGAAAATGTTTATGGCAAAGGAGTTTACTGAATTTAGGGCTTAGAAATAATTAAAATAGAAGTTAAAGATTTAAGGAATGTTGTAAAGTTAGCATATTTTACTATAGCCTATAGAGGTTAGGAATTTTAGAGATACTATAGCTAGTATCTATATACTAGAAGCCTTTTTAAGAGATAGTGAGCTCAGGATGTTAGGGGCAAACAGGATTTAGAAAGATAAGAAATAAACTGAGGAATGTGGCATGAGTTACAGTGTAATCACAAGTTAACTATAGGACACATTAGAGGAAGTAGATAATAGATGGTAAAGCTGATTCCAAGAGAATCAATGAAGCAGGAACTCTGTTTGAAGAGCAACAATGATTTATACAGATAATAAATCTGGGTGAGGGGGAACTGAAAATGTCAAATCTATGACCTAATGTTTTTGTAAAAGTATAAAAGAGAATCTTAAACTTGAAATAAACAGGGAGTCCAAGAAACTGAGAGGCTGTCTTATCGCCAACACCGTCCATCTCTTCAGGTTGAATCCCTGGCTGCTGGAGCTGGACTCCGGCAGTTAAATAAGCAGGGTGACAATATACAACCCTGATGTACTCCTTTTCCTATTTGGAACCAGTCTGTTGTTCCATGTCCAGTTCTCTAACCTTGCTTTCTAACCTGCATACACGTTTCTCAAGAGGCAGGTCAGGTGGTCTGGTATGCCCATCTCTTTTACAATTTTCCACAGTTTATTATGATCCACAGAGCCAAAGGGTTTGCATAGTCAATAAAGCAGAAATAGATGTTTTTCTGGAACTCTCTTGCTTTTTCCATGATCCAGAGGATGTTGGCAATTTGATCTCTGGTTCCTCTGCCTTTTCTAAAACCAGCTTGAACATCTGGAAGTCCATGGTTCACGTATTGCTGAAGCCTGGCTTGGAGAATTTTGAGCATTACTTTACTAGCATGTGAGATGAGTGCAATTGTGCTGTAGTTTGAGCATTCTTTGGCATTGCCTTTCTTTGGGGTTGGAATGAAAACTGACCTTTTCCAGCCCTATGGCCACTGCTGAGGTTTCCAAATTTGCTGGCATATTGAGTGCAGCACTTTCACAGCATCATCTTTCAGGATTTGAAATAGCTCCACTGGAATTCCATCACCTCCACTAGCTTTGTTCGTAGTGATGCTTTCTAAGGCCCATGTGACTTCACATTCCAGGATGTCTGGCTCTAGGTCAGTGATCACACCATCGTGATTATCTGGGTCGTGAAGATCTTTTTTGTATAGTTCTTCTGTGTATTCCTGCCACCTCTTCTTAATATCTTCTGCTTCTGTTAGGTCCATACCGTTTCTATCCTTTACTGAGCCCATCTTTGCATGAAATGTTTCCTTGGTATTTCTAATTTTCTTGAAGAGATCTCTAGTCTTTCCCATTCTGTTGTTTCCCTCTGTTTCTTTGCACTGATGGCTGAGGAAGACTTTCTTATGTCTCCTTGCTATTCTTTGGAACTCTGCATTCAAATGGGTATATCTTTCCTTTTCTCCTTTGCTTTCTCCTTTCTCCTTTGTGAAAAGGGAAGCAAAAAGCAAAGGAGAAAAGGAAAGACATATCCATTTGAATGCAGATAAAGACTACTTCATTCATTTGTTCAGAAAATACTTACTGTAAGCTTTATTACTGTATCACTAGCACTCAACATTATTAAATTACCCTGAGGACAAAGAAGTCAAAAGGAATCCTAAGTGCTTGGGGCTGGCGCACTGGGACAACCCAGAGGGATGGTATGGGGAGGGAGGAGGGAGGAGGGTTCAGGATGGGGAACACATATATACCTGTGGCGGATTCATTTCGATATTTGGCAAAACCAATACAATATTGTAAAGTTTAAAAATAAAATAAAATTAAAAAAAAAAAAAAAAAAAGGAATCCTAAGAATTTGGCTCTGAGAAGGTAGCATGAGGTAAATAAAAAGTCAGAGTAGTATAGTATATGTTAAAATATGTGATTATTTCAGCTTGAAAAATGAGTTTTGTCCTGTGAGTTTTACTTTTATGTAAAAATAAAAGCATTCTTATACCCAACAAATTTGTAACAGTCCTTAACCTTGGATTATGAGATATCTGAGATGTGTAAAAGAATACATATAATTCATATTATAAAGCACAATAACAAAATGAGTATGATGAACTCATGTCTGAACCTAAGAAGTAAAATACTACCAATTTCTTTAAGTTCCTGGTGTGTTTCTCCCCAATTCCAACCTTCTGCCCCACATCCAACAAAAGAAATCATTACCCTATATTTTCCTTTAATCATACCCTTCCTCTTTCTTAATACTTGACCTTCTATGTACAATTAAACAATATGTTTAGTTTTTAACTTGTTTTGAAGTCTCTAAATACTTAAATACTAAAAATAGCACTATGCTATGTATACTTTCTATGAACACTAACATTTATTCACTAAATCCTGCTTCTAAGACAAGCATGAAGCTGTAAACCATTCATCCGCAGCACTACACAGACTTCAGTGCATGACGCGCCACAACCGACTCATCTTCCTGCCACCAGTGTGCATTTGAGTATTTTCAGGTTTTGCTGTTACAAACAATGCTTCCACAAAACATTTCTGAGCACATCTGCGGGTGTACACATCCAGGAAGTTTTCTAACATATCCAGGAAAACTGTGTCACAGGTTACACACATGTTCAATTTCACAGATAATGCTAAATTATTTTTACTTTATTACTTACAAAGACACTATTTAAGTTAGAAAACCAGGGACTTCCCTGTCAGTCCAAGAATTAAGACAGTGCACGTCGGCTGCAGGGGGCACTTGTTCAACCCCTGGTCAGGGAACTAATATTCTGCATGCCATGCAGCATGGCCAAAAAATAGCATTAGAAAGCCAGTCTCATGGAACACAGACAATGTAAAACACATGCCTAATTAAATCTCAATCACAGGTAAGTACTCAAACCCATATTAAAAATAATCATCCCCATTCTGTCACTGTCCAGCATCACAAGTTAACATCATATGAACATCTCCACGAAAATGTCTCCTTCCTCTTTTCTCTTCTCAGTGGGCATTTTCATATCAATATGCTACTGTCTTAGACAAGATTCTCTAGGTGCCAACAAACAGAAACCTATACAAAGGTTAGCGCCATGTAAATACTCACATTAAAAAGAAAGTAAGAAAAGAAAAAAAAAAGAAAGAAAGGTATCTCACAGAACTGATGAACAGGAATTATTATAACTGGGGCTGGAAATCAGGAACCACAAAGCTACCCAAAAATAAAGCAATTCATCCTTCCTGGGATCACACTGTCTCTGTAAGTGAGTCAGTCTGTCCCTGGCAGAGGGTTCATTCTGCTCTGCACACACAAGTTCCCTCTGCCAGGATCTATATCACCATGGGTAAGCATGGCTACTCCAGCTACAGTTTTACACATCTTTCTAGAAGACAAGCCCAGTAGAATTCACCCTGTATCTTTGCCTTCCAACAATTACAAAATGTTGAAAACTTCTTAGCCCACTTTAGCACAAAGGTCCATCCCTGGGTACAACAGCCATGTATTAGGAATGTGAGGGTCCCACTTACCAACACAGCTGCAGAGTTCCACTCAGGAAATAGAGTTACCACTTCTCAGACACAAGGGACCTCAGCCCAAGCGGGCATCACAGAAAACTTCTACAACCACCACCAAAGGAAACCACTGACAAGTATAAAAGACAAACCTGGACAGTGTATTAAAAAGCAGAGACATTACTTTGCTTACAAAGGTCCACAGAGTCAATGCTATGATTTTTCCAGTGGTCATGTACAGATTTGAGAGTTGGACAATAAAAAAGGCTGAGCACCAAAGAATTGATGCTTCTGAACTGTGGTGCTAGTGAAGACTCTTGAGAGTCCCTTGGACTGCAAGGAGATAGAAACAGTCCATGCTAAGAGAAATCTACCCTGAATATTCACTGGAAGGACTGATGCTGAAGCTGAAACTCCAGTACTTTGGCCACCTGATGCGAAGAACTGACTCTTTGGAAAAGACCCTGATGCTGGGAAAGATTGAAGGCGGGAGGAGAAGGGAACAACAAAGGATGAGATGGTTGGATGACATCACCGACTCAATGGACATGAGTGAGTAAACTCCAGGAGTTGGTGATGGACAGGGAGGCCTGATGTGCTGCAGTCCATGGGGCTGCAAAGAGTCAGACATGACTAAGCAACTGAACAACAAATAATAGAGTGGAACCTAAAGGTCTTCCTTGTAGCTCAAACGGTAAAGAATCTGCCTGCAACACAGGAGACCCAGGTTCGATCCCTGGGTCAGGAAGATCCTCTGGAGAAGGGAATGGCAGTCCACTCCAGTATTCTTGCCTAGAGAATCCCATGGACAGAGGAGCCTGGCAGGCTACAGTCTGTGGGATCGCAAAGAGTCAGACACGACTGAGCAACTAACACTACCCCTACTACTGTAAGGAGCCTACCCCTCTCACTCCACACCACAGCTCGCTGACTCCTGTCATCAGCAGTCAAAAGTGAAATGTGCAAATAAAGTACCCAGTAGTCATTCTGAGAGCAGATACCAGCTTATTGTTACATCGTCCTCTACTCTCAGGGCCAACAGTTACTACCTTTTATGGTTCTCCTATTAAACTCTTTTTGCAGTATATGATGCAACTAACTATCCTTAACTTGAACCTCTCTCTTGATTTATCTGGCAAAATCGTCTCCTGGTTCTTTTCTGATCTCTCAGTTTCCTTACTCACTCGTTTTTTTCTGCCCACCCTTTAAATATAAATAGTCCATAGCTATGACAGCAAAACCCCCCAAAAATACATGAATTAGCCATCACCAAAATTTAAAATTTTCATGCTTCAAAAGACAAACTGGCACTTCAACAAACTGAAAGGACAACTCACAGAATGGGAGAAAATGGTTCTAAATCATGTATAAGGGACCTGAATGTACAATATATAAAGAACTTTTACAGTTCAATAATAGACAAATAACCCAATTAAAACTTGGCCAAATCTGAAAAAATATATACAAATGGCTAATAAGCATATGAAGAAAAACGTTCAACTTCATTAGCCATCAGGGAAATGCAAATCAAAACCACAATGAGAAGTTAGCAAAAGAGCAAAGTAGGGAGGCCCCACATTCTCTAATCTGACAGAAACATAAAAAAAAAAACCAAGCAGTAACTGTCAGAACCAATGCTGTTAAAACTATGGAAAACGACAAAAGGTTTACAACAGCCAAGCAGATACTGCATCAAGGAAAGGCAGTTTCCCACCAGCAGGACAGCTCTGCGGGGTTTCCGAGTGTGGGCCCCATCCCTTCGGTGACACGGGCAGCCCGCGCTCGCATCTGCAGCCTGGGTCCCTAGCTCCACGGAGAGCAGAACAGAGCTTACTCACAAATAAGTGTGCCTGCTCTCATCTGTCTGGGGATCCCCTGAAGGACTAACAGAAGGCACTCAGCTCTTTTTCACCTCACATGGAACTCGAGCTAGAAAATCAAGAGTCATCTGAAACCACAGAGAGCAGAACTAACGATGAAAGGTGCCCGTGACAAAAGGTTACCATCTTTATACCACAGGTCACCCAGATGCGGGGGCAAAAGCTGGGGAGGGGGTCCCCTTTCACAAATAAGCATGGATGGTAATTCAGAAGACAGTATGCATGTCCACAGCAAGATGCAACCTCAGAACATCCGACAGAACGCTAAGCTTCTACCTTGCATTCATCACTGAGCGCCATGCAAGCCTGGCTGAGGATTGAAAGGCTGCCCCAGAACAGGGCTGATCTACAAAGCCCAGGAGAGACATTCTTCTATTTGTTTGTTTAGGACTTTGGGGGGAAGGGGGAATTAAGTCAGCTCCTGTCACTCAAAGCCATCTGTCAAAACACTAGCTGAACACAGGCAAAGGAACGGAAAATGTACCAACCACACACGACAAGGAATCATCTTTGCAGAGAATGGTTTTGGAAAATCACTAAACAAGTCACAGCTTTCAACAATCAAAAAAAAAAAAAAAAAAATCAAACCCTGAAGAAAGTGGAGAATATGATTCACAGAATTATCACATTATAATAGTCATGTTTAGATGTCAACAAAAAAAAACCATAAGACATAAAAAGAAACAGCAAAGTATTCCCCATTCAAAGAAAACAATAATTTACTGTAATGTCCCTTAGGAATTCCAGACATCATGTTTACTGGGCAAAGGATACATTCAAAAAAGCTTGGGAAAAAACATGAAACATGAAAAAGGAAAAACAATGTATCACCAAAATTAATAAAGTATCAAAAAAGAAATATAAATTATAAAATGGAACCACGCAGAAATTTTGAAGCTGAAAATTACAGTAACTACAATAAAAAAAAAAAAAGGCACCAGCGTGGCTCAAGAGTGATTTCAGCAGGCAGAAGAAAAATCAGTTAAAGAGGACATTCGAAATTATTGACTCTGAGGCAAAGGGAAAAGGTATGAAACTGAACAAAGCCTAAGGAACCTGGTGGGACACCACCAAGCTGACCACAGAGACATTAGGAGAATTGCAAGGAAAGAAGAGAAAAGAAAAGGGACACAGAGAGTATTTGAAGAAGTCAAAAATCCTCCCAAATGAGATGAATTCCATGAATCCACAAATTCAAAACCCTCCATAAACTCTAGGTAAGATAAACTCACTATAATCAAACTGCTGAACTGCAAACAGAGAGAGAGAGATCTGAAAGCTGCATGAGAGAAAGGACTTGCCAAGTACAGGAAATCCTCAAGAAGACAAAAAGTTGGTGTCTCACGTCAGAAAGCAAGGAAGCCAAAAGGTAGTCAGATGACATGCTTATGCACTGAAAGAAAAAAACGTAAGTAATGAGTGAAAGCTACTACACACAGAATGGATATAAACATCTTGCTGTATAGCACAGAACTATATTCAACATGTTATGGCAAGCCATAATGAAAAAAGAATATTTAAAAAAAGAGTGTGTGTGTGTATAAATAACCAAGTCACTTTACTGTACAGCAGAAATTAACAATGTTGTAAGTCAATTATATGTCAATCTTTAAAAAAGAAATAAAAAACTTTGTAATGGTTCATCTATGTGTCAACTTATCTGGCCTCCAGGACACGTAGACATTTGGTCAGATGTTATTTTGGGTGTTTTGGGTGTTTCTGGCCAAGGTTAACATCTGAATTGGTTGCCTGAGTAAAACAGATACCCTCTGTAAATGTGAGTAGGCTTCATCCAGTCAACTAAAGACCTAAAAAGACAAAAAGGCCAAGTGAGAAGGAATTCCTCCTGCCTGACTGCACTGAGCTCTGACTTCAATCTTCTCCTGCCTTTGGGCTCAAACTGAAACAACGGTTCTTCTTGGATCTCAAGTTTGCCAGCTTTCAGTGCTGCAAGTTACATGACCGGTTCTCCTGGTCCTCAGGCCTTCAGACTAAGACTGGAAGTGCACTATTGGCTATCTTCCACCTTCAGCTTGCAGAGGATAGCTCTTATGACTTTTCAACCTCCATAACTGCATGAGCCAATCCCTTATGATAAATCTCTTCATATATACATATATACATATATATAATATAATCACACATACATACCACACCTTATTGGTTCTTTTTCTCAGGAAAACCCTGCTTGATACAACTGTCAAGCAAGAATCCTATACCTGGCAAAAGTGCCTTTCAAAAAAAGAGAAATAAACACATTGCCTCAGGGGCCTCCCCGGTGGCTCAGATGGTAAAGAATCTGCCTGCAAAGCAGGAGATCCTGTATCAGGCAGATCCCCTGGAGAAAGGAATAGCAACTCACCCCAGTATTTTTGCCTGGAGAATGCCACAGACAGAGGCGCCTGGCTGGCTATAATCCATGAGGTGATGAACAGCTGGACATGTCTGAGGGACTACTTCGACTTTCAGAGACATTCCCAGATAAACAAAAACTGGCAGAGTTCATTACTACCAGACCTATCCTATAAGTAAAACCAAAGGAAGTCCTTAAGTCTAAATGAAAAACAAAAAAAACTCTAGAAAGTAACACAACACCATATGAGGAAATAAAGATCTTCAGTGAAAGTAAACACACGGGCAAACACAGAGACCACTATTACTGTATCATTGATTTGTAACCTCACTGTTAGAAAATGGAAGCCAACTCACTGGAAAAGACCCTGCTGCTGGGAAAGACTGAAGGCAGGAGGAGAGGGGACGACAGAGGATGAGACAGATGGAAGTGTTAGGTAGGTAGAATAGGGAAAAGGAGTCCAAAATGGCGGTGGCTAAAAGACAAGGAAGGTCCAAGGACCAGAGTGAAAACTTCGGGCAGAACAAACAGCACTCCTGGCTAAGCCCAATTTGCATAGGGCAGGCCCAGGTGGAGGAAAAAACATATAAAAGGAGGAGCCAAAGCGCTTTCTCTCGGACTCTCTCTCCCACGTGCGTGCGCTCTTTTCTCTCTCTCTTTCCCTCTCTCTCTCTCTCTCTCACTCTCCTGCTATCTTCTAAATAAAATAGAGCTGTAACACTGATTTGCCTAAGAGCTGTAACACGGTTTGTCCAAGACCCAAGAGCTGTGATGCACCAAGGGCTTTAATGTCTGTCGCTCCAATTCTTTGTTGTGACGAGACAAAGAACCGAGGAACATACACTCGCGTGACAGAAGGCATCACCAACTCGATGGCTGTGAGTGTGAGCAGGCTCCGAGAGATGGTGAAGGACAGTCAAGCGTGGCACACTGCAGTCCAAGGGGTCGTAAAGAGGTAGACATGGCTGAGCGACTGAACAACAAACTCCATTGTTGACATCCTCCACAATTTAAAGACAAATACATGTTTTAATTATGTATTTATGTTGCTGACTAACAATGTATTCAACATAAAGATTTAATTTGTGACAACAACACAAACAATGGGAAAACCAAAGTGGTGTAGCACAGACAGCCATGCTACTGCAGTCAAGCTGGTGTCAATGTGAACCAGACTGTTATTAATTTAGGATGGTAACAGTCATCCTCATGGTAACCACAAAGAAAACAACTAAAAATGTAGGAAAAGAGAAGAGAATCCCAACAGTTCACTCCAAAAATCAATTAAACACACAAAAAAAGACAGTAAACACACAAATTACCTAAACTAACTCAAGAAGAATTAGAAAAATTTCAATGACCTGAATTACTAAAGAAGTAGCATCAATAACCAAAAACTTCCCAACAGAGAAAAGTCTAAGAACAAATGGATTCACTGGTGAATTATACCAAACATTTAAAGAATTAACACCAATCCTTTTCAAACTCTTCCCAAAAAAGTCAAGAGGAGGGAAGATTTCCTAACTCATTCAGTGAAGCCAGCATGACCCGGATACCAAGGACAAAGGTGTTACAGGAAAGAGAACTGAAGGCCAACACCCTTTGTGAATATAAACACAAAATCTCAACAAAGTTCTAGCAAGCTCAGCTCAACAGCATATTAAAAGGATTACATACTATTACTAAGAGGGATTTACCTCAAGAACTCCAAGGTGATTCAACATAAGCAAATCAGTCAATGAAATCCATGTTTAACAGTATGAGAGGGAAAACACACACACATAATCCTATCAGAAAATGCAGAAAATGCATTTAACAGCATCCAGACCAACCTGTCATGATAAAAACACTTAGAAAACTGGAAGTTGTAGGGAACTTCCTCAACCTGATAAAGGGCATCTACAGAAAATCCAGAGGTAAGAGCATATTTCATAGGAAAAACAATTCTCTCCCCCTAAGATCAGAAGAAAGACTAGGACGCTCATTTTTAGTGCAATTCAGCAATGTAGCAGAAGTTCTAGCCAGGGCAATTAGACAAGAAAATAACAATAGGCATTCAATTTGGAAGTAAAACTATTGCTATTCAGTCAAATGGTCACACACAATTTTTTTAATCTGTAAGAATCCACAAGAAAGCCACTAAAGCTAATTTCAGCAAAGTTGCAGGGTACGAGATCAAAACACAAAAATTAGTTGTGTTTCTATATACCTGCCACGAATGACCTAAAAAAGAAATTAAGAACAGTACAGGTTTCCCCCACTATCCACAAGCAGATCATTCCCATGAAAGTTTTCATAAGCTAAAATGGTGCAAAGCAAAAAAGCAATTGCCTTAGGACACACCTTGCTAACAACGCAGAAAATAAATCAAGATAAAGCAGAGTTTAAAGCCACGGCAGCTTGAGGCTGAGAAGCTTGAGTGTGGCCTTCCTTTTCCCTTCTCCAGACGTTACAACAGCTTGCACTTACTGGAGAATAAAATTTACCTCTCCACAGGCTGATTCTCAAAATCCTCTATAAAGTGGATCTGAACCACCTCAATGTCACTTCATGTCATTCTTGAGCACTAAACATCAGCGTTCCAAAAGGGTTCATTATTCCCTTCAGCCTTCTATGGCTCTCTCACCCACGAGCTTTTTCTTAAACTTCCTCTACTTAGGTCCTCACCCTCCAGGACCTGTGTGTCTTTATTTTTCTCTCAAAGTCTCCAAGATGTCTAAGATCATCAAGTCTAAGATGTCATCAAACTGTAAGACATCTACCAATTTTAGGGATGCTGGAATGTGAAAACATATAAGGCTAGACTCAGATCTTCCTCCTCTAAACTCCCTCAATACAGTGACTGTGTTTCTATGTAACTTGTCTCTTAAGCTCTGTATTATGACTTAATGTCTGCTGACCCCTGTTAGGTCACAGGCTTCTTGAGAACAAAATTTCCATGCTGCCCGTCTATGACACAGTAGAAACTTCCCTGAAGTTTGAGTACGAAAATACAGATTGCAGTGTGTAAAGGAAGGGAACAGCACTAATGGCACCTAGCTCACATTTATTAGCAGAATAAATTAGAGAATATACATTAAAATCAATGTGTAAAGTGGATCTTATTCAAATGCAGAATTTTGGTATTTTAAAAGATATATTTACTGAAAGGAAATGTCACACTGCAAATCTGTCACTCCTCAGTATCAGAAGCTACATTAGAGAGAATAGGAAACTGCTCTCCAGGGACCTCCACAGGTAATCACAGCCTGGCTCCAGGAGGGCAGTGCCCCCAGGCACTCCAGAGCAACCGGGTCTCAGCCGGGGCGGCTCCCAGGCCTGCTTCCAGACAGCAAGGCCTGTGACTGGCTCCTGTCTGCAGCCCTGGGAGTCTCAAGGAGAATGAGTAACAGAATATCCAGGGAGGTATGTGTAATTTGAAAATAAAACAGCAGTTTGTTCTTTTCTTTAAAAATTGTACTACTTATCCTGAATCTGCAAATAATAAAAAGAATGGTATATCTGAATGGAACACAGAGTCAGAACTGGGACAGCAAAAGGCACTTTGATGAAACGAGTGCCCTTAAGACATACAGAGGTCGGACAGTGTATGTCCTCCTTGGGGGCCTGGACCAGTGTACCAGCCTCTCACCAGGCCTCCTCCCTCCACACACCACCCTCCTCAACTCACCTTCCACACCAAGGGAGACACATAGCTGACACAGAGCTCATCAGGCCACTCCACTCCAACTTCAGTTACTCCCTGTCAGCTTGAGAATGAAAAGAACCTGGGCTCCCCCGGCTCTCCAGGACAATTTATTTATGAGCTTGACTTGATGCTCGGCAACACTGACTGAAATTTTCCATACGTCCGTCAAGCTTTGAGACTTTTGAGCCTCTGCTCAAGCTTCACCCAGCAGCGTCCCTTCTGTCTTACTCTATGGGTTCTGAACAATCCTTCGGAGCTCAGCTCAAGATTCCCAACTCATGAAAATGTCCATAAACCACATTAACAGCTCCTGCCTATGTGCTCAGTCGATCAGTTGTGTTCAATGGACTTCTGACCCCATGGACTTGTAGCCCACCGGGCTCCTCAGTGCCTCCCTCAAGTTTCTAAAAATGCATGTCCCCCTCTATAATTCACCTCACATCCCACTGAAATTTTAAAATGAAAGTATCCTTTAAAAGAAAAATCTCTTCCAGTAGACTATGCCACAAAACCAAGAACGAAGTGTTTTCAACTTTACAGTTCATTTACTTAACAGTCCCACTCAAGAAATGTTTTAACTGAACCAAAATGCTGATCTTAATGTTAGTTTTAAAGGAATTATTTCTTTCCATTGCTACAAAACAAAAACAAGAGGGTTTTGCTTAGTTTTAGTTTTCTTTTTGTTCTGGGTTTTTTTTTGGGGGGGAGGGTTATTCTTCAGCAAAGTCTTCTTAGCAAATGCTCAGGTACACAGATATATTGATGAATACTATACAGTAGCAAGACAGTTGTTGAGCTGGTCAATAAATGCTTTCAGATACATTCTGAAATATATCTGAATTAATTACCCTGTGCTGCTCTATATCACAGGCAACTGCACTTCCAAGCAGCCCTGCCCTCTGGCTTCTGGTAAGATCTGGAGAGGCCCAGTGCAGAGGCCCTGATGGGCACTAAACAGAAGAAGAGGGGAAAGGCGGAGTGCTTCTCCCAACACAGGCTGGACAGAAGCTTGCTTTCCCAGGACTCCCTCCTCCTCAAGACGGCCCTGCCCAGGGCTGCTCCAGCTCCACACATAACAGTCCAAGAAAGGACACAACCGCCTCTTCTCACTATCCTCCAGTCTTAGCGGGATCACAGACGCTTCCGGAGTGCTTCCTGTCTGTCTTTCAACTGGCCTTCTGGCTTCACACCAATTACCCCTGCATCTGGTTTCTGGATTAACTTTCCTCTTGAAAGACCCACTGTGGTCATTATTTTCTGGATGGCTCCTGACTGATTCTGTTTTAAAATGTCATTTAAACATGTGTTATCAAACAGCATAGCACCTCAGCATACCAGGGCATAAAAACTTTTAATCCTGAAAAAAGCTTATTACATAAAAATATTATTCTAAATACAGTTACAGGGGGTAGGAAGGGAAAAAAAGCAACCATGTACTAATTCCTAAAAGTAAAGAATCTCGCATTTTTTTCAAACCAAAGTGTTCCTCACTGGAATGAAGTCTTTCCTTAGCTGCAATGTTTGCCTGAATTAAGTCAATCACTCATAATAAAAATGTCACTTTTTACAAACTTATTTAGTAAAGGGAAAATTGGAAAGATTATGATAGTTGGAGTCACTGCAGGCCAAGACATCTGTTCGAAGGGAAAAAAATGTTAAAGACCTCCTGTCAGTGACATATCATTCAAATCCACAAAATTCTGTCCTCTTTAAAGACAAATTCAGTTAAAAAATAAACCTTTAACCATTAATCTTATTTCATAATTTTTAAAAGATCATAAAGTATTAAAGTTGCAAAGATATGCTTAAACATACAGAAGAAGGTAAAATCTGTAAACAGTTCAGTGTTAATAACTGATGACTATAGGCCTTCACGACTCCCCGCTCACGTGGTCCTTCAGTGAAATTCCTGAAATAAGAGTCAGTCTAACTTATCATCCATAAAGTATTTCAGGAAATGAAAACACTTTAGAGCAGAGAGAATATTTATTATTTTATTAAACAGTATTTCTTAATCAATTAGTTTGTTCTTTATCTCCACAGAAAAATACATAATACTGCACAACAATCCCCAATCTTAAAGCAAAATATCAATTTAATGTTGCAGACTTTAGAAGAATGAGATCTCTAAAGGGGATGTGTATGTGTGCTCAGTCGTGTCCAGTTCTTTGTGACCCCATAGACTATAGCCCGCCAGGCTCCTCTGTCCATGGAATTTCCCAGGAAAGAATACTGGAGGGGTTGCCATGCCCTCCTCCAGGGGATCCTCCCGACCCAGGGACCCAGCCCACTGTCTCCCACACCTCCTGCACTGGCGAGCGTATTCTTTACGACCAGTGCCACTTGGGAAACCCAGTAAGCATTTCCTAAGCAACTCTGCACTGTCACGCATTTTATGTAAATCACCTCACTTTACCTAAAACCCCTTAAGGTACTATCACTATGAAGAAAGGGAAACTCAAAAAGGAACATAATTGCTGCACCAATCAAGAGAAGCAAAACTCAAGTTTAGTCTAGTCTGGCTCTAGTGTCTGGTTGCTCCCTGCTTTCTCTGAAACAGTATTATCAAACTTTCACATGGTTTTAATATAGATAATCAGTTCAGTTCAGTCGCTCAGTCATGTCCAACTCTTTGCGACCCCATGGACTGCAGCACGCCAGGCCTCCCGGTCCATCACCAACTCCTGGAGCTTGCTCAAACTCATGTCCATTGAGTTGGTGATGCCATCCAACCATCTCATCCGCTGTTGTCCCCTTCTCCTTCCACCTTCAATCTTTCCCAGCATCAAGGTCTTTTCCAATGAGTCCGTTCTTCCCATCAGGTGGCCTAAGTATTGGAGTTTCAGCTTCAGCATCAGTCTTTCCAATGAATATTCAGGACTGATTTCCTTTAGGATGGACTGGTTGGATCTCCTTGCAGTCAAGAGACTCTCAAGAGTCTTCTCCAACATCACATTTCTTTTTTTTTTTTTTTTTTATAAACCGCGCTCTCCAGGTCCGAGGCCCCTAGAGTGGCAGCGCCCGGGCCTCTGGCAGCCGCGAGGGCCCACACCCGCCGCCGGGCCCGCCTGCAGCCCGCCGCCCCCATCACATTTCAAAAGCATTAATTCTTCGGTGCTCAGTTTTCTTTATGGTTCAACTCTCATATCCATACGTGACTACTGGAAAAACCACAGCTTTGACTAGATGGACCTTTATTGGCAATGCAATGTCTCTCCTTTTTAATATGCTGTCTAGGTTGGTCACAGCTTTTCTTCCAAGGAGCAAATAAATGTCTTTTAATTTCATGGCTGCAGTCACCATCTGCAGTGATTCTGGAGCCCAATAAAATAACATATCTGTTTCCATTGTTTCCCCATCTATTGACCTGAAGTGATGAGATCAGATGCCATGATTTTTGCTTTTTGAATGTTGAGTTTTAAGCCATCTTTTTCACTCTCCTTTTTCACTTTCATCAAGAGGCTCTTTAGTTCTTCTTTGCTTTCTGCCATAAGGGTAGTGTCATCTGCGTATCTGAGGTTATTGATATTTCTCCCGGCAATCTCGATTCCAGATTCCAGCTTGTGCTTCATCCAGCCCAGCATTTCTCATGATGTACTCTGCATACAAGTTAAATAAGCAGGGTGACGATATTCAGCCTTGACTTACTCTTTTCCCAATTTGGATCTAGCCCGTTGTTCCATGTCCAGTTCTAACTGTTGCTTCTTGACCTGCACACAGATTTCTCATGAGGCAGGTAAAGTGGTCTGCTATTCCAGTTTGTTGTGATCTACACAGTCAGAGGCTTTGGTGTACTCAATGAAGCAGAAGTAGATGTCTTTCTGGAACTGTCTGGCTTTTTCAATGATCCAACGGATGTTGGCATCTTCATCTCTGGTTCCTCTGCCTTTTCTAAATCCAGCCTGAATATCTAACTCTCAGTTCACGTACTGCTGAAGCCTGGCTTGGAGAATGTTGAGCATTACTTTGCCAGAGTGTAAGTTGAGTGCAATTGTGCGGTAGGTTGAACATTCTCTGGCTTTGCCTTTCTTTGGGATTGGAATATAATACTTCTTGAATAAAGAGAAGAGAGAGCTTGTAAGCATCCACAGTGTGCAAGCTCTGCACATAAACAGATCACAAGGATATTACCTCAGAAAGGTTGTAGGTAGTTACCAATTATCAAGCACTTCTCACTGAACAAAAGCCCTAAAATAAGAAGCATCTCTGAGCCAACCGCTAACCTACTCCCTTAGCTTTGTACATGACTTCTCATCATATGCTGATAGAACAACCTTGGTAGACATTGGTTATTTATTCCTCCTAGTTTTCTGATTAGGGTCCGAAAACTCAATAAAAATTGAGTTATTATCCTAGGTTTTATATGCAAATTTTGACATCTCCTTTCTATTCCCTATGCAGTCCCCGATATCCTACATAGTACTCCATTTTTCAAAACACCCATTCCACTGAAGGAATACATTTCACACCACAACCCAGTACACATACACATGTTATAGAACTAAGACAAAAATGTCCTGGTGACCACATTTACCAGAGAAGGCAATGGCAAGCCAATCCAGTGCTCCTGCCTGGAGAATCCCATGGACGGAGGAGCCTGGTAGGCTGCAGACCATGGGGTCGCTAGGAGTCGGACACAACTGAGCAACTGAACGACTTCACTTTTCACT
>NW_011494946.1:2933411-2943321 GCF_000754665.1 Bison bison bison | reverse complement strand
TAGGCTGCAGACCATGGGGTCGCTAGGAGTCGGACACAACTGAGCAACTGAACGACTTCACTTTTCACTTTCATGCACTGGAGAAGGAAATGGCAACTCACTCCAGTGTTCTTGCCTGGAGAATCCCAGGGATGGGGGAACCTGGTGGGCTGGTATCTATGGGGTTGCACAAAGTCAGACACGACTGAAGCAACTTAGCAGCAGCAGCACCAATCACACTGTGCAGCATGTACTGGACACTTCCTAATTTATTTTAAATACTGGAAACAACCCACTAAATGGACCTCACAAACCACTACCATCAATCGTAACACCACTCCATAACCTAATCCCATTAAGGAAGTGCTCACCTGACCTGAGTGCTTTTCCTTCCTCTTCCTCTCCAAACTGGAGGAGGAGAAGTTACTGAGAAAAAGAAAAGGAAAGGGAAAAGGCACCACATGTCCCAAGGGTTTACTCGAAAGTATGATGGTTCATGGGATCATTTGCATTAATGTCCTTTAACACTATGGTGAAATTTATTTTTTAATAAAAGTTAAAACTTACCATTTCTAACCATTTTTAATTGTAAACTCAGCACCACTGAGCACATTCACCATGTGCCAGCGCCACCACAATCCATTCTCAGAGCTCTTCCAACATCCCAAACAGAGACTCTACACCAATTAAGCAATAATTCCCTGTTACCTCTCCCTGGCCCCTGGTAACCTGTAATTAACTTCTATAGTAACATTTTATAAACATATAGAAAAAAGTGAAAATAAAATAAAGAATCTCTATACATACATGACCTCTACTCAACAAACTAGTTAATTTTGCTATTTTCATTCACCAGTCCCTAGCTTCCTATCATTTTAACCCAACTTAATTTTAAAAATATAAAAACTATAGACTTTTTTTTACACAACCACAATGTCATCACAGCTAACAATATTAACTCTAATTTCTCAGTATCATGGAAGTTTTATGAACAAATATGAAAGTTTTATAAACATATTCAACTTAATTATCAAAAATATTTCTCACCAAATTTCATTAACTCAGCAATGATTTCTGAATAATTTCCTGCATAACTATTACATAAAAAATAATTAATATTCAACACCAACTGTACCACAATATTTCAATGGAAAACTTTCTGTAGAATTCCACAGTAGTTACCAATATTGCTAAGACACCAAGCAAAGAATGCACTGTTTTTCATTAAAAATCTAAAACATTACCTAGTGTCCTCAGTGGAATGTTTCCTCTGCAAAACACCACAAAAGTAACCTGGTAAAACCTGATACTATTATTTATTTTATACAAGCAATCATTAGTAAGCAGAAAAGTCTCATTATCTGGTGTTCCTTTAAAAAATGGACTACCACATGAAATTAACAAATGAACATTTCACACAAAGATGGCTATAATAAAGGACAGAAATGGTGTGGACCTAACAAAAGCCAAGACATTAAGAAGAGGTGGCAAGAATACATAGAACAACTGTTCAAAAAAGCTCTTAATGACCCAGACAACCACGATCGTATAATCACTTCCCTAGAGACAGATATTCCAGAATGTGAAGTCAAGCGGGCCTTACGAAGCATTACTATGAACAAAGCTGGTAAAGGTGATGGAATTCCAGAGAAACTATTTCAAATCCTAAAAGATGATGCTGTGAAAGTGCTGCACTCAATATGCCAACAAATTTGGAAAACTCAGCAGTGGCCACAGGACTGGAAAAGGTCAGTTTTCATTCCAATCTCAAAGAAGAGCAACGCCAAAGAAGGTTCAAACTACCATACAATTGCACTCATTTCACATGGTAGCAAGGTAATGCTAAAAATCCTTCAAGCTGGCTCAACAGTATGTGAAATGAGGACTTCCAGATGTTCAAGCTGGATTTAGAAAGGGCAGAGGAATCAGAGATCAAATTGCCAACATCCGCTGTTTCATGGAAAAAGCAAGAGAGCTACAGAAAAACATTTCCTTCTGCTACACTAAAAGCTTTGACTGTGTGGATCACAACAAACGTGGAAAATGCTTAAAGAGATGGGAATACCAGACTACCTTACCTGCCTCCTGAGAAACCTATACCAGGTCAAAAAGCAACAGGTGCTACAATGTTAGAACTACACATGGAACAACGAACTGGTTCAAAATTGGGCAAGGAGTGTATCAAGGCTGTATCAAGGCTGCCCTACTTCTTTAACTTATAATGCAGAGTACATCATGCAAAATGCCAAGCTGGATGAAGCACAAGCTGGAATCAAGATTGCAGGGACAAATATCAGTAACCTCAGATATGCAGATGACACCCCCCTAATAGCACAAAGTGAAGAGGAACAAAACAGCCTCCTAATGAAGGTGAAAGAGAAGAGTGAAAAAGCTGGCTTAAAACTCAACATTCAAAAAGCAAAGATCATGGCATCCGGTCCCATCACTTCACGGCAAATAGATGGAGAAACAATGGAAACAGTGAGATACTTTATTTTCTTGGGCTCCAAAATCACTGTAGACAGTGACTTCAGTGTATTAAAAAGCAGAGACATCACTTTGACGACAGAGGCCCATCTAGTCAAAGCTATGGTTTTTCCAGTAGTCACATATGGATGTGAGGGTTGGACCATAAAGAGGTCTGAGCATGAAAGAACGGACGCTTATGAACTATGGTGCTGGAGAAGACTCCTGAGAGTCCCTTGGACAGGAAAGAGATCAAACCAGTCAATCCTAAAGGAATCAACCCTGAATATTCATTGGAAGGACTGATGTTGAAGCTGAAGCACCAATACTTTGGCAACCTGATGGGAAGAACTAATTGGAAAAGACCCTGATGCTGGAAAGACTGAAGGCAGGAGGAGAAGGGGACAACAGAGGATGAGATGGTTGGATGGTATCATCAACTCAATGGACATGAGTCTGAGCAAGCTCCAGGAGTTGGTGCTGGGAAGGGAATCCTGGCGTGCTGCAGTCCATGGGGTCACAAAGAGTTGGACACGACTGAGCTAACGAACTACAAGTTGAACTTAAAACTAGATTGCTTTTGTTTAACCTACCTTAATAGTATTATAGAAAATGATGATATCATTGTACCTAAAAATCTCTAGTGCTGCAAAAAACTCAAACTAGAGTACTCTGAATAAACATGAATAAATCCTACTTTACAGACAATACTGGTAATTTTTCTAGTCATGAGGAGTGACTGATTCACATAGAGTTTGATATCATGAAATAACATTCATTTTCAAAATATAAAAGACTGGAAAAGATAAGTCAAAACAGGGGCTGATTCAAATTTAACCTATAATCTTTCACATGATACAACCTCTAGTTAAGAAAAAGAAATTATCAGTCTATAGAATATCAACAACGAAATATGAAACATAAAGTCAAATGTAAACAAGAAAAAAAAACGTCTACGGGAGTTTCATACAGTGTCTTTTTTAACCCTGTGTACTTTTACTAATGCAAAATACATCAGTTTAGAAAGTATAAGATTAACATTCTTCGAAGTTTATGATTAAAGGGATTACCTCCAAGATCAAAAGCAGCCCTGCACAAATACCAATAAAACATGATATAACTGCACAAAAATTTGCTGCTGTTCAACTTCTGCATTGCATGAGCATCCTAAGTAAATCAAGAAAATTAAAATATTTAGGATGCTTAATATGAAGCATATGTATATATTTAAAGTTGTACCACTATCATTACCCAATTTATATTCAAAATATTTGATTGAAAATCTAGAACTTCATAAAAGACAAGAAATGTCTGATTTGTTTTTAGTCTTTGTCTCTGTAACCTGAATAAACTCAAAATCTACAAATAAAACATATCACTATAACCAACATTCTAAAAATGATGTCACACTCCAAAAATAAAAACTTCTGAATTGTCATCATTATAAAATTTCTTAAATTTGCCACGTATGGTTTTAATGCAATCAACTAGTACATTCTACATAGTTATCACTACTAAATGAGAGAGAGAATTGAATAAAGAAAACTTAAAACAGAGAAATAATTTTCAAGGTATACAAGTAATTCTACATTATAAAAGACTATTTCACGTCTTGACTATAAAGAAAAAGCAGCAGAGAAAGGAAGCTCTAGATCAAAACATCTTACAGAGGTTTGAGTTCTCAACTCAGCAGTAACTAGGGTACTCTGATGGCTCTTAGTCTAAATTATTGAAGGCCAGTGAATTTATTTAACTTCTGAACACTAAAACATAAAGCTTTTAGCACATATTTTATAACCATCTTTTGACCAAATAAATAAAATATTCAGGTTTGCCATAAAGTTTGGGCTTCCCTAGTGGCTCAGATGATAAAAAGAATTCACCTGCAATGCAGAAGAGACCTGGGTTTGATCCCTTGGTAGGGAAGATCCTCTGGAGGGCATGGCAACCCACTCCAGTATTCTTGCCTGGAGAATCCCATGGACAGAAGAGCCTGGTAGGCTACAATCCACGGGGTCGCAAAGAATTAGACACAACTGAGCGACTAAGCACAGCACAACACACAGCTGTCACCATGAACTTTAACTCTGGGAGACAGAAAATAAACAGATAAATTTTATACACAACACACACACACACATATATATGTATATATATGAAAGTGAAAAAGTCAAAGTGTTAGTCATGTCTGACTCTTTGTGACCCTGTGGTCCAGCCAGGGCTCCTCTGTCCATGGGATTCTCCAAGCAAGGATAATGGAGTGGGTAGCCAATCCCTTCTCCAGGGGATCTTCCCAAAGCAGGGACTGAACCATGTCTCCTGCATTGCAGGCAGAATCTTTACCATCTGAGTCCCGATCAGATCCTTCCGTCCAAATCAGATCCAGGGAAGTCCAATCCTTCCTTCTTACCTGCCATGAATAATGGGAAGCTGCCTAAATTGCAGGCAGCGGACACAGCTGACGTGATGCAAAATTAACCACCAACTCAACAGGTAAAGCCACATTCTGGTAATTTCTTAACTTCGAAATTTTTATTTTTATTACTTCCAGTGTCCATGACTCATCATTATCAACTTATCTATGTAATTTGTACAATAAACAATTTCAAATTCCTTGCCAGATTCAACTTACCATTCTGTCACTCCACAGTACCGGGTGGAAACCCCTAGGTACTCAGGGCATTTTACAAACACTGCTATATTCCCCATGATACACCTGTAAGATAGTCTTATCCTCATTATACAGGTAAGAAGACTTAAGTGTCAGAAGGGTTAACTCACACAACGAGGACTGAATTACTAAATGAGGGAGCCAGATTCTAATGTAGGCTCATCTGACTAACTTTAAGGTCTATTTGTTCTTCCCACTATTCTAGACTCTCATTTATACTAAACTTCTATGGATTAAAAAAAAAATCTCCCCCACCCCCCCAAAAAAAAATCTCCCACTATGTTTTTCCAGAAATTTGATTTGGGGTTGAGAGATGAGAATAAAGTTGTTTCCAGGAATTATTTTTTAAAATACTAAGACCCAATTTTCTCCAAATTATTCTTGGTTTAGCTTTCAGTATTTAAAATACGAATATTAAAAGTTACATTGTTGATTCAGCAAGACTTCAAGGTATGCATTAATCACCACAAAAGTTTTCCTATAACATACTGAAGATTCTGAACACAGCAGAGTTCAAAAGTTAAAGTATTATATCAGTAAAAATATTGGCAAACAGTATCTGTTTGTTAAGTATAAACACAACAATTTTCTAAGATAAAATAACTATGTGGAGCTCAGAACTGCTGAGGTCTACTAAAATCTGTCATTCTAAACACTAGAAACAATCAGAAAAATATCTATCCATATTTTCTTTACAATCAGAGAATAATATTATGCAATTCTGTCTGACAATGTCATTACTTCACCTTTACTCTTAAAATGGATTTTCATTGGGTACAGAATACTAAGATGGCAATTTTTTCCCAGCACACTGACGTCCATTTCAGCTCCTGAGCAGTCAAATGGCCACACCTACTTTAAAGGTGATCTGTAATGCAGAGTTCCAAAGAACAGCAAGGAGAGATAAGAAAGCCTTCCTCAGTGATCAATGCAAAGAAACAGAGGAAAATAATAGAATGGGAAAGACTAGCAATCTTTTCAAGAAAAACAGAAATACCAAGGGAACACTTCATGCAAAGATGGGCTCAATAAAGGAGAGAAATAGTATGGAACTAACAGAAGCAGGAGATATTAAGAAGAGGTGGCAAGAACACAGAGAAGAACTATACAAAAAAGACCTTCATGACCCAGATAACCAGAATGGTGTGATCACTCACATAGAGCCAGACATCATGGAATGCGAAGTCAAGGGAGCCTTAGGAAGCATCACTACGAATACAGCTAGTGGAAGTGATGGAATTCCAGTTGAGCTATTTCAAATCCTGAAAGATGATGCTGTGAAAGCATGGCACTCCATATGCCAACAAATTTAGAAAACTCAGCAGGGGCCACAGGACTGGAAAAGGTCAGTTTTCATTCCAATCCCAAAGAAAGGCAATGCCAAAGAATGCTCAAACTACTGCACAACTGCACTCATCTCACACGCTAGTACTCCAAATTCTCCAAGCCAGGCTTCAGCAGTACATGAACCATGAATTTCCAGATGATCAAGCTGGATTTAGAAAAGGCAGAGGAACCAGAGATCAAATTGCCAACATCCACTGGTTCAACGAAAAAGAAATAGTTCCAGAAAAACACCCACTTCTGCTTTACTGACTAGGCTAAAGCCTTTGACTGTGTGAATCACGACAAATTGTGGAAAATTCTTCAAGAGATGGGAATACCAGAGCACCTGATCTGCCTCCTAAGAAATCCATACGCAGGTCAGGAAGCAACAGTTAGAACTGGACATGGAACAACAGACTGGCTCCAAATTGGGAAAGAAATACGTCAAGGTTATATATTGTCACCCTGCTTATTTAACTTACATGCAGAGTACATCATGGGAAATGCCAGGCTGGATAAAGCACAAGGTGGAATCAAGATTGCCGGGAGAAATATCAATTACCTCAGATATGCAGATGACACCACCCTTATGGCATAAAGCAAAGAACTAAAGAGCCTCTTGATGAAAGCGGAAGAGGAGAGTGAAAAAGCTGGCTTAAAGTTCAGCAATCAGAAAACGAAGATCATGGTATCTGGTCCCATCACTTCATGGGAAATAGACGGGGAAACAGTGGAAGCAGTGACAGACTTTATTTTTATGGGCTCCAAAATCACTGCAGATCGTGACTGTAGCCATGAAATTAAAAGACGTTTGCTCCTTGGAAGAAAAGCTATGACCAACCTAGACAGCCTATTAAAAAGCAGAGACGTTACTTTGCCAACAAAGGTCTGTCTAGTCAAAGCTATGGTTTTTCCAGTGGTCACATACAGATGTGAGCGTTAGACCATAAAGAAAGGTGAGCACTGAAGGACTGATGCTTATGAACGGTGGACTTGGAGAACAGTCTTGAGAGTCCCTTGGACTGCAAGGAGACCCACCCAGTCAATCCTAAAGGAAATCAGTCCTGAACATTTACTGGAAGGACTGATGCTGAAGCTCAAACTCCAATACTTTACTCATCTGATGAGAAGAACCGACTCATTGGGAAAAGACCCTGATGCTGGGAAAGATTGAAGGTGGGAAGAGAAAGGGACAACAGAGGATGAGATGGTTCGATGGCATCACCAACTCGATGGGCATGAGTTTGAGTAAACTCTGGGAGTTGGTGATAGACAAGGAGGCCTGGCGTGCTGCAATCCATGGGGTCACAAAGAGTCAGACACAACTGAGCGACTGAACTGTCTTTTGTTCACTGCCATCTTTTAAGATGTTCTCTTCACTGCTGGTGCCTTCTCTATCACTGATGTGTCTAGGTGTATATTTCCCATTAGCTATTCTGCTTTTCTCTCTCTGAACTTACTCCATTTGTTGCCTGATGTTTTTCCTCAGTTCTGGAAAATCCTCAGCTATTATAAAGCACTCCCTCCTTTCGCAGTATTTCTCCCTTCTACAATTAGAAAGCCAGTGAAATACTGTAAGACCTTCTCATTCTGTGTTCTATAAACCTTAATCCCTTTCTTTTTACCCACTTCCTTGTCCTTCTGTGCTACATTCTGAATTATTTCTTCTCTCCCACGTCCAGTTAATCAATTCTCTTTAGTTGCATTTAACCTACCATTAACCCATATTCACCAAGTTTTTCATTACAACTAGTAATTTTTTATTTCTAGAAATTTTGTTCAGGTCTTTTTAAAATCTGCTAGATTTCTCATTCCTTGCAGATTATTTTCCATATTTTTGTAAACATAATAAACAGCTATTTTATAATCACTATCTCATAATCCCACTATCTGTGGTTTCTGAGGGCCTACTTCTGCCAGTTGTTTCTGCTCTTTCTCACCCATGGTGCCTCGTTGCCCTGTGTACTTGGTTATATTTTATTGTGGGCTAAATCTTTGGAAAACTATGTGTGGGAATCCCTAGGACCTAAGATTCAAATGTATTCTACATGAGACGTCTTTTATTTGCTTCTCCCAAGCACCTAGAACCACTTTAGATTCACAACTTGAGGTGAGGTCTGTACCACAGGTGACATTGAATATGAGCTGCAAACCAAGGAGAGAGAAGACCTCTGGTTATAACTTCTTAGGAACCGGTGTTTTCCTCAGCTCCCAGGCAGCTATTCCTGCACCCTCAAATAAGCAAGAGCATGGGAAGGACTTCAATCTCAGTTTAACCATACTCTATAGACACGTTTTTGGAGTCAATTTTATAGGGAAAGAATTTCCATTAGTCTCCTCTCCTTCAGCCTAACTGGGTTATAATTTCTACACCCTGTGCCTTATAAGGGCTTCAAAGTAAAACTTCCCTAGAATAGTTTTAATTCTGAATTAAATTTTTAATTAGTTTTAATTTTAATTTTAAATAGTTTTAATTCTGAATTCCTACTTTCATGAAGATCTGGAGCTGGTAATTTCTTACTCTCATGTCAGCTTTTAAAAAGGAGGGGGAAATAAAAAAAAACTGTTTTCCAGCATTTCTAATTCTTTTCAAGGTATTGTTTGGTCCATATAACCTAGCTGAACATTATCTTGTTTTCTGTTTTAATAGGTTTCATATTTTTGTATTTCAATCACTACAAGTTTCATTTTGTGGGAAATTGTAACACTGAAGCCAAGGAACAACTTGTCTTTATTCACTGTGATTTTCTGGTACTATCGAGGACAGAATTTGACAAATTCTAAAACATATCAATTCCATTTTATTATAAGACAATTAAGAGATGGAGATGATTCTGAGATTAATTCCCCAGGCATCTTAATTGCTAAGGAATTTATTGGCCTACTGATTTTTCCCAACCACCAATATCTATCAGTTCAGTTCAGTCGCTCAGTCGTGTCCGACTCTTTGCAACCCCATGAACTGCAGCACACCAGGCCTCCCCATCCATCACCAACTCCCGGAGTTCACTCAAACTCAGGTCCATCGAGTCAGTGATGCCATCCAGCCATCTCATCCTCTGTCGTCCCCTTCTCCTCCTGCCCCCAATCCCTCCCAGCATCAGGGTCTTTTCCAATGAGTCAGCTCTTCACATCAGGTGGCTAAAGTATTGGAGTTTCAGCTTCAACATCAGTCCTTCCAATGAACACCCAGGACTGATCTCCTTTAGAATGGACTGGTTGGACTTTCTTGCAATCCAAGGGACTCTCAAGAGTCTTCTCCAACACCACAGTTCAAAAGCATCAATTCTTCAGCACTCAGCTTTCTTCACAGTCTAACTCTCACATCCATACATGACCACTGGAAAAGCCATAACCTTGACCAGACGGACCTTTGTTGGCAAAGTAATGTCTCTGCTTTTTAATATGCTGTCTAGGTTGGTTATAACTTTCCTTCCAAGGTGTAAGCATCTTTTAATTTCATGGCTG
>NW_011494946.1:2931339-2933311 GCF_000754665.1 Bison bison bison | reverse complement strand
TGCTTTTTAATATGCTGTCTAGGTTGGTTATAACTTTCCTTCCAAGGTGTAAGCATCTTTTAATTTCATGGCTGCAATCACCATCTGCAGTGATTTTGGAGCCCAAAAAGATAAAGTCTGACACTGTTTCCCCATCTAT
This sequence comes from Bison bison bison, assembly GCF_000754665.1. Taxonomy (NCBI): domain Eukaryota; kingdom Metazoa; phylum Chordata; class Mammalia; order Artiodactyla; family Bovidae; genus Bison; species Bison bison. The sequence continues at coordinate 2,933,172 of NW_011494946.1, read as the reverse complement.
TTCCCATGAAGTGATGGGACCAGATGCCATGATCTTAGTTTTCTGATTGTTAAGCCTTAAGCCAACTTTTTCACTCTCCTCTTTCACTCTCATCAAGAGGCTTTTGAGTTCCTCTTCACTTTCTGCCATAAGGGTGGTGTCATCTGCATATCTGAGGTTATTGATATTTCTCCTAGCAATCTTGTTTCCAGCTTGTGCTTCTTCCAGTCCAGCGTTTCTCATGATGTACTCTGCATATAAGTGAAATAAGCAGGGTGACAATATACAGCCTTGACATACTCCTTTTCCTATTTGGAACCAGTCTGTTGTTCCATGTCCAGTTCTAACTGTTGCTTCCTGACCTGCAATATGTATAATATACAAAAATTCTGTATTTGAAACTACTGGAAGTTTGACCAAAGATGTAAAAAGATAACAAATAAGGAGAAGTGAGTTCAATCTTATTTCTGCCAAGAAACAAAATCGTAAAGAAAAAGACTAATATATGGAACTATACAAAAATGTAATAATTCTTCATAAAATTTTTTTAAATGATAAGCAAAATTGAAAGACAAAATTTATAATATTTCTATGTAATGGGTAGAATTAAAATCTATAGCACACAAAAAGCTCTTGGAAATCAGTAACAAACATCCCCCCTAAAATGGACAAAGAGTATAAATAGGCATTAAAGGAATTATAATAAAAGGAACCTATCAACTTTTGTTAACAGGTTAGCCAAAAACAATGATTTACAATTCCTTCTGGTAGCAGATAATGGGCAAATGTAATTTATACCCTGAACTAAAAATTAGGATACAAAGTAGTATTACCGATTAGGCAATTTGGCTATAGGTATCAAAATCTAAACTACACAAAGATACAACAATCTCACTTCTAAAATATAAGTAGAAATATATCAGTGTATGAATACTTCTGAAAAATTTTTAAAAACATTTTAAAAGTTCACTTTATATTTTTTAAATTGATATCACGGTTCTTTTGGAAGGCTGAAAGTACAAATAAATTAACTCATCCAAAATCTTTTACAGTGTTTTTCCCTTTTAGGTCTATACAGTAGATCCCACTTCCCAAAAAGGGTAGTACCAAAGAATATGCTAACCATCGGACATGCTAGTAAGGGCGTATTTTAAATCTTGCATGCTAGGCTTCACCATTACGTGAACCAAGAACTTCCAGATGTCCAAGCAGTGTTTAGAAAAGGAAGAATAACTAGAGATCAAATTGCCAACATTCACTGGATTATAGAGAAAGCAAGGGAATTTCAGAAAAACATCTATCTCTGTTTCATGGACTATGCTAAAGCCTTTGTGTGGATCATGAGAAACTGTGGAAAGCTCTTAAAGAGATGGGAACATCAGACCATCTTACCTGTCTCCTGAGAAACCTGTATGAGGTCAAGAAGCAACAGTCAGAACCCTGTAGGAGCTACTGACTGATTTAGGATCAAGAAAGGAGTACAACAGGGCTGTCTGCAGTCGGCCTGTTTATTTTACCTATACGCTGAGCACATCAGGAGAAATGCCAGGATGGATGAGTTACAAGCTGGAGTCAAGATAGGTGGGAGAAACATCAACAACCTCAGATATGCAGATGATACCACTCTAATGGCAGAAAGTGAAGAGAAACTAAAGAGCCTCTTGATGAGGGTAAGGAGGACAGTGAAAGAGCTGGCTTAAGACTAAATACTTTAAAAAAAAAACTAAGATCATGGCATCCAGCCCCATTACTGCATGGCAAACAGAGGTGGGGGAAAGGTAGACACAGTGACAGCTTTCCTCTTCTTGGGCTCTGAAGTCACTGCAGATGGTGACTGCAGCCATGAATGACCAT
>NW_011494946.1:2928224-2931239 GCF_000754665.1 Bison bison bison | reverse complement strand
CATGGCATCCAGCCCCATTACTGCATGGCAAACAGAGGTGGGGGAAAGGTAGACACAGTGACAGCTTTCCTCTTCTTGAGCTCTAAAGTCACTGCAGACAGTGACTCCAGCCATGAATGAGAAGACGATTACTTCTCAGCAGGAAAGCAATGACAAACCTAGATGGTGTGTTGAAAAGCAGAGACATTACTCTGCCAACAAAGGTCCATATAGTCAAGGCAACTGGGTCTTCCCAGTGGTCACATACAGTTGTGAAAGCTGGACTATAAAGAAGGCAGAATCGCAAAGATTTGACACATTTGAACTGTGGTGCTGGAGAAGACTCCTGAAAGTCCTGTGGACAGCAAGGAGATCAAACCAGTCAATTGTAAGGGAGATCAACCCTGAATATTGACTAGAAGGACTGATGCTGAAGCTGAAGCTCCAGTATTTTGGTCATTTGATGCGTACAGACGACTCACTTGAAAGGCCCCTGACGCTGGGAAAGATTGAGGGCAGAAGAAGAGGGCTTCAGAGGATGAGACGGCTGGACAGCATCACCGATGCAATGAACATGAACTTGGGCAAACTCTGGGAGATGGTGAGGCCTGGCACACTGCAGTCCATGGAGTCACAAAGAGTCAGACATGACTGGGCAGCTGAACAACAACAAAGTAGATTAACTAAACATGGTCATACATTTTTTGTCACCTTCTCCACCGAGATATGGAACTTAATTCTCCCCCCATTGAATCAGGGCTATCGTCTATTTAACCAATAGAACACAGGAGAAGTAACACGCATCAATATTAAGCCTAATCTTTAAAAGCACTGGCTGCTTGCACTTCCTTCCTTTCAGAATGCTTGTTCCTGGGACACTCATTCTCAGAGCGTAGCAGTCACACCAGGCCGCACACAGAGGCCTCACGTCGGTGCCTGATCAACAGCCCTCCTTTAGCTCCCAAACAGCAGCCATCGTCAACTGCCAGCCTTGTGAGTGAACCAGCTTAGACGCAGAAACTATGACCTCCAATGAGCAGACACCAAGTAAAATAGAGATAAGCCTCCCCTACCAAGTGCTTTAGTAATTATAAAATCATGAGTAAATAAACGTTACTGTTGTCTTAAGCCAGTTAGGTTTGGAGTAGCTTATCATACAGCAGTAATAATTGCAACAGCCTCTTACTCACTGCTCTGTTTTCAGCACCTAGAACGGTACCTATTACAGGACATCTCCTATTAATAGATACAGCACCAGAGTAGGAGTAAAGATGATATGCATGGCCTTGGAGCTCACGGAGCACTCAAAGGGAGACACAGGCTATGAGGTAAAAAGACAATCCTGATACATAATAAATTTTACAGAAGAGTACAGGTTATTTGGCCAAATAGGAAGGGCACAACACAGACTTAGTGGTTTAGAGCAGCTTCCTTGGGTAGTAGCATTCAAGCTGAGACGTCACTGGAGTCTGTAAGATTGCAAGAGAATATTCCAAGCTTGAGGCAAGCAAAATCATAAACCGTTGCAAAAATGCAGTTTCAGCACTTGACAAAGCAATCAGAGTAGAGGCGAGTGGAAGCAGCAGACGCAGACTGAGAAACAAGCGACGGAGAGCACAGCCTGCCCTCCGACCGGACAAGCAGGCTCTCTGCACGTCTCACCCATGGCGGGTGGAATCCGCAGACACCTCAGGCAGACTGCCAGTGACCTGTGCCTCCGTGAACATGCGTATCGGCTGGGGGTCCTGGAACCAATCCCGGATGGACACTGAGGGGACTGCATTAAAGGGCTGTGCGCTGTGGTGTTAGGAGAATCAGACGAGATCCGGCCACATGGGACGCCAAAAGCAAAACTGCACAGAAACACAGGCAAAGATGATCTGAGATCAACAGACAGCACACCAGTGTAGCAGCACTGGGGACAGAGAGACGGTGCACTCAAGAGGCAGGATCCAGAGTCTGGTGCCTTTATGTGAGGACTGGGGAGAAGGGAATAAAGTATAACTGCCAGGTTTCTGGCTGATCAAAACTAAAGAGACAGTGATGCCCTTCAGTGAGATAATAAACTTGGGAGGGGGAGGAGGTTTTCTATAAGAAGACGGTAAGTTCAGTTGCAGACATACTGAAAATGAGCTTTCCCAGGCCACACAAAACAGAGTTCTCCAGGAGGCAATCAGATCCCCAGGTCTAAAGCTCAGGGAAGAAATCAAGTTGGAGCTAAAGTAACAGACTCTGCAGAACAATAATCTCTCACTGCAGCCTCTGGAGTTCTCATCCCCCAGCCCAGCTACATCTCTACAATTCTCCCCCATTTGTCTCTACAAAGTGTATCTCCTTCATTTCACTAAGCCTTCCAAAGCAGTGGTTTGACTTTATGAGGAAACCCAAGTTTAATCAAAGTCTTGCCACATCCTTTGCAAGGCAGGATGCATGACGGCCACAAGTTCGGGGCACTCTGCGGTAGTTCTCGTGACAACAGGCTAGAGCCCTGCTCTGGACGTTCCCACGACAGCACGTGTATCTGGGTAAAGGAAAAAGGGGGCAGGGGAGCTACTGCGTGAAGAAAGAAAACAAGGTGCATCCGGAGAGTAAAACAGGAAGCCAAATAATCATCAAAAGGACAAAATCAAAAGTTCATGGAGTAAATCAGAACTCAGAAAGGGGGGCAGAGGAGGAGGAGCTGGGGGCACGGCCCCATGCTGGGCTCTCCCACTCCACCTGCCTCTCCACCAACTCTGCTGTCGCTGCCTCCTGGTCTGCTGATCACTTCCCAGTGGCCTCCACCACACTCAGTTTGGACAATCACAGGCCTTAGGTTGGAGAACTTTAAGTAGACCACAGAAAGACAGTGGCTTGAAAAGAAAACTCACCGTAAGGAGTAGAAAATTACACACCTGACCAGAAAAAAAGAAACTCATGATGCTTGATACTCAAGCCAACACAGTGATGCAGAGTTTGATTTCTCTACAAAAATGGTTTATCTACCTGGAAAAGGTAAGAGAATCAACTGAAAAGCTGTGAATATGAAGAGTCAGA
>NW_011494946.1:2927296-2928124 GCF_000754665.1 Bison bison bison | reverse complement strand
GAAGAGTCAGAAAGTGACTGGCTACAAAATACATACACATAAAACATCAACAGCTATTCTATCTACCAGTAATTGTCTGATTCGAAAGATACACACATGCGCACACACCCACAGGAAAATTCTATGCACAACCACAAAAAATAAAATACCTGTGTGACTGAATAGAAGACCAATGACAAAGTTTCTGATATCCACAGAGAAACAATCAGTTCAGTTCAGTCGCTCAGTCGTGTCCGACTCTTTGCGACCCCATGAATCGCAGCACACCAGGCCTCCCTGTCCATCATCAACTCCCAGAGTTCACTCAAACTCATGTCCATCGAGTCAGTGATGCCATCCAGCCATCTCATCCTCTGTCGTCCCCTTCTCCTCCTGCCCCCAATCCCTCCCAGCATCAGAGTCTTTTCCAATGAGTCAACTCTTCGCATGAGGTGGCCAAAGTACTGGAGTTTCAGCTTCAGCATCAGTCCTTCCAATGAACACCCAGGACTGATGTCCTTTAGAATGGACTGGTTGCAGTCCAAGGGACTCTCCAGAGTCTTCTCCAACACCACAGTTCAAAAGCATCAATTCTTCGGCGCTCAGCTTTCTTCACAACCCAACACTCACATCCATACATGACCACTGGAAAAATCATAGCCTTCATTAGATGGACCTTTGTTGGCAAAGTAACGTCTCTGCTTTTTAATATGCTGTCTAGGTTAGTCATAACTTTCCTTCCAAGGACTAAGCGTCTTTTAATTCCATGGCTGCAATCACCATCTGCAGTGATTTTGGAGCCCAAAAAGATAAAGTCTGACACTGTTTCCCCATCTATTTCCCATGAAG
>NW_011494946.1:2918134-2927163 GCF_000754665.1 Bison bison bison | reverse complement strand
TCACTCTCATCAAGAGGCTTTTGAGTTCCTCTTCACTTTCTGCCATAAGGGTGGTGTCATCTGCATTTCTGAGGTTACTGATATTTCTCTCAGCAATCTTGATTCCAGCTTGTGCTTCTTCCAGCCCAGCATTTCTCATGATGTACTATGCATAGAAGTTAAATAAGCAGGGTGACAATATACAGCCTTGACGTACTCCTTTTCCTATTTGGAACCAGTCTGTTGTTCCATGTCCAGTTTTAACTGTTGCTTCCTGACCTGCATATAGGTTTCTCAAGAGGCAGGTCAGCTGGTCTGGTATTCCCACCTATTTCAGAATTTTCCACAGTTTATTGTGATCCACACAAAGGCTTTGGCATAGCCAATAAAGCAGAAATAGATGTTTTTCTGGAACTCTCTTGCTTTTTCCATGATCCAGTGGATGCTAGCAATTTGATCTCTGGTTCCTCTGCCTTTGCTAAAACCGGCTTGAAGATCTGGAAGTTCACGGTTCACATATTGCTGAAGCCTGGCTTGGAGAATTTTAAGCATTAATTAGTGTGTGAGATGAGTGCAATTGTGCGGTAGTTTGAGCATTCTTTGGGGTTGCCTTTCTTTGGGATTGGAATGAAAACTGACATTTTCCAGTCCTGTGGCCACTGCTGAGTTTTCCAAATTTGCTGGCATACTGAGTGCAGCACTTTAACAGCATCATCTTTCACGGTCTGAAATAGCTCAACTAGAATTCCATCACCTTCACTAGCTTTGTTCGTAGTGATGCTTTCTAAGGCCCACTGGACTTCACATTCCAGGATGTCTGGCTCTAGGTGAGTGATCACACCATCATGATTATCAGTTTTTCTTAAACAAAAAAATGCAGGCACAGAAGGATATGAGCTACAATAATGTTCAGTGCCCAGGTGGCTCAGTGGTCAAGAATCCCCCTGCCAATGAAGGAGTCATGGGTTTGATCCCTGGGTTAGGAAGGTCCCCTGGAGGAGGGAATGGTACCCACTCCAGTATTCTTGCCTGGAGAATCCCCATGGACAGAGGAGCATGGTGGGCTATAGTCCATAGGGTCACACAGTTGGATACAACTTAGTGACTGAGCCTGCGTAATTTCAGTGCATCACTTCTTGTCAGAAAGACTGACAGGAAGCTAGGTGTCCAAGAACGGAGGACTACTTACAGTCCAGTCAAACAATGAAAGAGTATGAAGTGATCAAAAAGTATGTGGAAGAGTTACAGCACTAATATTAAAAACCAAATGAAAAACAAATGCAAGCAAAAGAATAGCAAGAACCATTTTTAGTTAAAGAAAATGGAATTATCTACATGTACGCATGTTTATCTGTGTATAGCTACAATATACATACACACAACACACGATAAAAAAATTAAAATAATCCTAAATTAGTTAAGAGAAATGAAGACTGCAGAAAGGAGGCAATTCATCCCAAGCCTTCCTATACCATACTCACCAACCTATCAAAATGAGCATTCTTATCACAAGACTCTTGGACTTCATGAAGAAAAATAAGTCCAGGGCTTCCCTGGTGGCTCAGTGGTAAAGAATCCTCCTGGCAATGCGAGAGACACGGCGTTTGATCCCTGGGCCAGCAGATCCCACATGTCACACGGCAACTAAGCCCCGTGCTACACCTAGTGGGCCTGTCCTCCAGCGCCTGGGGATCAAAATGACAGAAGCCCACGGGCCCTAGAGCCTGTTCTCCACAACGAGAGAGCAGCCCCTACTCACCGCAGCTAGAGAAAAGCCTGCACAGCAGCAGTCTCATCAGAGCCAACCATAAACAAACAAAATGTTAAAAAAAGAAAAAGAAGTCTAATTTAATGAATCCAGCAGACAAAACCCAACAGAGTGGTACCATCTTCCATCTCCTATCAAATCCACTTTCACTCCCAAATCCAACCAAGGGTCCAGGGCAATCTATCCATTATCTCACCCCAAGACAGCAAGAGACGCAATGTCAGTAACTCCTCTTGGATTCCTGAAACTTCAAAGGCAGCGTCCTGAGAACCTCTGAAGGGGCTGACTCGGTCCCCACTGACTGTCAGCAAACAGAGTGCGTGCCTCGGCAGCCAGAGCTTGTGAGCTCGCTCAGTCTTCACGCAGTGCCGAATCACCATCAATCCCATCAGAAGGCAGGTGTGCCTCCCCAGAGGAGGAGAAGTGGGAGCTTACTCCTCACTCCTCTAATTATTCTGAAGACCCACTATTTACAAGTGGAGACCTCACTACTTTTAGTTCAACCTTTTTATCTTAGGGGTAAAATGTTTAGTAACACTAAAACATCAAACATTTCCACTAATCAACATCTGTTACTTGGCTTTCTTAAACAGTACTTGGGCTACAAACCTGACTTAATTTCCAGCCTCTCTTGAAACACTATAACCCTAACCCTGAAGAGAACTTTAAGAATTATCCAACAGTCCAGGTGACTTTATTTTTAAGATTTTTTTTTCCATGTGGGCCATTTCTAACATCTTTATGGACTTTGTTACAATACTGCTTCTGTTTTTTGTTTTGGTTTTTTGGCCGCAAGGCATGTGGGATCTCAGCTCCTGAACCAGGGATCGAACCTGCACCCCTACATTAGAAAGCAAAGTCTTAACCACTGGACCACCAGGGAGGTCCCAGGGGATTATTTTTCATCACTCATTTTTATAAAATTTCCACAGTAAGCATCACTTTTTGTAACAGGGTGGGGGGAACCTTTTTCCTACGGTCGTCTAGATTACCATACTGTGGTTACTTGACCTGAGAGAGTCACTTACCATAGCACTTTCTTTAGACAGATACACCACAACTAGTTTATCATAATTATCACAAACAACAAATCCAATCAATTTTTTAAAAGTAAATCATTCCTCTAAATATAGACTTTATGACCCATAAAAGGTCAAGATCAGCATTCTTATCAACACAAATGTATGAGAATTTGCAATCATCTGTAATGACTATTTCCAATCATTTTGTTTCAAAAAATTAATCCAATAACCACCTTTCCTAGGCAACTGAGTTTTTAAAAAAATAATAAATCTGCAATTACTAAATATTTTCATTGAGTCAACCACAGATACCACATGCAATAGAGAAAATGACTGAATGATATTATCTTTAGATGTTTTTCATTGAAACAGATTTAATGAGCACCCACTGCATGCCAGACTCCATACTAGATACTAAAGATATGAAATCCTAACACACAGATCCTATACTTGTCATTTTTCTGGAAAAATTAATGTGTATGATTATGGACTGACTGTTCCTATTTAAAGGAGGTGTCAAGACATATAGCATATGCAAAAAATTAACCATCTAAATTTTAAAAACTTACTTCTGATACACACATGCCACTATGGGTTTCAGATAAAAGACTGCAGATCAGGTTTGGAGGATGCAAAGAAAGATGGATTTTATCAAGGAACAAACAAGTCAACCAAGGAAGGTAAAGTTATATCAGAGAAGCCTTCAGAAAAAGGTTATCTGGTTCTGTGCTTCGTAACACTACACCTGAAAATTTTAAATTGACCCTTTCACACCACCACCAGAGACATCTTCATTATTTCTGCAGTGTTACTCCCTTGTTTTTAAAAATCTGAGCTGCCAAACCTTATATATATATAGTTAACTCACCAAGGGACAAAATCATGACTATATAAATTTTGTATTTTCATCCAGAAAGTACAAACTTTCTATTTTCTTGGCCCACACAACATTATACCAAATATATATACAATTTCCATTAAGTTCACTCAAGCAGTCAGTCTTGACTATGTGGATATGATCAACCACTGCAGATTAACCACAATAGAATATAAGTTCTAACATTCCCATTATAGCATTAACCACGTGCCAGATACTATCTAAGCATTTCTATGTATATACAGTTGGTCCTCCATATATTCCGGTTCTGCAACTGCAGATCCAATCAATCACAAATCAAAAATATTCAGGGGGAAAAAAAAAGTCCAAAAAGTCCAAAAAAGTAAAACTTGACTTTGCTGGATTCTGACAACCAGCCACATAGTACTTACATTGTGTTAGGTATTATAAGTAATCTGGAGATGATTTAAAGTATCTGGGAAGATGTGTATATATTATATGCAAATATTATGCATTTTATATAAGCAACTTGAGCATTCACAGAGTTTGGTATCCAGAGAGGTCCCGGAACCAATCCCCTGCCAATGGTATACAATATTTACATATGTAAGAACAGCATAGGTATAACCCATATATACTGCATAATTTATGTGTATATACACACACATATAAACACATACATACTCATTTATTCCTCAAAGCAACTTTGTAAGGTAGCTTCTATCACTACCCTCACTTCAAAGATAAGAAAAGTGAGGCTCTGTCCAGCCAAGTTAACTGGCCAGCAGGGCACCATGAGAGGTACTGTTATAAAAAACAAGCGTAGGAAAAACATGCACGATACAAAACTCACTATTATCCCAGTTAAAGAAAATTAATGCCATTGGAATTAGCCACAGACCCTCTCCCCACACTCTGCCTCCCCAATTACTTTTTCCTCCCACAATTGGGCCCATTCAGAGCCTCTCAGTTCTCAAACTCTAGGACACACACTGCCCAGCACTGGCACTTAAATGGCCTCTCCACGTCAAGAGTCCCGGACTGGGTGGACAGGCACCACACCCCAGACCACTGATGACATGGGGCAGTTTTCAGTGGTCTGAAACAGGAGGGGATGAGGGACAGATGATATGCATTTCTTTACAAAACACAAACTACTCAACCTGAAATATCATTCATTATTCTGGGGTTGTCCTTACCTTCTCGGTGTTAAACATGGTAATGATGATCAAAGCTTATTTTCTAACTGTCCTTACTGGCCAAATAAGAAGTTTGTAACCCAGTCAATCGTTCAATATTAGAATAATAAATCTACCACGTATACATGGAGGCTGGGGAGAGGAGATAGGCATTGGCAGAAAATGAAGGATTCAAAACTTGCAGGTTCAAAAGGAAAGAGATACCACTTTCACTTTTAACAATGACACACACTTAAGAGACTAGTATGGCAAACAAGCACAAACAAACCATTGCAAATTTCAATATCTTATAAAGAAAAAATTACAAGCATTGAGGCAGTTAATTTTGAAGTGGGTGAATAAAAAAAAAGTGACAAATTTGAGTTTTAAAATGAAAGTCATCCTCATAGTTTTCAACAGTACAATAAGTTACCTACAAACAAAAATCAAAGTAACCTCTTAATTCTCAACGGTACTACTAGGAAAAGGGGATTTAAAAGATATCGCTGATTTATTTTTTTCTAAAATGCAGCAAAGAAAAGACTGTTAAAAGCATGGACTCTAGAGTTGGTCAGAATCCCAGCTCTGTATTAGCATATGACTTTTACTCTCTCTCTGCTTCAATTTCCTTCAAGGTTCTTGTGAGCATCAAATGAATTAAGATATATGAAGTGCTCAGGACAGTACCTGGTACTTAAGAGTACTCTCACACCAACCCACCCACAGGCGGGCCAGCGCTAACCCCGAACTCCGGACTCACCCACCACTGGGGGGCTCAAGGACATCTTAGGCCCCAGCCCCACCCGCCAGCAGGCCAATAGCAGTTTCAGAACAACCCAGACTCCACAGAGCTGTGTCAGGAACTGCTCCCACCCTTACCAGTGGGCACACACCAGTTCTCACACCCAAAGCCCTTCGACCGGAGAACGCAGAACCTGGCTCCACCCACCAGTAGCACAGGACTGGTCCCAGGAGCCCCTGAGGGCCCCAACGCCACCATCAGCAGGTTGACCCAAGCTCCAAGACACCCTGGACCCCTGAGCCAGTCACCCTGCGATACAGCACCCCTGGAACACCTCAGACCTCAAAGCTAGCCATGTCAGGAGCCAGCCCTGCCCACCAGCAGACTCCAGTGCTAGGACCCCTGGCCCCACACCCACCAGGCACCCAGCTCCACCCACCAGTCAATCAGCACTAGCTGCAGGACCTCCAGGAACCCACAGCCAGGTGTCTCATGACACAGCCCCACCAACCAGGCCAGGGGCCAGTTGTGCCTACCAGACCACCAAAAGCAGTCTGCTCAACACCAAAGAAGGATGCACACAGCCCACAGAGGTGACGCCTAGAGCATACAGCTCTGGTGACCAGAGGGAGTGCAGAGCTGGGACACATGATGTCTCCTACAAAAGGGCTCTTCTCCAAGATCAGAACTGTACCCAACTTACCAGATACATAACAGCAGCAAACTGGGCAAAATAAGGTGACGGCAGAATATGTTCCAAATAAAGGAACAAAATAAACCCCAGAAGAACTAAGTGAGGATAAGCAACCTACCCAAAAAAGAGTTAAGTAATGATTTTCCCCACCCAGGGATGGAACCCAGGTCTCCCACATTGCAGGCAGACACTTAACTGTCTGAGCCACCAGAGAAGCAATGATTATAGAGATGATCAAATAACTCGGGAGACCACTAAATACACAGAATAAAAAGTCAGAATTTTTTAACAGAGTTGGAAAATATAAAGGAGAACCAGAAATGAAAAATACAATAACTGAAATGAAAAATACAGGAGGAGGAATAAACAGTACAATAAATGATACAGAGGAACGGATCAGTGAGCTGGAAGTCAAAGTAGTAGAAATCACCATCAGGAAAGTTTAAGAGACTGCTAGAACAACATCACAGAGAAGGCAATGGCACCCCACTCTAGTACTCTTGCCTGGAAAATCCCATGGACTGAGGAGCCTGGTAGGCTGCTGTCCATGGGGTCGCTAAGAGTTGGACACGACTGAGCAACTTCACTTTCACTTTCATGCACTGGAGAAGGAAATGGCAACCCACTCCAGTGTTCTTGCCTGGAGAATCCCAAGGACGGGGGAGCCTGGTGGGCTGCCGTCTATGGGGTCGCACAGAGTCGGACATGACTGAAGCAACTTAGCAGCAGAACAACATCAAGGGTATCAACATTCATATTAAACTGGTCCCAGATGGAGAAGAGAGAAGGAGGAAAATAAAATGTTTGAAAATATAATAGCTAAAAGCTTTCCTAACCTGGGAAAGGAAAGAGACATCAAACTTAAGGAAGCATTGGGAATCCTAAACAGGATCAAGGCAAAGGGGATCATAAGAAGACACACTGTATCTAAAATGCCAAAAACTAATGATTAAGAGAAAATATTAAAAGCAGTGAGGAAAAAGCAACAAGTTACATGAGAAAAGTCTGATAAGGCTCTAAGGTGACTTTTCAGCAGAAACTCTAAAGGCTAGAAAGAAGTGGAACAATATATTTAAAAGGAGAATCAATACTCTAACCTGGCAAAGCTTTCATTCAGATACGATCGAGATACCAAAAGTTTTACAGGCAAGCAGAAGCTGAGAGTTCAGCACCACTAAACAGCTTCAGGAGAAATGTTACAAGGACTCAACTAAGCAAAAAAAAAAAGGTTGCAAACACATGAAAGAAATTACAAAAGGAAAAGTTGTTGGTACAGGCAAATGAACAGTAAAGACAGCCAACCAACCACTTATGAAGCTAGTAGGAAGGTAAAAGGACAAAAATTGTTAAGATCAACCACAATAGTTAAGGGATACACAAAACAGAAGGATGTAAAACATGATGTCAACGTCACGAACAGTAAGCTGGAGGGAGAGGCTTAAAAATACTGGGTTGTTAAAATGCATTAGAACCTAAAAGATCATCAATTTAAAATAATCATATATATATGATAAAAATGTGTATACATGTACAGATACAAACACATAAACCTTACATTACTCATAAACCAAAAGTCTATTCTATATACACATGCAAAGACTCACAAAAATAACACTAGAGATAGTCATCAAATAAAAAGGAGAAAAAAGAAACAAAAAACGTATAAAAAAAAAAACCAGAAAACTACAAAATGGCAATAAGTACACAACTATAAATAATAACTTTAAATGTGAATGGACTACATGCTCCAATCAAAAGACAAGGAGTGGCTGAACAGACACAAAATAGGACCCATGTACCTGCTGCCTACAGAGACTCATTTCAGGCGTAAAGACACACACAGGCTGAAAGTTAAGAGGATGAAAAAAGGCACTCCATGCAGATGGAGATCAGAAATAAAAAAAGTTACAACCAACACCAGAAAAGAATCATAATGGATTACACCAATTAATGGACAACTGAAAAGAAATGGACAAGTTCTTAGAAAGGTACACTTCCCAAACAAAACAATAAGAAATAAAAAATATAAACAGACAAATTAGTACTAATGAAGTTGAATCAGTAACTTTAAAAGTTACTGACAATAAAAGTTCAGGATCAGAGAGCTAATCCTTCCAAAAACTTCAAGAGTTATCATCTATCTTTCATAAGCTATTCCAAAAAGAATTGCAGAGAGAAACATTTCTGAACCCATTCCATAAAGCCAATGTTACCCTGATACCAAGGCCAGAAAAAGATAACAGTTCAGTTCAGTCACTTAGTCCTGTCTGACTCTTTGCGACCCCATGGACTGCAGCACGCCAGCCCTGTGTCCATCACCAACTCCTGGAGTTTACCTAAACTGATGTCCATTGAGAGGGTGATGTCATCCAACCATTTCATCCTCTGTCATCCCCTTCTCCTCCTGCCTTCCATCTTTCCCAGTATGAGTCGGCTTCTTTTTTCCCAATGAGTCAGCTCTTTACATCAGGTGGCCAAAGTTTTGGAGCTTTGGCTTCAGCATCAGTCCTTCCAATGAATATTCTGAATTGATTTCCTTTAGGATTGACTGGTTTGATCTTCCTGCAGTCCAAGGGACTCTCAAGAGTCTTCTCAAGAGTCTTCTCCAGCACCACAGTTTAAAAGCATCAATTCTTTGGTGTTCAGCTTTCTTTACGGTCCAACTCTCAAATCCATACATGACTACTGGAAAAAACCATAGCTTTGACTAGATGGACCTTTGTTGATAAAATAATGTCTCTGCTTTTTAACATGCTGTCTAGGTTGGTCATACCTTTTCTTCCAAAGAGCAAGCGTCTTTAAATTTTG
>NW_011494946.1:2917674-2918034 GCF_000754665.1 Bison bison bison | reverse complement strand
CTTTCATTTTCATCAAGAGAGTTTTTAGCTCCTCTTCACTTTCTGCCATAAGGCTGGTGTCATCTGCATATCTGAGGTTATTGATATTTCTCTCGGCAATCTTGATTCCAGCTTGTGCTTCATCCAGCAGAACATTTCACATGATGTACTCTCAATTGCACCCCACTCCAGTACTCTTGCCTGGAGATCCCATGGATGGAGGAGCCTGGAAGGCTGCAGTCCATGGGGTCACTAAGAGTTGGACACGACTGAGCGACTTCACTTTCACTTTTCACTTTCATGCATTGGAGAAGGAAATGGCAACCGACTCCAGTGTTCTTGCCTGGAGAATCCCAGGGATGGGGGAGCCTAGTGGGCTGC
>NW_011494946.1:2912513-2917424 GCF_000754665.1 Bison bison bison | reverse complement strand
TCATTTGTTCATGTCCAGTTCTAACTGTTGATTCTTGACCTGCATACAGGTTTCTCAGGAGGCAGGTCAGGTGGTCTGGTATTCTCATCTCTTGAAGAATTTTCCAGTTTGTTGTGAGCCACATAGTCAAAGGCTACAGCATAATCAATGAAGCAGATGTCTTTCTGGAACTCTCTTGCTTTTTCTCTGATTCATCGGATATTGGCAATTTGATCTCTGGTTCCTCTGGCCTTTTCTAAATCCAGCTTGAACATCTGGAAATTCATGGTTCACATAATGTTGAAGCCTGGCTTGGAGAATTCTGAGCATTACTTTGCTAACGTGTGAGAAGAGTCCAATCATGCCGTAATTTGAACATTCTTTGGCATTGCCTTTCTTTGGGATTGGAATGAAAACTGACCTTTTGCAGTCCTGCGGCCACTGCTGAGTTTTCCAAATTTGCTGGCATACTGAGTGCAGCACTTTCACAACACCATCTTCTAGGATTTGAAATAGCTCAACTGGAATTCCATCACCTCCACTAGCTTTGTTCGAAGTGATGCTTCCTAAGGTCCCCTTGACTTCACATGCCAGGATGTCTGGCTCTAGGTGAGTGATCACACCATTGTGGTTATGTGTGTCATTAAGATCTTTTTTGTTAAGTTCTTCTGTGTATTCCTGCCATCTCTTCTTAATATCTGGGCTTTTGTTGGGTCCATACCATTTCTGTTCTTTAACGTGTCCATCTTTGCATAAAATGCTCCCTTGGTATCTCCAATTTTCTTGAAGAGAACTTTAGTCTTTCCTACTCTATTGTTTTCTTCTATTTCTTTGCACTGATCACTGAGGAAGCTTTCTCTCTCCTTGCTATTCTTTGGAACTCACTCAGATGGATACATGTTTCCTATTCTCCTTTGCCTTTCACGTCTCTTCTTTTCTCAGTATTTGTAAGGCCTCCTCAGACAACCATCTTGCCTTTTTGCATTTCTTCTTCTTGGGGATGGTTTTGGTCACCTTCTCCTGAACAGTGCTATGAACCTCCATCCCTCAGACCCTCTATCAGAACTAATTCCTGGGATCTATTTGTCACTTCCACTGTATAATCGTAAAGGATATGCTTTAGGTCATACCTGAATGGTCTAGTGATTTTCCCTACTTTCTTCAATTTAAGTCTGAATTTTGCAATAAGGAGTTTATGATCTGAGCCACAGTTAGCTCCTGGTCTTGTTTTTGCTGATGGTGTAGAGCTTCTCCATCTTTGGCTGCAAAGAATATAATCAATCTGATTTCGGTATTGACCATCTGGTGATGTCCCTGTGTAGAGCCTCTCCTGTGCTGTGGGAGGAGGGTGTGTACCATGACCAGCACCTCACTGCTTGGCCAGCAGCACTACCTCTCCAGTCCGTGGCCGCCAGACCAGGTCCTCCACGCAGTTCCCCGGCATAGACGTTCTTATCACCACCACGCTGCAGCTCTGTGGAGACAGTCCTCACTGAACCATGAGGTGACCACCGTTGAGCACCTGCTGGCCGAGGGAAGCGGTGCAGCAGCCGGAGCCTGTCTGCCTCACCCCTGGCCAGCGTGCGCCAGAGGAGCCGCAAAGTGCTGAACAGGGGGTGGTAATCTCTGTGGCTCTAGGCCAGGTGTTATCCCTCCTTATCTGTGGGATTAGCTTGACCAGCAAGTATCTGTCACAAGAATTCCATGCCAGTACACCAGTCTTCCAGAGTTTCCTCTATTACGTCCTTCTCTTCTTGGTCTATACCACCACTCTAGCTGTCAGACAAGTCAGAGCTACCAAGACGGTGGAAGGGGCGTGGGCTCATCTTCTCCTGTGAGAATTCCAAAATTGTAACTAACCACTGAACAATCATCAACAGGAGAATGTTGGATCCCACCAAAAAAAGATACCCCATGTCCAAGGACAAAGGAGAAGCCCCAACAAGATGGTAGGAGGGGCAAAATCACATTTACTAATAAAATGAAAATGCTGCCTAATGAATAGGAGATATTTCTAAATCATATATCTGATACAGGATGTAATACCCAAAACTTAAAAAGGGCCCATACAATTCAGTATCTAAAAGCAAACAACCTGATCGAAACATGTACACAAGATCTCAACAGATATTTTTTCCAAACATGATACAGCCAACAGGGAAGTGAAAACCTGTTCAACATCACTAAACATTAGAGAAACGCAAATCAAAACTGCACTGAAATATCACCTCACATCTGTCAGAACGGCTATGATCAAAAAGACAACAAATAACAAGTGTCAGTGAGGATGTGGGGAAAAAGGAACCCTTGAGGAATCCAAAAAATTAAAGGTACCAAAGATCCAGCTATTCCACTCCAGGATATTTATCTGAAGAAAACAAAAACACTAATGGAATATTACTGAGCCATGAAAAGGAATCTTGCCATTCAAAATGACCTGAAAAGTACTATACTAAGTGAAATAAGTCAGAGAGAGAAAGACAAATACTGCATGATTTCACTTATAATGTGAAATCCAAAAACAAAACAAATGAGCAAACCTAATAAAATCAAATGAGCAAACATTTGATTTTTAACAAAATCAAAATAGAGGTATATACATACAGAAAACAAATAGGTGGTTGCAAGGGAAGTGGGAAGAGGAATGAAACAGGGAGAGAGATTAAGAGTTTCCAGCTGCAAAATCATTTAAATGAACAGTGTGAGCAATATAATTAATAACTATGTAATATCTTTGTAGGGTGACATATTGCAACTAGATGTTGTATAATAGGTAATAACAGGGTTGTGGGTCAATTATACTTCAAAAATAAATTTACAGAAAAAGAGATCAAGCTTTGTGGTTAACAGAGCCAGGAGGGATGGGGGAATTGGATGAAGACAAACAAAGGTACAAACATCCAGTTATAAGATAAATAAGTACTAGGGCTATAACGTACAACATGATAAATATAGTTAACACTGTTTTACGTTATACAGGAAAGCTGTTGAGAATAAATCCTAAGAGGTCTCATCACAAGGAAACAAATTTTTTTTCTATTTCTTTAATATCTATATGAGATGATGTATGTTCACTATACTTATTGTAATAATCACTTCATGATGTAAGTCAAATCATTATGCACTACACCTTAAATTTATATAATGTGTTAGTCACTCAGTCATGTCTGACTCTTTGTAACACCATGGACTGTAACCCACCAGGCTCCTCTGTCCATGGGATTCTCCAGGAAGGAAGAACGCCATGCCCTCCTCCAGGGGATCTTCCCAACCCAGGGATGGAACCAATGTGGATGCCTCCCACATTGCAGGCATATTCTTTACCAAGCTGTTTATCAATTATGTCAATAAAACTGGAAGGAAAAAAAGTACTGTCATAATATTTAGCAAGAAAAGAAACAACGGTAAAGTAAGGACGAGAATGAAAACTGTAAAAATTACAGTGCTAAAAGTAGTTGATGTTATACTTCCATAAACTTTTTCTAAACTTGAGAACCATTTTTATGTACATGAACTATATGAAGTTACCTGTGACAACTATGACTTTTCAATTACTTTTTTTAACGTAAACTTTTCAATTTCATTTTTTATTATTTAGGGAAAATCAACAGGTGGAGACTCCAAATTTTTCACAAGTTTGCTTCCAAGGCTCAGGCATGTGCTACTCAGCTGAGGTTGCATTTGAATAAGTGACAGAAGGAGCACACACTCAATTCGTTCACCAATAAAAGAAACTTTCATCCCAAAGAGTATGATGCAGTCTTTATGTTGATTAAAAATCCAACCACCCGCTGCTGAGCAAGTGGACTTCTTCAGGGAGAAGTACACAAAGCTTCCAGGGAGTATGCACAGGCCCGGTGATGCAGGCAGCACAGCGAGCGCGCACAGAGGGTACCTGCACTCTTCCTAGTTGAGGGAGTTCTCCCAGTTCCGCTATCCCCTCCCCTGGGACCTGGCTTCTTCTGTAAAGGGATTTCCCAAAGCAAGCTCCCTCGGTTCATCCCACCATTTGTCTCTTACCTCAAGCCACCTGTACACCAAAAGTGAATTATTAAAAGGCACTTATTCATTGATATATTTCATTTCTTAGCAAACAAGTAGTATACATCCTTGCTACTCAAGAACGGTTCCTCCTCCAGCCGCAAGTAGTTTATAAGAAACACAAAATATCAAGCTGCAACACAGATCTACTGAATCAGAATTTGCATTTTCAAACAGGAGCCTCAAGGGATTCCCAGGCACATTAAAGTTTGAGAAGAACTGCTCTACAGGACTCTATAGCAAACAGCTGTAGAAAAATGTTCGTTTACCACTGAATTTAGAGATAAAACATGGAAACCAGGAAGACATGGAATCAGAAAAGTTCCTTAAGACAATTAATACATAAATTAAATTCTTTATCACTGTATCAAAGCTGCTCAAAAGTTTACTTTCAACAATGCCTACAGTTAATGCTAAGTCAAAATCTGTGTACAAACAGCGGCATGTTCATATTATTATATATAGTGACTACATGATAATATATTGGGGCTGTATACTGTGGGACAAAGAATAAAAAAGAATGACTAGGTCTAGAAATACAACCACCGTCCGGCCCAAAGTTGTGCAACCCGCATTCTAAAATTTCGGTACTTAGAATTTGGAGTTGGCTAGTTAAACTTTCCAGAAAATTATTCCCCCCCAAAAATCTAAAAGATGTGAACTTTCAACATATATCCTATAATCGAAACTATTTAATAGCTAGTACTGAACAAATTTTAGGTCACCTGCAGAATCAAGAAATTGTTGTAGAGGTTTGAGCTCCTTTCTCCAGGAAAAAGGAGGGGGGTGGGATGGGGTGTTACCAAAAAAAAAAAAAATCAGTGTTAACCCTCTGCAGTTTTTCTCACATCCTGAGAGGCCTCAACTTGCATGTTCCTACAGGTGAAGGAA
>NW_011494946.1:2908051-2911568 GCF_000754665.1 Bison bison bison | reverse complement strand
CCATCTTTACCTTCCACACCTCCGGCCCAGCTCTCCTGGCGCGCAGCTGGAGGCTGAGAATCCGCCCCCGGGGTGTCAGACCCTCATGCTCACCACCACCTTCCCAGGGTGAAAGGCTGGCCCTCCTGCCTGAGAATTTGCATTTCCTGTGGCCTGTGACAGGGCCTTGTAGCTGAGTGGACTCCTATTCATGCTTCAATACCCAGCCACTCTGTCACTTCCTCTCTGAGATGTACCCTACTCTGCTTTGGGAGTCATTAGTAGTTTGTGCGGAGAAATGGCACAATGGCACCCCACTCCAGTACTCTTGCCTGGAAAATCCCATGGGCAGAGGAGCCTGGTGGGCTGCAGTCCATGGGGTCGCTAAGAGTCGGACACGACTGAGCGACTTCACTTTCACTTTTCACTTTCCTGCATTGGAGAAGGAAATGGCAACCCACTCCAGTGTTCTTGCCTGGAGAATCCCAGGGACGGCAGAGCCTGGTGGGCTGCCGTCTATGGGGTCGCACAGAGTCGGACACGACTGAGGTGACTTAGCAGCAGCAGAGTAGTTTGTGCATACCTACTTTAGTATAGGGCTTCCCTGGTGGCTCAGCTGGTAAAGAATCCGCCTGCAGTGCCGGAGACCTGGGTAACATCCCTGGGTCAGGAAGATCCCCTGAAGAAGGGGAAGTCTACCCACTCCAGTGTTCTGGCCTGGAGAATCCCATGGACACAGGAGCCTAGCGGGCTGCAGTCCTTCGGGTCGCAAGAGTCGGACACGACTGAGCGACTTTCACTTCACTGCTCACTTTAGAATAACCCTTAGAGAAATAATACACGATGTTTTTTTTACAAACCACAGTACTAGGCTTGGACTCTATGTTACCTCATAACTTAGGGCAGTATATGTCTTTAACATGGTGATCTCGCCACAAAGGCTTGAGGACTGACTGGGTAAATCCTGTGCGTTGTTGTCCTCCACTCGCTTTTAGTCAAGATTTAAACAGCGGGATGCTGTTTGCTTGTTTCCCCAATTTGAAAGCCTTTGAATGAAAAGGCTTGGAATGGTATTGCTAATTAGGGTGGTAAATGCTTCACCTAGTTGCAGAGATTTATGGGCTTCTATTACATATCTTCACAAAGAGCCTAGTGGAAATTGATAGTGTTGAGTCCTGAAAACCAAGGCACAAAAAGGTCAGATTTCCAAAGGTTAGCTTGCTTCAGAGGAAGGTCCCTGGTGGAAGACCTTCGTTGGGGAACTGACAGACCCTCCCCTTAAGGGGAGTCCCCTCACTGTCAGTGCATTTGGTTGTCAAAGCAGGACAGGTTAAGTGAGTTCCTTGTGCCAGATTTAATCAGGAAAAACTAAATAAAATGTAAAAACTAACTGGTAGCTCTGGCTAGATGAGTCATCATTACTGTTAAACCAGTGAATATTGAGGTGATGTTCAGCAACAGAACCCCTGTTAGGATAAATGTTGATCAAATAAGATATGGCAACCCACTCCAGTATTCTTGCCTGGAAAATTCCATGGGCAGAGAAGCCTGGAGGGCTTCATGGGGTTGCAAGGAGTCAGACACGACTGAGCAGCTGAACACATACACGCACACCTGCACACGCATGTAACCGTGTTAACGGGCTTCTGAGAAGCAGGAAAATCACGGCCTACTCTCCTGTGTCTGCAATGTTGAAGGGCTGTTCTCTGCACCTGCCCGTGCATACACCTGTGGATGGTCCCACCCAACAACTGCAGCTGCCACCTCAGATACGCCAGGAACATTTCACTGTATCTACTCCAAGGTTCAGAATCTGAGGAACACTGTTATCTTGGTGCCTACACAGAACCGTGCCTCCCTAGGAGTCATGCTCTTGTGTAATCTCCTCTTGGATCTGGGCTGGACTTGTCACTGCTTTCAACAATTAAAAAAAAAAAATTCTGTTCCAAGTCTAGGCCTTAAAAACAGGCTTTGCAGTGACAACATTGAAATTTACCAGAACCTGTACTCAGGGAAAACAGAGACTATTAGGAAATCCCCCCACCTGTTTGTATTCTGGGAAATGGCTTATGGCAAAGAACAATCCTTCCCCTATGTGACTTAGATAAGACTCTCTCTGCCCTCGGACCCCTCATCGTGTTTATGAGACCACACTCCTCCTGTCAGCCACTGACTGCACAGCAGGGCAACTCAGGCAGATGTCCTCTAATGGGCGGCTCTGGCTCAAGGATTCCCCACAGGTCTGGCCAAACTGTCTCAGAACTGCCTGCAGTCTTGGGGCTTTCTTAATTAAGCTTCCCTTCCTTCCCTTTGAACTTTTCACAGGTGTCATACCTGCATCATCGTGGTCTCTCCCCCTGCCCCTGCTTCTTTCCTTTTATTCTTCACTGGTATCCTCTCAAATTTTTGGACATCCACTCCCATCTTGGTGTCTCCATCCCTGAGGGCCTGAACTGAAACCTACCCCCATTCTAGGATTTCACCTGGCCCACCCTCAGGCTAGATCTACAGGTCAGAGATACGAATCATCTCAACAAAATCTAACTTCTCTCATTCTTTGGTATTTTACATTTTTCTTGAAAACCTTTCCATCTCCCAGACCCATTGTTAAAAGGCAGCTAACCCCAGGTTAACAGGACTGGAAAAGATCAGTTTTCATTCCAATCCCAAAGAAAGGCAATGCCAAAGAATGCTCAAACTACCACACAATTCCACTCATCTCACACGCTAGTAAAGTAATGCTCAAAATTCTCCAAGCCAGGCTTCAGCAATACGTGAACCCTGAACTTCCAGATGTTCAAGCTGGTTTTAGAAAAGGCAGAGGAACCAGAGACCAAATTGCCAACATCCGCTGGATCGTGGAAAAAGCAAGAGAGTTCCAGAAAAACATCTATTTCTGCTTTATTGACTATGCCAAAGCCTTTGACTATGTGGATCACAATAAATTGTGGAAAATTCTGAAAGAGATAGGAATACCAGACCACCTGACCTGCCTCTTGAGAAATTTGTATGCAGGTCAGGAAGCAACAGTTAGAACTGGACATGGAACAACAGACTGGTTCCAAATAGGAAAAGGAGTATGTCAAGGCTGTATATTGTCACCCTGCTTATTTCACTTATATGCAGAGTACATCATGAGAAACACTGGGCTGGAAGAACCACAAGCTGGAATCAAGATTGCTGGGAGAAATATCAATAACCTCAGATATGCAGATGACACCACCCTTATGGCAGAAAGTGAAGAGGAACTCAAGAGCCTCTTGATGAACATGAAAGAAGAGAGTGAAAAAGTTGGCTTAAAACTCAACATTCAGAAAACGAAGATCATGGCATCTGGTCCCATCACTTCATGGGAAATAGATGGGGAAACAGTGGAAACAGTGTCAGATTTATTTTGGGGGGCTCCAAAATCACTGCAGATGGTGACTGCAGCCATGAAATTAAAAGACGCTTACTCCTTGGAAGGAAAGTTATGACCAACCTAGATAGCATATTCAAAAGCAGAGACATTACTTTGCCAACTAGTCAAGGCTATGGT
>NW_011494946.1:2903713-2907951 GCF_000754665.1 Bison bison bison | reverse complement strand
CAGGGTCATGTATGGATGTGAGAGTTGGACTGTGAAGAAAGCTGAGCACCGAAGAATTGATGCTTTTGAACTGTGGTGTTGGAGAAGACTCTTGAGAGTCCCTTGGACAGCAAGGAGATCCAACCAGTCCATTCTGAAGGAGATCAGCCCTGGGATTTCTTTGGAAGGACTGATGCTCAAGCTGAAACTCCAGTACTTTGGCCACCTCATGTGAAGAGTTGACTCATTGGAAAGGACTCTGATGCTGGGAGGGATTGGGGGCAGGAGGAGAAGGGGACGACAGAGGATGAGATGGCTGGATGGCATTACTGACTCGATGGACATGAGTCTAAGTGAACTCTGGGAGTTGGTGATGGACAGGGAGGCCTGGTGTGCTGTAATTCATGGGATGGCAAAGAGTCGGACATGACTGAGTGACAACTGAACTGAACTGAACCCCAGGTAGGGATAACAACATGCTTAAAGCCTTTCGCTACTAAGAAAATAAGAAAGATTAACAGTAATTTTGACTACGAAGATAATTGAGAATATAATAAAGATTGTTATGTTAATAATAAAAATTACTAAACATGGGCCATTTGAGTCTCCCCCTCCCCATATGCTCCTATAGCAGATACTATGGGGGCTGTTCATGTAGTTCATAATAAATATTTCCAACCTATCTTCAATCACCTCTCCCTTCTCCCCACCTCAAATCCCCATCGACAACCTGAAATGAACAAGGCCAATCAGCTTCTCTTTTCTGAGGGAATTGAGAATTGGGATTAAAAGGCAGCTAGTTAGTCTTTGTGCATAGCTAAAATTGTAAAAACCCAATGGTGTAGGCTGTCTCATCAGTCAGGGTCTGATCAGGCTAGAAACCATTTCTAGTCTCTGAGGACAAACAGGAAGACACACGTCATGCTGTTGCAGCAAAAATAGAAATGAGACTTTTTCTAAACTAGAAATGAGACTTTTCTGATAAACAAGGAAAATAAGGAAACAATGAACAGGCTGGAGAAGCAGCATCAGCAGGCCTGAAAGAGTTAAGCAAGCCTAGTTTTATGTTAACTACTACCAATTCACTGTGCACTAGTTATCTTTCACAAAATTCCTTAATCATGCTCTGACTCTATGTGAGTTATACCCCACACCTGGTGTTCACATTCCCCCACACTCCCTTGTAACAATCTCCTATAGAATTCTTCCTTTCAGAAGGAAGGTCATGGGCCAATAACCCCAGAGACAACAGACCAAGTCACCAAGTTGCCTGATGTCAATAGTGGCAGTTTCAAAACTCTGCAGGAAGAGGAGTAAAGTAAGACCTTCATTACTTTCGTCATTATCACCTACCCCAGACCATGCTGCTGCTAAGTTGCTTCAGTCGTGTCCAACTCTGTGTGACCCCATAGACAGCAGCCCACCAGGCTCCCCGGTCCCTGGGATTCTCCAGGCAAGAACACTGGAATGGGTTGCCATTTCCTTCTCCAATGCATGAAAGTGAAAAGTGCAAGTGAAGTCGCTCAGCCGTGTCCAATTCTTAGCAACCCCATGGACTGCAGCCCACCAGGCTCCTCCGTCCATGGGATTTTTCCAGGCAAGAGCACTGGAGTGGGGTGCCATTACCTTCTCCGTCCCAGACCATGAGCCCCAGCTATAAAAACCTCTCTTAATTCCCCAGGGAAGGGTGTGAGACACAGCTCTTGAGGTGCTAGTAGGCTTGTTCCTTCTTTACCAGGCAAAGAAATAAAGCTTCTCTTTTTCTCTCCCAAAACTCTATATCCATATTTCTATTCAGCATTAGTGCACAGACAGCCAAGGTTATGGCAACAACGTTACTGGGGCCCCAGGGCTGAGATCATCAGATGGAATCTACACTGTGGTAATACCAAGCCTGAGTAGTTGCATGCAGGGAGAACTACTTAAGGTTTCTTCCCTCAGAAGGCACTTGTGGAGTATCCCCCTCACCCACGGACAACCACAAGGGGTGGGACAGGGAAGCTCGTGGCTACTTGTGGGATTAGGGCTTCCCGGGTGGCACAGTGGAAAAGACTCTGACAACGCAGGTGATGCTAAAGACACGCTTTCGGTCCCTGGGTCGGTAAGATCCCCTGGGGTGGGAAATGGCAACCCATTCCAGTATTCTTGTCTGGAAAATCCCATGGACAAAGGAGCTTGGTGGGCTACAGTCCATGGGGTCGAAAAGAGTGGGACGCGACTGAGCACACACATACACACACATTTGTCAGATTGGGAGAGGGATACTTGGCGACAGAACAATCCATGCTCACAGCATTCCTTCCATTACTCAACAAATCTTACACATAATTTCAGAATGTTCTTACCTAATATAAAGCAACTATCCATTTACTAACCCTATTATTAAAGAGGCAGTGTTATCAGTACGCACAAAAATAATTGATCAGATATCAAGCTTTAAAGTCATTTTAACTTGCGTTCTAATCGTAGATATTATTCAAAAGAGAACCTACACACACACACCCCAGTGCAGAAACCAGAAATTGATTTCTATGTAGGGTCTACATATCTATGTATGGTAAGTGGCTGGTTCCTCTTTCCTTCCAAATTTATTTTCAGCTTCTTTCACTGGAGTTGAGCTTTAGCTGGGCTCATGGCCACCTTTCTGAAGACTACATTTCCCATTCTGCCTTGTGGCTGGGTTTGGCCATGTGACTTTGTTTTCATCGTGGAGCCTACAGGTGACAATGTGTGCAATTTGCACAATACTTGCTTAAAGGAAGTACCTTGCCCTGAACTGCCTCTCCTCCATTCATGCCAGCTGGCACACAAATGGGGTGCTGACCCACCCTTCAAGGGGCAGAGCAGCAAGATGGAAGGAAATTGCATCCATGAGTTGTTTCACAGAGTGCTGCCTGCCCAGCCTTGACTAACCCTTGACCTTTAAATCAGAGGTAAAGATATTTCTACCTTATTGAAGCCACTGAATTTTTTAAAATCTCTTTTTGAAAGCTGCATACCTCATATAATATGTAACATTATATTCTGTTAACTAAATTGTTATGGGGATAATCTCATGAAAGACAGTCTGGATAAAATGTTAGAACACAAATAGATCAATGCACATGCCCTTGGAAATGATGTCAACATTATGGATCTATTAGGAACATCAACTACTTTGAAACTGCAAGACCTATGTTTGCAGCATTACGCTTTTTATTATCACCCATGCTCAAAGTCCTGAGTGTTCACTGGAAGGACTGATGTTGAAGCTGAAACTCCAATACTTTGGCCACCTGATGCAAAGGGCTGACTCAGTGGAAAAGACCCTGATGCTGGGAAAGATTGAGGGCAGAAGGAGAAGGGGACGACAGAGGATGAGATGGTTGGATGGCATCATCAACTTAATGGACATGAGTTTGAGTAAACTCTGGGACTTGGCGATGGACAGGGAGGCCTGGCATGCTGCAGTCCATGGGGTCACAAAGAGTCGGACATGACTGAGTGACTGAACTGAACTGATCCTCAAAGTTGCTCTTAAAAATCTCAGAGCAGTCATAGGCACTAGGAAGCACTATAGACAGGAGGTTAAGTGCACAGGACCAGGAGTTAGAATAGTTCAGGTTCAAACCCAGTTGTCCTTACCTGATAATAATGGAATCTCAACCAAGTTGCTTAGACCACTCCGTCTCTATGACTCCAGTTCCATCTGTGAGATGAGCTAATAATAGTTTTTAATTTATCAGGGTGTGTGAGCATTAATTGAGATAATCCACTGTTAAGTAAGCTATTTAATGATTCAATTAAAAATAGGTTTTATTTTTTATTTTATATTTGGAGTCTTCATCAGAAAAAAAAATCTGTAGTCTGTAGGAAAAGCTAATTATTCTAGATAAAACCATAATGATTGGGGTTCATTGTTTGCATGCACAAAACAGAAAATTCTGGACTTCAGACATCAAAAATCAAAGATATTTTTGTTATACTGCCCCAATATCTATGACATATCCACTGATATGCCTAAATCGCATAGCACTAAAAGTAACAGAGACATTACTTTGCCAACAAAGGTCCGTCTATTCAAGGCTGTGGTTTTTCCAGTGGTCATGTATGGATGTGAGAGTTGGACTGTGAAGAAGGCTGAGCGCCAAAGAATTGATGCTTTTGAATGGTGGTGTTGGAGAAGACTCCTGAGAGTCCCTTGGACTGCAAGGAGATCCAACCAGTCCATTCTAAAGGAGATCAGCCCTGGGTGTTCTTTGGAAGGAATGATGCTAAAG
>NW_011494946.1:2899126-2903513 GCF_000754665.1 Bison bison bison | reverse complement strand
AGGATGAGATGGCTCGATGGCATCACTGACTCGATGGACGTGAGTCTGAGTGAACTCTGGGAGTTGGTGATGGACAGGGAGGCCTGGTGTGCTGCGATTCGTGGGGTCGCAAAGAGTCGGACATGACTGAGCGACTGAACTGACTGAACTGAAAAGTAAGGTCTTAACTTTGTTACTTTGAAAGGACCATATCCCAACATATTATCCTATAAGGAGAAAGAACTTATAGGAGGGAGATAATCAGTGCTGATTTTCAATTGTTTTGTGGAAGGAGTCATGATCACAATCATATAGGGCTATTTCTTTGAAGCCTCTGTTCTCTGTGGTAGCAATGATGCCCATTGGGTAGTTGGGCAGGTGCATGCAGAGGGCTCTGTGGTAACACCTTTGGACGTGAGCTTATGGTATCTGTGTTCCATACAGGACCCTTTCATTTTTTCTCCAGGCACAGGCTTAGAATATGCCAAGAAAAGCATCAATAAGCAACATGACTTATATCATTTAGTTCATATCCCTGCTATCCTGTTTGTGCCTTGTGTGATGGCCAGATGCTTGGTGTCTGACCTTGCCTTAACAGTGAGCTCCTCAAGGGCGAACAGTATGTCTTACTCATCTCTGTATTGGCAGTGTTTTAGGCACTTCGCATCTGGCAGGTATTCAATAAATGTTTGCTGTGAATAAAAGTAAATCTGTATCACATTATGGAAATCATCGTCTTGCTACATGGTTGAACAGTGTTCTATTCATCTTATTGCAGTGTAACAAATTACCACAAACATAGCTGCTTAGAACAACAAACATTCATAATCTCACAGCTTCTGTAGGTCCCGAGTCTGTAAGTGGTTTTCCTAGGCTCTCTGGGATCTCTCACCCACTTGCAAATCAAGGTGTTGGCAGAGGCTTTGGTCTCACCTCAAGGCTTCATTGGGGAAAGATCTGTTTCTGGGCTCACGTGTTTGCTGCCAGAGTTCAGTTCCTTGCCAGGTGTAAGACCAGGGCTTCGGTTCCTTGCCAGGTGGGCCTCTTCAAAGGGCTGCTCATCATATAACAGCTTGATTTATCAGAGTCAGCAAGAGAGAGTGTCCTAACAAGCAGATTTCACAAACCTATGCAACAATCATGGAAGTGATATTCCATCATCTTTACCATGTCTTTTGTTAGAAACATGTGACAAGTCCCTTCTACACTTAAAGGGAGGATTTTACACAGGATACATGTGTCAGGAGGCAGGGATAACTGGGGGTTCTCCTAAAGTCTGTTCACCACCAGCAGGCCTTGGTGTATATACCATATGAGCACTTGGTTCACTCAAATGAAGATGCTTGGTTAGGTTCACATGCTAATCCAATGAGAAAGTCCAGATACTTGCTCAAATATGTAAATGCTCCAGATGCATGTTTGAAAAGGAAGAGTATTTCACCGAAGTCCTTACAATCTGAATGGGTGACTTATAACTCATCAACAGAGAATGCTGCTGCTGCTCCTGCTAAGTTGCTTCAGTCGTGTCTGACTCTGTGCGACCCCATAGACGGCAGCCCACCAGTCTCCCCCAGTCCCTGGGATTCTCTAGGCAAGAACACTGGAGTGGGTTGCCATTTCCTTCTCCAATGCATGAAAGTGAAAAGTGCAAGTGAAGTCACTCAGTCATGTCCGACTCTTCTCGACCCCATGGACTGCAGCCTACCAGGCTCCTCCATCCATGGGATTTTCCAGGCAAGAGTACTGGAGTGGGGTGTCATAGCCTTCTCCATCAACAGAGAATAGTTGAATGCCAAATCACCATCTTTTTAGGCTGAATGCCCCTCTAGAAGCCCTTCAAAATGATGACTGAAATATGAACATTAGAGGTATGCAACATCTCTTTCTAGCTTGGGAATTCCCAGCAAAAATGTCTCATGTAGTCCTTGGCATCTCCAGTTGATTCCATTCATTTGGACAGCCGCCAAAAGCCCTAAGCACACACACAGGGAGACAAATGATGAGAACCATCAACAGTGGAAGAGGCATTAATTAGCCATTGTTGCAACCATGCTACATGTCAAACAACTCCAATATCTCAGTGATTTACAAAAGCATTTCTTTTTCTCATGTAGGAATCGCAGATTGGTTGTGGTTCACATGCTCTTGTTTGGGCTGCGCTTGGCCAAGCTTGGGTAGGCTGGACTCCAAACTTTGGGCTGGATTCCGGCTATTCACACATCTTCATTCTGAGGCCAGCAGCTACACAGGGGCACACAGTTCATGTTCTGGTCATGTGGGTGGCAAAATTACAAGAAGAACAAGCAGAAACATTCAATAATTCTTAAGGCTTTAGCTCAAAACTGGTACACCAGCAATCCTTTCCATGTTATATTGACTAAGGAAGTCATAGAGCTGAGTCCAGTATCAACACTGTGTGGAAATGCACTCTGCTTACTCTAGTGGGAGGTAATTCTAATACAAGGAAAGAGTAAAACACGGAGAGTCACGAATGAAGGTAAGCACAAGGAAGCCAACCTCAGAAGCTGGTCAATTGCCTGTAACACGCATGAGCTCCCCAACTGTTGCTTTAACAAGCCACAACATCGTGTAACTAACAGTTCAGACCATTCACTGGTGCAACGCTGTGCTCCCTCAATATGCGATCCTCTATAAAATCCAAAATCTACATTACAGTAATATAATAAAGGTAAAGATTTTACAAGCACAGGGGCCTTAAAAATTATAGTTCCCATGGCAAATATAACATAGCTTTTTGTGCCCATATACTGCAAAGACAGAAGTCCTAACTATAAACAGTAATGGGAAGTCATGCATATTCAGGGATGAGGGTGATGAAAGAGTTATAGACTCAGTTAGAAAAATTACTTTGGGAATTTTATCTTACGGATGAAGCCTCAAGTAATGTACAGCATAATACGACCGAATGTTTAATAGGTGACTGAATGGAGTAATTTTCATTCCGAATTGCCACAATGTTGTATTCCAATGAAAAGAAACATTTCTTAGATATATTAGGGATAGTGCCAATATTTCATTCCTGTGTTTTTGTTTCAAATTTCAGTAGTTATCTTTAACTGATGGGTCTTCATTGAAATCTAATTCCTTAGAAATGAGTTGGCCTCATGAAGCTGGCGAATTGACATATTATGCTTCTATTTACTTTCTAACTCACAGATCTTTCAAAGATCACCTGTTTTCAACTATTGTTTAGTTGTTAAAAATGATTAATAAGGAATAACATGCAGCTTGCCATTTAACTTGGCTCATCTGAAGCATGTTAGATGTTACACTGTATTTAATCAATTAACTAGACATTAAATTGAATTTAAAATTCACTTTAAAACACCATAAGTTGAAATACTATTCTATCAACGATACTTAAAGGACATAATCCTATTCCTTCAAATATAATGCTATCCCTTCCAAATTCTGTAGTGTCATAAAAAATGTCACATTTGTAGACAACTCCTGACATCCAATTATCAATTTATTTATATATGCATTAAGACAAGAAAAATTGCATATCTAAATTCCATATATAAGACTGTTCTCTCATTTAATTTCTTTATCTTATGTTAAAATATTGCCTTTAAAAGCAGTCTACAATTTGGGTTCACAAAGGCACTGTCCAGAGATGTGTGATAGGCTGACTTAAAAATCCCTGTTAAAAGGCTCATAAAGACAGAAAAGGAGAAGGAATTCAAGGGCCCCATAGACTTAAACTGAGAGGAACAGTGGCTAAAGCCCAGGTGAAATTTCAACTGTTTTATTGATGATGATGGACTGAATCTTTTTAAAATTTTATTGAAGCATATTTGATTTACAATGTTTTGTTAATTTCTGTTGAACAGCAAAGTGTGTGTGTGTGTGTGTGTGTGTGTGTGTCTGGGCACTCAGTCATGTCCGACTCTTTGTGACCCCGTGGACAGTAGCCTGTCAAGCCCATATATAGACGTAGTTGTTGTTGTCGTCCAGTCGCTGTCTTGTCTGACTCTCTGCTGCCCCGTGGACTGCAGCACGCCAGGGGAGTTTGGGCCTTGTGAGCATTGGCTCCCCATTGTCGTCCAGTCGCTGTCTTGTCTGACTCTCTGCTGCCCCGTGGACTGCAGCACGCCAGGGGAGTTTGGGCCTTGTGAGCATTGGCTCCCCATTGTCGTCCAGTCGCTGTCTTGTCTGACTCTCTGCTGCCCCGTGGACTGCAGCACGCCAGGGGAGTTTGGGCCTTGTGAGCATTGGCTCCCCATTGTCGTCCAGTCGCTGTCTTGTCTGACTCTCTGCTGCCCCGTGGACTGCAGCACGCCAGGGGAGTTTGGGCCTTGTGAGCATTGGCTCCCCATTGTCGTCCAGTCGCTGTCTTGTCTGACTCTCTGCTGCCCCGTGGACTGCAGCACGCCAGGGGAGTTTG
>NW_011494946.1:2887693-2898069 GCF_000754665.1 Bison bison bison | reverse complement strand
TGTACAAAAACCCAAACACATACACGGAATTAAAATCTACACAGAAGTGAGTAAAGGGCAAAGTTGGCCAAAAAAAAAAAAAAATACACCAGTAACATGGAAGACAGATTGAGAAATCTTCCCAGAACGCCTTATAGTGAATTTAGAAGTTTTTGATTGCCAGCAAAGGAATTCCACTCAGTATAGCCAATGAATCCTCCTTTCTTCTAAGAATGTTCATGTGGAATTTCTCACTTGCAACCAAAATAGTTCTAAAATAATTAGAAGAATATATACAAATATATTTTGAAATGCATAATCATTAAGATTAATTTAATGTATATACATCAGAATTTCTGCTCCACAAACAAAAGTTGTGCCTTCTCAACTATCCATAGAACAATGTTCAATTTGACTATTATTTTCTTCTTACAAGAAGCAAGTGGAATTTGGATGATCATACTCGAGCTTTATATATATATTTGTACATTCTGTGTGAGTGTATTATAGTTCATTTAGAAAATCCCCAAAAGAAAAAGAAAAAACTCAAGCAGAGAAACTGGAGAAAGACTGAACCATGGAATTGATAAAGGTGAAAGGAGAGATTAATAAACAAAAAGAAGAATTGGTAAACTCATGACATGCTTCTTTGCAAAAAGAGACAAAGGTAAGGAAATATTAATTTTTATAAAAAGTGGATGTAAATAAGATAGAAAATTTATTGGAAAACTTTCCAAACAATTTTATGAAACCAATGTAACTTTGATAACAAAACTTAAGAAAGATTAACACCCAATTTTGCTTATGCGATAGCATCAAGGTCTCCCCAAGTGGCACCAGTGGTAAAGAACCCGCTTGCCAATTCAGGAGACATAAGAGACTCAGGTTTGATACCTGGGTTGGGAAGATCCTCTGGAGGAGGGCATGGGAACCCACTCCAGTATTCTTGTTTGGAGAACTCCATAGACAGAGGATCCTGGCGGGGTACAGTGTGTAGAGTCGCAGAGTCAGACGTGACTGAAGTGACTTAGCATGCACACACGCCATAGAATCAAAAGCCAAAGCTAACATAATATGTTTCTTAATAAAGTGAGTTCAGATATATCAAAATAACAATCTGCCATGATTTAGTTGCATTTAGGCTTGTAATGCCAGAGAAGGCAATGGCACCCCACTCCATTACTCTTGCCTGGCAAATCCCGTGGGCGGAGGAGCCTGGTGAGCTGCAGTCCATGGGGTCGCTAAGAGTTGGACACAGCTGAGTGACTTCACTTTCACTTTCACTTTCATGCATTGGAGAAGGAAATGGCAACCCACTCCAGTGTTCTTGCCTGGAGAAACCCAGGGATGGGGGAGCCTGGTGGGCTGCCATCTCTGGGGTCGCACAGAGTCAGACACGACTGAAGCAACTCAGCAGCAGCAGCAGCAGGCTTGTAATGCAATTTAGAAAAGGCAGAGGAACCAGAGATCAAATTGTCAACATCTGTTGGATTATAGAAAAAGCAAAAGGAATTCCAGAAAAACATCTGCTTCTTTATTGACTACACTAAAGCCTTTGACTGTGTGGATCACAACAAACAGTGGAAAATTCTTAAAGAAATGGAAATACCAAATTACCTTACCTGTCTCCTGAGAAACCTGTGTGCAGGTCAAGAAGCAACAGTTAGAACTGGACATGGAACAACAGACTGGTTCCAAATTGGGAAAGGAGTACGTCAAGGCTGTATATTGTCACCCTGCTTATTTAACTTCTATGCAGAGTACATCATGAGAAATGCTGGGAGGGATGAAGCACAAGCTGGAATCAAGATTGCCGGGAGAAATATCAATAACCTGAGATATGTAGATGACACCACCCTTATGGCAGAAAGCAAAGTAGAGCTGAAGAGCCTCTTGATGCAGATGAAAGAGGAGACTGAAAAAGCGGGGTTAAAACTCAGTATTCAAAAAACTGAGATCATGGCATCCTGTCTCATCACTTTGTGGCAAATAGATGGGAAAACAATGGAAATAGTGACAGACTTTATTTTCTTGGGCTTCAAAATCACTGTGGGTGGTGACTGCAGCCATGAATTCAAGAAGCTTGCTCCTCGGAAGAAAAACTATGAGCAACCTAGACAGTGTATTAAAAAGCAGAGACATCACTTTGCTGACAAAGGTCCATATAGTCAAAGCTATGGTTTTTCCGGTAGTCATGTATGGATGTGAGAGTTGGACCATAAAGAAGGCTGAATGCTGAAGAATTGATGCTTTCGAACCATGGTGCTGGAGAATATTCTTGAGAGTTCAGTCAATTTTAAATGAAATCAACCCTGAATATTCACTGGAAGGACTGATGGTGGAGCTGAAACTCCAATACTTTGGCCACCTGAGGTGAAGAACTGACTTCACAGGAAAAGACCCTGGTGCTGGGAAAGATTGAGGGCAGGGAGCAAAAGGGACAACAGAGGATGAGGTGTTTGGATGGTGTCACCAACTCAATGGCCGTGAGTTTGAGCAGGCTCTGGGAAATAGTGAAGGCCACGGACACTGGTGTGCTGCAGTCCGTGGGGCTGCAAAGAGTCAGACACGACTGAGCAACCGAGCAACATGTACAGACACGGACACTGGTGTGCTGCAGTCCATGGGGCTACAAAGAGTCAGATACGACTGAGCAACTGAGCAACACGTACGGACACGGACACTGGTGTGCTGCAGTCCGTGGGGCTGCAAAGAGTCAGACACGACTGAGCAACTGAGCAACACGCACGGACACGGACACTGGTGTGCTGCAGTCCGTGGGGCTGCAAAGAGTCAGACACGACTGAGCAACTGAACAACACATACGGACACGGACACTAGTGTGCTGAAGTCCGTGGGGCTGCAAAGAGTCAGACACGACTGAGCAACTGAGCAACACGTACTGCAATCAAAAGCAAACACAAAACTAGGGAAATTGTTTGTGATGATATATCCATGGAATGGAATTTTATATACACATTTCAAAGAATTTTAGTAACTTGAGAAAACACTAACAATGCAATATGGTATTGTAAAGGAAAAGGGATACAAAATTATATGCATTATGATTCTAGTTGGTTTTTAAAAATTGCATATGGCTATGTATATACTACATGGCTTCTATATAAATTTATATAATATTGCAGGCAAAACTAGAAGAAAACCACTATATTGAATATACTGGACATTTGTTGTCTGACTGTTTATGGACAATTTTAATAGTCTTCTATATCCCTTTTGTGGTTTCAAAATTTTCTGCAGTGAACATATATTATTTTCATAATCAGGTATTATTATTTTAGTCAGAAAAAAAGAGAGACACTTTAAAATCAGCTCTTCTCTGTGAGAACAGAGCATTCTGCCCTCAAATTATTGTGTGGCAAGATAAATCTGAGGCTTACACTTCTTTTCATTCTTGATGATAGCTGACAGAAAGTGCTTTCTTTCATTTTAGGATTACTCCAGACTCCCAAATACAGGTTCTTCCTGCCTTCTCTCTGGGGTGAACTTTGCGACAAACTTTTAAAAGATGAAAGCAGCAGCATTATTCACAGTGGCGGATAGGTGGGAGCAATCCAAGTGTGCTTCTACAGATGAATAGATCAATAAAATGTGGTATATATTAAAATGGATAATCCGCCTGAGAGAGGAAGGAACTTTTGACATATGTACAAGACAGATGAACTTTGAGGATATTATGCTAAGTGAAATAAGCCAGTCACAAAAAAAACAAATATTGTATGATTCCACTTATATGAGGTACCGAGAGTCATTAAATTCTAGACAGAAGGTGGAAAAGATAGAAGTTAGAATTGTGGTTGTCAGAGGCTGAGGGATGGGACATTCTTAATATGGAGTTTTAGTTTTACAGGATGAAAGGGTTGTGGAGATTTCACAATGAAACAATGAGGATGTCCTTAGCACGATTGAACCGGACGTTGAGAAGAGTATAAATTTCATGCTAAATGATGAATTTTATGTTAAAATATATTTTACCACAGGCTTCCTGGGTAGCCCAGCTTGTAAAGAATCTGCCTGTAATGCAGGAGACCTGGGTTCAATTTCTGGGTCAGGAAGTTCCCCTGGAGAAGGGATAGGCTACCTACGTCAGTATTCTTGGGCTTCCCTGGTGGCTCAGGTGGTAAAGAATGTGCCTTCAGTGCAGGAGATCTGGATTCGATCCCTGGGTTGGGAAGATCCCTTGGAGTAGGGCACAGCAACCAGCTTCAGTATTCTTGCCTGGAGAATTCCATGGACAGAGGAACTTGGCAGGCTACAGTCCATTGGGTAACAAAGAGTCGGACACGACTGAGTGACTAAGCACAGCACAGCATATTTTATCACAATAAAAATAAATAAATAAAGAGTAAAACAGGAAGAGAAAAAGAGGACAAAAAGGAAGACTTCTTCAAGAGATGGGAATACCAGACCACCTGACCTGCCTCCTGAGAAATCTGTACGCAGGTCAAGAAGCAACAGTTAGAACTGGACACGGAACAACGGACTGGTTCCAAACTGGGAAAGGAGAACGTCAAGGCTCTATATTGTCACCCTGCTTATTTAACTTCTATGCAGAGTACATCATGAGAAATGCCGGGCTGGATGAAGCACATGCTGAAATCAAGATTGCCAGGAGAAATATCAATAACCTCAGATATGCAGATGACACCACCCTTATGGCAGAAAGTGAAGAAGAACTAAAGAGCCTCTTGATGAAAATAAAAGAGGAGAGAGAAAAAGCTGGCTTAAAACTCAACATTCTAAAAACTAAGATCATGGCATCTGGTCCCATCACTTCATGGCAAATAGATGGGGAAACAAACGAAACAGTGACAAACTTTATTTTCTTGGGCCAAAGTCACTGCAGATGGTGACTGCAGCCATGAAATTAAAAGACATTTGCTCCTTGGAAGAAAAGCTATGACCAACCTAGACAGCATATTAAGAAGCAGAGGCATTACTTTGCTGACAAAGGTCCCTCTAGTCAAAGCTATAGTTTTTCCAGTAGTCATGTATGGATGTGACAATTGGACTATAAAGAAAACTGAATGCTGAAGAATTGATGCTTTTGAACTGTGGTGTTGGAGAAGACTCTTGAGATTCCCTCGGACTGCAAGGAGATCCAACCAGTCCATCCTAAAGGAAATCAGTCCTGAATATTCATTTGAAGGCCTGGTGCTGAAGCTGAAACTCCAATACTTTGGCCACCTGATGTGAAGAACTGACTCTCTGGAAAAGACCCTGATGCTGGGAAAGATTGAAGGCGGGAGGAGAAGGAGCCAACAGAGGATGAGATGGTTGGATGGCATCACCGACCCAATGGACATGAGTTTGAGCGCTCCGGGAGTTGGTGATGGACAGGGAGGCCTGCTGTGCTGCAGTCCATGGGGTCACAAAGAGTCAGACATGACTGAGTGTCTGAACTGAACTGAACTGATGCAGCACAAGCAAGGTGAACTGCATCACTAGCAGAACCTTAGAACTGGGCCCTAGGGACCTCACCTTTGATTACTGCAAGTCTTCATATGCTAAATCTGTTCCCTGCTTTATTAATTCTGTGAAATGAAACCTCTGCATATCAAGTTGTCATCAATTAATGGATACTTGAATAATTTTTAGCACACCCACAGATTAAGCTTTCTTAAAACACATTCTTTTAGGGACTCTTAACTGGGAGATCAACACTGTGAAAAAGTGGTCTTTTCATGGGTTTAGGCTTTATTTTCATGCAAAATTCTACATGTAGCTGAATCTGTGTATTTTTATGAAAGAAGTCTCTTTGTTCTTAACACACTTTCAAGAGGGACCCAGATTTGAGAACCATTGTTACAAGGAGTGTTCTCTTTGTGGTTTAGTCTCTAAATTTCTCTGCCTGCATGCTTCAAATATCTCTCTAACAGTATGTGGAAATGATTTTATGCATATAGCTATGATGTGAGAGTGATTTTTCACTGTTGGAAGTTCACAGTGTGTATTTTCCTCCATATTTAGAGAGGGCATGAGTACCTAGAACAGTCGAGGATGGTCTGTGTGCAATGCATTCCAGACTCCTCTGTTTCCCATCTAGCCAAGGTCTGCAGGTAACTCCTGTGTCCCAACCTGTTTATTTGTTTCTTTTTGGCTGCACTGAGTCTTTGTTGCTTCAGTTGTTCAGTTCAGTTCAGTCGCTGACTGCAGCATGCCAGGCCTCCCTGTCCATCACCAACTCCTGGAGCTTGCTTAAACTCATGTCTGTCTAGTCGGTTGCGGGATTTTTCTAGGTGTGGGAAGTGGGAGCTACTCTTCATTTCAGAGCATGGGTTCTAGGGAGTGTGGACTTCAGCAGTTGTGGTGCATGGGCTTACTTGACCTGCGTGTGGCATGTCAAATCTTCCCAGACCAGGGATGGAACTCATCACCCCTGCATTGGTAGGTGAATTCTTAACCACTGGACCACCAGGGAAGTCTCTAACCTCTGTTTATTTTGCCTGCATATGCGCCAGGATGTAACTTTTTTTAAAAAATGAAGACATTTATTTGTGAATGTTTCTCCAAGCTTGTGTATTTATTTAATGTTCACTTTGAAACAGTAGTTTAAAAAATGTCTTGGTAGTGACTCTCAGAAATGTATTTTATAGTATAATCCATTTCACATATAGTCTCGCACATATATACACGAAACAAAAATGAATCTGAATAATACCCTGACTGTATGTGAAACGCTGGCATTTTCTTTCCTATTCCACTCCATTCTGTCCTATTCCATGTCACTCTTCTATGTTCGTTATGAGAAGAACTGCTACTTGGAACCTGCTTTATCAGTGTTTCTCAAAGCAAAGTTCTCTGATTTAGCTGTGCATTAAGGTCACTGTGTACATATGTCCTAAGTTGTTTCAATTATGTCAGACTCTTTGTGACCCCACGGGCTGTATCCCGTCAGGCTCCTCTGTTCATACAATTCTCCAGGCAAGAATACTGGAGCGGGTTGCCATGTCTTCCTCCAAGGATCTTCCCAGCCCAGGGACAGAACCCATGTCTCTTTATGTCTCCTGCATTGGCAGCTGGGTTCTTTGCCACTAGTGGCGACCTGGGAAGCAGCCCTAAGATCACTTAGGGAGCTTTAAAATCCTGATGCTTGGGTGTACCCCTTATTCCCTCTCCCTCCCCATTCCCCGCTGCTGAAGATTGTGATTTAATTGGTCTGGGGAAGAACCTGGGTCTGGGGACTCTTAAAAAAGCAACTTCTGTGATTCTAACCTGCAGCCAGAGTTAAGAAACATAGATTTAAATTGATTTCAGAGTCCTCTGGGAGGTCTCATCTCTCAGTTTGAAAAAATGTTTGAAGTAGCCTCTTTCAGTTTTGTTTGATGGTATATCAAATATACAATGTTTTTCTTACTTTTGTTTTTTGAAATAATATTTATCTTCTCTTCATTACATATTCAAATACACTCCATAAAAGACCAAGGCTTACATTTGCCCCTGCATCTTTGTATTTGAATAAACTCCCTCGCGATCATTTGCTTCTCAAACTTTAATGTACATAAGAATCACCCGGGATCCTTGTTTTAATGAAGATTCTGATTCAGCATGTCTGGGGTGGGACTTGAAATCTACACTTATAATGAGTTCCTAGGCACAGCTGATACTGCCGGTCCTCAGACTACACACTGAGTAGCAAGGTGCTAGACAAAGATGCCTCAGCTCTTTTTTTCTAATTGAACCATTCTGTATTCTCTGGCCAGCTGGTTCTGTGCCCTTTTGTTGGGGGTAAACACTGACTGAAACCAGCCACCCCGGCCAGGCACCATAGTAACCATCTGCATGAGTTATCTTATGACAGGAGATACTGGAAAGAAACACGGAACTAGCAAGTCAATCCCCAACTGGAGGAATTTGGAAAAAGTCAGAAGGAGACACCCCATATCCTACCGATTCCCAGAACCCTCCTTGCTGGAATCCATGTTGGCTGAGCGGTGCGTGCACCACCAGGAGGGACCCTGAGTCAGAATGATCACCCATGGATAACCTGGAAACGAATCCCCTCACCGTAAACCCAGGACCATGAGCCGCGTGCAGAGCCTTCCTCCCGGGGCCCCTCCCCCTCTGCTCTCGCCCGGGGCTCCTTCCCAGTGACATCTCCTGCTTTGTCAGCACGTGTCTCCTCGGATAATTCATTCCTAGTGTTAGACAAGAGTCCGCTCTCGGGCCCTGGAAAGGGTCCCCCGTCCTGCAACACTTTCTCTTTGTTATTTACAGTTTCACACAAACCTTGACAAAGTGAGAGGTATTTTACTTCCTTCCGGTGGTATAACAAGTAACTTCCCGACAGGGACGCAGGATGCCAGGGACTCCACTCCCCTGCACCAAGTGGGCAGATCCATGAAACTTATGAACCCTAGGCATCAAACCAGGAAACACCCATTTCACTACATTAGTCCAAGTGGGTATCTCTGATTCTGTGTCC
Organism: Bison bison bison; assembly: GCF_000754665.1. Taxonomy (NCBI): domain Eukaryota; kingdom Metazoa; phylum Chordata; class Mammalia; order Artiodactyla; family Bovidae; genus Bison; species Bison bison. The sequence continues at coordinate 2,889,644 of NW_011494946.1, read as the reverse complement.
CTTACTGTGCGTGAGAATGTATACATGTGTGTTCACTTGTAATAAATTTTCATGTTGTAAGCATTCTTTCTAATCGTTGAAACTGAGTAATGCTTTCACAGTAAGATCTGTGTGCTTGTATTTAGCATTACTTCCCTCTGGCTCAGAGGTTAAAGCGTCTGCCCGCAATGCGGGAGACCAGAGTTCGATCCCTGGGTTGAGAAGATCCTCTGGAGAAGGAAATTGCAACCCACTCCAGTATTCTTGCCTAGAGAATCCCATGGACGGAGGAGCCTTGTACTCTACAGTCCACAGGGTCGCAAAGAGTTGGACATGACTGAGCAACTTCACACACACACACACACACACACACACACACACACACGCTTACATGAATGTTTACATGAAGATTGAAGATTTACAAAGTCTGTCTCTTACTAGTGTAGAAGCACTTTAAGGACTAGGCCTTACGCAAGTTTACGTCACCAAAGAGCCTACTAGGCTCTCAATGAACGGCTGTTGCTTTGAAGAGTGGTAGTATTAGTTGCCAATCACCATGGTAATGCTCAGTGGCACCACCTCAGATATAAGTGGCTTAAATTAACTGACGTTCATTTAGCTCTTCGGCCGTGGTTTGGCCGTTGGATTGGGCTTGCTGTGTAGCTCGCCTGGGCCAGGCTGGACTCATCAGGTGGGGGGATCACTATTGCCGGGTGACAGCGGCTGTTGCCGAACTGAACTTGGGTCTGTTCGCCCACGTGCTGCTGCTGCTGCTGCTAAGTCGCTTCAGTCGTGTCCGACTCTGTGCGACCCCATAGATGGCAGCCCGCCAGGCTCCCCCGTCCCTGGGATTCTCCAGGCAAGAGCACTGGAGTGGGCTGCCATGTCCTTCTCCGACATGCAGTGAAGCCAAATCTGTTGACACTGGGTTGTGATGAAAGAAAGTGTGGCATCTGTCGCGGCGCCAAGCAAGGCTGGGTGAGTAACAAATTGTATCAAGATTGCCAGAAGGAATAACCACCTCAGATATGCAGAAAGGGAAGAGGAACTGAAGAGCCTCTTGACGAAGGTGAAAGAGGAGAGTGAAAAAGCTGGCTTAAGCTCAACATTCAGAAAACTAAGGTCTTGGCATCTGGTCCCATCACTTCGTGGCAAATAGATGCGGAAACAGTGGACACAGTGGCATAGTTTTTTTACTGGGCTCCAAAATCACTGCAGATGCTGACTGCAACCATTAAATTAAAAGACGTTTGCTTCTTAGAAGAAAAGCCCTGACAAACCTAGATGGCTTATTAAAAAGCAGGACATCACTTTGCTGACAAAGGTGTGTATAGTCAAAGCCGTGGTTTTTCCAGCAGCCATGTACAGATGTGAGAGTTGGACCATAAAGAAGGCTGAGTGCCAAAGAATTGATGCTTTTAAACTGTGGTGTTGGAGGAGATGCTTGAGAGTCCCTTGGACTGCAAGGAGATCCAACCAGTCCATCCTAAAGGGAATCAATCCTGAATCAGTGGAAGGACTGATGCTGAAGCTGAAGCTTCAATACTTTGGCCATGTGATGCAAAGAGCTGACTCACTGGAAAAGACCCTGATGCTGGGAAAGATTGAAGGCAGGAGGAGATGGGGACGACAGAGGATGAAGTGGGTAGATGGCATCATTGACTCAATGGACATGACTTTGAGCAAACTCAACCCTGATGCTGGGAAAGATTGAAGGCAGGAGGAGATGGGGACGACAGAGGATGAAGTGGGTAGATGGCATCATTGACTCAATGGACATGACTTTGAGCAAACTCAACCCTGATGCTGGGAAAGATTGAAGGCAGGAGGAGATGGGGACGACAGAGGATGAAGTGGGTAGATGGCATCATTGACTCAATGGACATGACTTTGAGCAAACTCAACCCTGATGCTGGGAAAGATTGAAGGCAGGAGGAGATGGGGACGACAGAGGATGAAGTGGGTAGATGGC
>NW_011494946.1:2880440-2886853 GCF_000754665.1 Bison bison bison | reverse complement strand
TTGATCTGAAGTGATTTCGTCAAAGACTAAGATCTTGATTTTTACTGGAGTGCAGCCTGGGTTTCATTATAGTCCATTCTCGTGTCGGGTGTATCAGCCACAATCCTACCCACCTGCTGGTGTGCGATCCTTCCAGGCACTGGGCCAATATGCAGGGAAGCAGACAGCCATGTGTTTTAATCAGCATCTGTATCTTAATTTTGGGCGGGGTTGCTCTTTGAGCCATGTTAAACAAAAACATAAAAATTATCTTGAAAACACCTTGATGAAAAGACGTTTACTGACTTTCTCATCAGATGGGAGGAAATTACTGAACATGGGGATAAGTGGCCAGCAGCACGGATACCACCAAACTCAAAATAGAAAACCTAATAAATGCTTAGTTTAACAGAGCTATCATAAAGAAATCATTGATTGTAATAAAGAGAAAAATAAGTAACCAATGACATTCTCAGTGCCCCCTTACTCTTCTGCCACAAGGACATATATTACATGAAACATATGCCTGTAATTGGGAGGCAAATAGAATCGCTTAAAAAGAGATACTCAACTGCCAGCAATAAAGTTTAGACCAAATATCAGAAAACTATTAAGCCTGGCAGTAACATTGATTAGAGCGCTCTTTTCTTACTTGCTTAGTTCTAGGAGGACCACTGACTTGCTGTTTTGTTTCAGCTGGTGGAAAGGTAAACTAATCTCGTTTAATTGGCAGAAGATGCAGAATCTGTGCTTTGCCTCTTCATTACAAAGATGGCTGAGAGGTAACTGAAGCTTCAGTGAGATGATTGGGTTTAATACATTATTTATTTCCTGGGAAGTTAGAGATTTGTAGAGATGCACACCTCAGCTCAGTGAAAAAACATTCTGCTGGCTTGAAGTTAAATTGTAAAGGAAGTTGGTCATATTTTCAAATCCTAGCTCAAATCCTAGCTCAAATCCTTTACTCTAGGGTAGACTCCTTTGCAAATCATCACTTAGTATCCTAAATAGAGGCCTCCAGTTTTTCTTCCTATCAGAAAGACCCAAAACCTAGTATTTCATGTCAATATTAATTATGGTTAACAGGTGAAAGCATTTTCCTCTAAAAAGAATAAAGCTACTGAAGAAAGATTTTATCAGTGAAGATGTATACACCATTTACACCCCTGAAATGACATCAAAGTAGGTCTCCTTTTACAAGGCAACATCCTGAAGTTTAGCGTTCACTGGCATATACATATACATATAAACAAAAAAGATATCTAGCACATCAGATAGTGAAAGTTTACCAACTGTTGTTTAAATACAGCATGTTGAAGGCCTCTGATGATTTTCCCTTTCTAAAACTCCACCAAAGATACAGCAAAGAGTAAATGCAAATGTCAAAAACAATAAGAAAAGAGCCAATGGCAGATGAAGTCGGTTAGCAATATTTAGGAAGACTGACAGCAGATGGACTCAAGGTACTGACTCATATCAGCTTTTCTAGTCTGCTGAGTTTCTGTGGGATAGAGGCTCTGGGGGTGGTGATGGTGAAGGTGATGGAGGTGTTGCTGGAGAACATCCCCTCCCTTCTACACTATGAATGGCTTGAGGGCTGAGAGTGCCCATCTTGTGAACCTTGGACACATTTGTGAAAGTTGGTTAAGTAGTAGTATCATAGCAAATGTCTGCAGAAATAAATGGAATATTCTCTCAACTGCATAGGATCCAAGGTTTTATCCTACTTGTAAGCAGTTAGGTTAGCCGCCACAGGGACATTGACAGAAGCCATGGGACTCCTGGGTTAGAGACAAAGGGGTTTATGGCCCATGGCAATAAACAAGAAAGGTGAGCGTCATATTCAGGGTCCTCATGCTCCTCAAGTTTCACGAGGGTGATACAGAATATATCAGGGTCACACCTATGCAGCAGGTTTGTGTCATCGCTAAGGAAACCTCAATCTTTTATAATCTCCTTCTTTCCTCATGCAAACTTTTCCAACCTTTGCCCTGGGGAAAATAGTATCTTTATTGTACTGGACAGCAAACAAGCTTTCCCTCTATTCCAGAGAGACACACCATCTCTATCTTCTGAAGTTATTTGTTACATGGACATTCTTGAAAAAAATAATGGATAACTCATTTTAAATGCTTCTGCTTATGAGATGTGTACAAACACGAGAATCCTGGGGAGAAATGTCTCCTAACCTGTCTCCCCAGAGGCCATAAGACTTTCCTGATACTTTTGATGGCAAAAACATACCTTCACTGTGAAATACTCACAGCTAGCTAGCCAGTTCTTTGCCTATTTTTCTCAGGCCAGACCCCTCTATCTATGGGTTGTGCTGTGATAATGGTGACTGAGCCTCCATGCCTTCATCTTCCAGCCCCCTTCCAGATGGGTTCTACCCATAGGAGGCATGGATGAGACCATATACACACCAAGGCAGGAGGAGGAAATAATGCGCCCGCTCCAGGTTTCCAGCTCAGGTCTGCATCCATCCAGCAGGAGGAACAGCTGTGGCTACATCCTCCAGCTCTCCCCGACCTTCCCAGGGCCGGGAGACAGCCTCCCCTCAGTGAATGCCGCAGCCACGGGGCTGGAGTGGCTGCCGCCCCTGACTCCCACCCACCCGCTGGCCCCTGCCGGTCCCTCGCCAGCACCCCCTCCTCACTACCTTCCAGGCTTCTGCACCTTCTAGTGTCCAACTAGCTGTGCTCCTCCTGAGATACTGGCGCAAAACTCAGCTCCGTGAGTGGGTCCCTTCCTATCCCACAGAACCTTTAGGTTCTATAACAGTGACACCACCTCATCCAACTTGTTTTCCCAGCCCTCAAGGTGGTGGTTTTTCTTGCTGTTTTCTCTAGGTTACCTCAGCATCCCATTTTCAACCTTTCAACGCTTGTGTAACAACTCATTGAAAGCATGGGTTTGCTTTCCAGGATGGACTCGGACGGATACACGGACCACAGTTAGAGATGACTTTCTGTTCTAACCCAGAGTTTAAATTTTTACTTCTTTTTAATTTAACTGTTATCTTTATCAAAGGACATAGTTCAAACTATCAAATAGTACAGTAGGCCCTTGCCCAGTTGGCATGCTGGTTAGTGGCGACTGGGTTTTTCTAAAAGTGTGATGACCTGTCAGTGGGACAATGCGTGGAGCCTACAAGCTCTAGAGAAAGTAGTCATTTGTGGGCACCAGTGTAGGCTCAGAGGTTAAGTAACTTATCCAAGAGCAATGATAGTCCTCAGAGAGGCCTTTCATTTCTCTTTTGGAAATATGTCCCAACTGTTTACCAAGATGATGGCAATAATATTACTCTACAAACAAAAATTTGTTGTTTTTTACAAGTTTATAATCTTATGAAAATTATGTATGGATACTATTCACTGTCTAATTAATAAAGGAGTCAGTTTGAAAGAAAATTTATGGACCTTTTCTGTGACTTTATTTTTCTAATCATAAAATATTGAGATTCAAATATATATATATATATATATATCTGTGTAATATTTCTCAGAGACCAAAACATACTGTTTATGTGTTTTTTAGATGAAAGAAAATTCAAAATAATTTTAGTGGTAAATAATTTTCAGCAATAAAAAATCAGAAGCTTCTTGAGTTCATAATACTTTATTATTTGGCTAAAATATGTACAAAATCAATTGCTGGCAAATATAGTTACAGAGGCAGATGTTATTCTGGATCACCCTATCCATTAAATAAAGAATGCAGGTTAATGCTGATTAATTTTAACAAATGCCTGCAAAGATATATGCCTTCAGGAAGCATACCAACTGAACTGCAAATGGTTTCTAGAGACAAAATCCTTTAAAATCCTTCCACAGCATGTAGCAATTTTAATACTATCAAAAGCTAGTTTAGTATATTTCACTATCATCAGATTGGGAATGAAATATTTGGGGCGCAACTAATAATAGACCCTGCTCACATTGTTTCATGAGAGTCTACCTTTTATGAAGCGAGTCCTATCTCTATGAATAATTTGTTCCATAACCCAACTCAATCTGTTGGTTAGAATTTGGATATTATTGCATAATCTTGTTGAGAAAAATAGAGTAACATCTTGAACAGTCAAGGAGCTCTTTTATTCATTTTCAATAATAATGTAAAAATGGAACCACAAATTGATTTGTGCATGTGGCACTATTTAAAATAAAAAAGAAGAAATATTCTGTTTCAGAGGGTTCACTTCTTCAAGGAACTGCAGCAACATCCTTTTTTCTGTTCTGCTAGTGTTTTGTTGAGTTTTAACCATTTATTTGCTCTTATAAAATTTCCAGTGGGATTTGTCTGCTTGAAAAAGACGTATGCTCATGTTAGCAGGTGTTTTATCTGAAGGAATACATAAAGGATGAGGAAAATAAATGCATCAAATTGAATAAGTGGATTGATCTTAATGACCAGAATGGATCATTCTGTGATGTAGCTGAATTTCACTCCAAAGTGTCTGTTTTAAACATTTCTACCCCATTGCCAGTGAGCTGTCTTAGTTACAGCTTCCTATCTCTCTTGCATCCTTAATCTCTATCTACCTTGACTTCTGCTGGAAACTTGTCCCCTTCTGCTCTATTCTGCATTGAAACCTTCTCTCTGCTCTGCATCCTCTTCAAGCTATTGTTCCCTTACTCTCCCCCACTTTGTCACCGCATAGTCAAAGAGCTCCTAGCCCCGCCTCTGTCTTCTACCACCCGCTCACTTAACTCTCCAAAAAGTGGCTTTGAGGACAACATTCTGAATAATCCCTACCTCGTGCAGGAAGGAAGGGAAATGCTATTAGAAGAGAGTACACCGAGAGCGTCACCGTTTTGATAGTGTTTATTTGTTAACTATTTTATGTATGAATATGTATATTAAAATATATCTACTGTCACTATTTTACTAAAACCATTATCGATAAACATCTAGTTGTTAACACCAATGGCCTCCCCACTTTTTTAACCTTCTATAATATTTGATTCAATTGACCAAACTTTGAATAAAAGTTGTTTTCTGGAAATGGACTCACAGAGATGGAAAACAGACCTAGGGCTGACAAGGAGGAAGTGGGGTGGGATAAACTGGAAGTTTTCGGTTAACATATACACACTGCTGTACATGAAATGGGCAGACAAGGACCAACTGTGCGGCACAGGGAACTATATTCAGTGTCTTGTAATAACCTATAATGGAAAAGAACCCGAAAAATATCTCTATAGATGCATCTGAATCACAATATTATACTTCAATTTAAAAATTGTTCTCTGACTCTAATGTAGGATATGCTCTTAAAAATATGGATACTATGGTAAAATGACTTAATTTTATTTAAGTATACATTGTTTAAGAAAAAAACTTGAATCTCTATCATCCCCACTCTCCAGACCTTATATCTCAGGCAAAACCCGTCGTTCCAGCAGATATTAGGTTCACAAACTCCTGTGCTTTTGCTTTTGTTCTTCTCTGTATAGGGAGTATTTTAACCACTCTTTCGGTCCCTCATCTTCCAGCTTACTTGTTCTGAGGATGCCTATGCCGGCACAGCCAATGCCAGGGCAGAGGACACGCGTTCACCCTCGATCCCTCCCCTGGGAGGTTCCACATGCTGCGGAGCAACTCAGCCCACGTGACTTCAGCCCGCGCCCCGCCCCCAGAGAAGCCACCAATGAGAAGACTACGCACCGCAATGGAAAGGAGCCCGACTAGATGCAAATAGAGAAAGCCCGCGCACAGCAACCAAAGGAAAGAGCCCAGCACAGCCAAACGCAATTAACTAGATAAGTAAAATACTTCTTAAAACAACAACAACAAGCTAACAAACCAGAGGAAGAGTTCCAGGAACTGGTTTGGTTCTGGGGAATTTTGCAGTTTGAAACTGGAAACTCCCTTACTATAGAAACACTCTTTCCCTCTCATTCTCTCTCTTGCTTCCAGTTACTTCAGTCCTGGCTTGTCCTGGCTTAACTTAATTTTGTCCAACTGAAGATGGATGTTTAAAAGTGGTTGGCTGAAAGCTCAACATTCAGAAAACTAAGATCATGGCATCTGGTCCCATTCGTGGCAAGTAGACGGGGAAACAGGGGAAACAGTGAGAGAGTTTATTTTTGGGGACTGCGAAATCACTGCAGATGGTGACTGCAGCCATGAAATTAAAAGACGCTTACTCCTTGGAAGGAAAGTTGTCACCAACCTAGACAGCATATTAAAAAGCAGAGACATTACTTTGCCAACAAATGTCCGACTAGTCAAGGTTATGGTTTTTCCAGTGGTCATGTATGGATGTGAGAGTTGGACTATAAAGAAAGCTGAGCAGTGAAGAATTGATGCTTTTGAACCGTGGTGTTGGAGAAGACTCTTGAGAGTCCCTTGGACTGCAAAGAGATCCAACCAGTCCATCCTAAAGGAGATCAGTCCTGTATGTTCATTGGAAGGACTGATATTGAAGCGGA
>NW_011494946.1:2877376-2880257 GCF_000754665.1 Bison bison bison | reverse complement strand
TAATTAAAGATATAAAGAGTAATAGAATAAGGATAGCTCAGTAGGAAAATTCAGTGGAGAAAAGAGGCTGAGTGGCTTGGTTTACACGGGAGACCAATAAAACTTCAAGACAAGAAGTTTGCACCACTTATGTAGGCCACAGGCGTCCTTCCGTTCTCCCGAAGGAGAGGAGACACTGAGGCCTCCCCGGTCGGATCTTAGAAGCCCAGGCATAATTAGTAAGCATGGTGGGTTCTGCGCTCCAGATGGAGACTCAGCCAGAGTGGGAGAGAGAGCGACATGGGGAGACCAGTATTTTGAGAAACTGATCCCAATTCTTTATTTTCCATGGTCTACTTTTATACACTGAGATGTTATGCAAAAGTCACGTGGGGTCAGCAGTCCTGACTTTTATCAAAGTCGGGTGCTTCATACAAATGTATACAGAGGTCTTAGGGGTGTTACATCATCTTCTGGCCAGGGGGGCCTGCTGACAATTTATGACCCTCTCCTTGTGACAGTGGTCAGAACACTTTTTTCTCCAATGGTGATTATTCTTAAAACAGACGCCACCCAAATAAAGTTACATTCCTATAGGGTGAGGGTGTAGTGGGTTTTAGTTAAGGAAAGAATTTACTTAGCCTAAGGTCTAACGTGATTAATATCAAAGGTTAATACTTATTTCTTCTATATATTCATTAATGTGTGTAAGGGCAGGGGATGTGGAAACTTAGCAACAAACATTGGCTCAACAAATGAAAAACCCTTCACCAATACAATTTCTAATCAGCCCATTATACTTATACTAATAGTTTTCTAACTTTTCTAAGGAACCTGTTTTTAGAAGGTTTAAAGCATCTCGTGCCTCTCACGGTTGGGAGGCTGTGAGCAATCACATGTGGCCGGACAAGCCTGTCAGGCAGGCTAGAGAACCTTCAGAGGAGTTTGTAGGTTAAAACACTCTTATCACGCCCAGGAATTATTATTAACTGGAGCTCTAGGTTAACTCCTTCTCCGAAAGAGGTGGTGGGGGACAGCCCCCCGTAAAGTCAGAGGTGTAGGTAAGAGCACAAAGTAGTAAAGTAGGCAGGCTCTGGTTATGGGGGTAGACGCTCGAGGATTTCCAGGGGGACTCCTGAGGCTCGATCCCGCCTTTGCGTATGTCGAGCCTCCTTCCTCATGACCTTTGCCATGGGCGGAGTACCTCACTCTGGCCCCCAACAGATGGCATCACCAACTCAATGGACATGGGTTGGGGTGGACTTTGGGAGTTGGTGATGGACAGGGAGGCCTGGCGTGCTACAGTCCATGGGGTCACAAGGAGTCAGACACGACTGAATGACTGAACTGAACTGAACTGAAGTTGGATGCAGACACTGGAGCCAAACAGAGACTGGACAAAAGTAGAAGGGAACAGAATTCAGGCAGTGGTAAACTCAGACCACCAGTCCTTAAGCTCAGCTCCTGCTTCTCTAACCCTTTATCTTTTTCCAGCTATGCTAACTAACCTAGCCTGCTAGTTGGTTTAAGCCACTGGAGTGAGTTTTTGTCATGTACAATTAAGACAGTTCTGACTAATGCAGGTAAATGATTTTTCACAGCACCTGTTAATTGATTTAGGAACAATTCAGTAAAATACAGTGACTTCAAAATGGAATAGAGTCCTCCATATCATTGAAATGTGTCAATGGAAACTGTGGGTCCTGTCTTAGACTTCCCTAAATTTGGGGGTAATCCTGAAACAGGAGGAAAGGGGGCAGGGCACAATCCTTAAAAGAATGACCCAGCTCGAGGAGACAGCATAAACTGATTAGAACCAAAAAGGGCCAAGGTTGCGGAGAGTCAACTTCCACTAGGCCTCGAGCCTCGTATGTGCTCATCGCAACACGTCAGCAAGCTAAGTGACTCACCTACAGGAGCCGTGACAGTTCTGAGGCCGATATCAAAGAGCGAAAAGTGAGTGGTGGCCCAGTTCCTGGAAATCTCCTCCCCTTCTCCCGAAAATAGTGGAGCAATCCTCCCACTCATTCAGGTCAGTTCAGTTCAGTCACTCAGTCACTCAGTCGTGTCTGAGTCTTTGCAACCCCATGGACCGCAGCACGCCAGGTCTCCCTGTCCATCATCAACTCTCTGAGCCTGCTCAGACTCATGTCCATCGAGTCGGTGATGCCATCCAACCATCTCATCCTCTCTCGTCCCCTTCTCCTCCCGCCTTCAATCTTTCCCAGCATCAGGGAATCTTTCCCGCTCATTAGCCTATAAAATTATCCAGTCCATAAAAACAAACCATGCCGTGTTTCCCTCCTTCTGAGGTGGCCCCACGCTGTGTCTGTAGAGGGTGTTTCTCTCTAAATAAGTCCATTTCTTACCTATCACTTTGTGTCTCACCGAATTCTTCCTGCACCAAGACACAAAGAACTTGGATCTCAGTAAGTCCAGACACAGGTAAGCGCTCCTCATTAAAAGACTGTGGGTTCAAGTCTCAATAAAAAGTGAAAAAGGTGTGAAACTGTTAGTCACCCAGTGGTGTCTGTCTCTGTGACCCCATGGACTGTAACCCACCAGGCTCCTCTGTCCATGGAATTCTCCAGTCAAGAATCCTGGAGTGGGTTGCCACTCCCTTCTCCAGGGGATCTTCCTGACCCAGGGATTGAACCTACCTCTCCCACATTGCAGGCAGGCTGTTTACTGTCTGAGCCGCCAGGGACGCTAAGAATCCTGGAGTGGGTTGCCACTCCCTTCCGCAGGGGATCTTCCGACCCAGGGATCGAATCTAAGTCTCCTGCATTGTAGGTGGACTCTACCATCTGAGCTGCCAGGGAAGCCCCCGGTCAGACTTGCAAGACAAACACTTGTAAGACAAACAGAGCTTTCATCTTTAAAAACCTTTTGATTTAAGGGG
>NW_011494946.1:2860324-2877276 GCF_000754665.1 Bison bison bison | reverse complement strand
CTGTGGAGCAACAAAGCCCATGCACCACAACTATTGAGCCTGTGCTCAGAGCCTGGGAGCCGCAACCACGGAAGCCTGCAAGCCCTAGAGCCTGTGTTCCGCAGCGGGAGGCCGCTGCCTTGGGAAGCCTGCAAACCACAGCTAGAAGAAAGCCTGCCCAGCGACTAAGGCCCAGCACAGTCACAAGTGAAATAACTAGCTGAATAAAATTATTTAAAAGCCAACCCCAAACTTTTCATTTAAGAAGAAACTTGAGATTTCAATTTCTTTCCCCCAACCTTTCTAAATCTACCACGCTTATCAGGTTCTCAGATTTACATATATCATAATATGCCTTCAAGATATTCCTTATCTCTTTGCTCATTATCACTTCTTGTTTTTTATAAATTGCTGTTATGTTGAGCTTTCTCTCTCCTTTTTATTAAGGCAGTTATCCGTTTACCAGTTTTATCTGAATTATCATAGGAAAATTTATTTTCCCTATAAAAATAATTGGCTTTCTTAACTGCAGTTTTATTCAGTAGTGCCTAAATTCATAACGGTTCTCCATAAGGGTTTTACTATGGGGAATTTATATTCCTTTTATTTAAAATCTTTTTGAAGCAGTCCAAATTTCTTTACTTTTGGCATTTCCAAATTCTTAGTGAATGACCAGGAATCCATCTGTTGCTAGCTGCTTCGGAAGCCTCCCATAAGCTGTAATGTGATGCAATGCTATGCTAAATTAAAATTTATATATTCTTTGATTTTCTTTTTAATGGCTATTAGAAAACTTTTATCCTTGAGTAATGGATTATTAAATATCCAGCATGGCATTGCTTTATCTTTCTCTGTTCATATTATCTGTATTAATCCACTTCTACACGATCAGATGAAAGGAGAGTCTGCATCTGAATTTCTAATGGGCTCCTAAATATATTGTTTTTTGCATGCTCAAATATATACTTAGCATAAAGACTAGTGATTCAAAAAACTGCTACCTGTATTCCCAAAATTTTACTGGAATCTTTGGCAAAATCTAAATCATCTATTTTAAGTAATTCAGAATATAGAAATATGAGAGGGTTAGAATTTATGGGGTTTTCCTGTAAAACACAAGTTCTGAATGATGACAAATTGATTTTCTTACTGAAAGACCACATTACCTTCTGTGTTTATTTTCTTTTTAAAAACTAATCTCAACTATAATAAATCCACACACAATGGGATTATTTTAAGGAATGGTATCACCTACGTGATGAACATGAGTTTGAGTAGGCTCCAGGAGTTGGTGATGGACAGGGAGGCCTGGCATGCTGCAGTCCAAGGGGTTGCAAAGAGTTGGACACGACTGAGTGACTGAACTGAACTGAACTGATGGAGAAACTTAGTTGAATCAGGAGGGAAAGGGAAATCTGTTTTTCTAGAATGAGGGCATACATGTTCTATCATACATTTCCTTCTAGATCAGTGGTCTGGGAAGCCTTGCTCCAGATTCAGGGTGGGCTCCTGAGTGTGCTGTGAACTAAAGCCATGTGGTGGTAATGTCTATGCCACGACAACGTCTGTGTCAGATCTCTGGCATAAATGAGTAATCCATCCCTTGTTCTTATGAAAAGGCACTTGACCTTCCCCATTAATTTCAGTGACATTTATCTGACAGTATAAATTGAGAGAAGACCATAGATGGCAGAGTTGGTTTCACAGATTTTTAAAATGTATTTTAATTGTGGTAAAACATACATAAAATGAACTCTGCCATTTTAACCATTTTTATAGTAATCATGTGGCACTAATTATATTTACAGTGTTGAATAACCATCACCACTATTTCCAAAATTTTTTCATAACCCCACACAGAAATCCTCTACCAATTGAGCAATAACTCTCCAGGCCTCCCTCTCTTCAGCCTCTGATAACCTCTAACTTTCTGTCTGTATGAACTTTGGATATTTCATGTAAGTGGAATCACACAACATTTTCCCTTTTGTGTTTGGCTTATTTTCTTAGCATAATGTTTTCAATTTTCATCATCTTTAGCACATGCCAGAATTCCTTTTTGTGACTGAATCATCTATTGTATGGATGTATCACATTTTGTTTATCCATTCATCTGTCAAGAGACACTTGAGTTGTTTACACATTTTGGCTATTGTAAATAATGCTGCAACGAACACTGGCATGCAAGTATCTGCTTGAGTCCTTGTTTCCAATTCTTTTGGGGCATATACTTAGGAAAGTAATTCTTGGGTCTTACAGTAATTCTATATTTAGCTTTTCAAGGGACCATTAAACTACCTTTCACAGTGTGAATGATTTTATATTCCCACCTGCAATGTATAAGGATTCAGTTTCTCTGCATCCTTAACACTTGTTATTTTCTGCTGCTTGTTTGCTCATTCACTTATTTATTATTAACAGCCATCCTAACAACGTTGAAGTGATATCTCATAGTGGTTTTGATTTGCATTTCCCTAATGACGAAAGATATCAAGAATCTTCTCATGTACTTATTGGCCCTTTGTATCTCTTCTTTGGAGAGATGTTTACTCAAGTTCTTTGCCCATTAAAAAAAAAAAAAGAATTGTCTTTTTGTTGCTGAATTGAAGGAGTTCTGTATTCATTCTGGATATTAAACCCTTATCACATATGTGACTTCTGTAAAATTTCTCTTTCTGTAAATTGTCTTTTTATTCTCTTGACAGTGTCCTTTGATGCACAAAAGTTTTTTAATTTCAATGAAGTCCAGTTTTCCTATTTTTTGTTTTTTTTTGTTTTGCCTGTACTTTGGTGTTATATGTAAGAAAATATTCCCAAATATAAAATCATGAAGACTTGTTCCCATGTTTTCTTCTATGAGTTTTGTGGTTTCAGTTCTTAAATTTAGGTGTTTGATCCATTTTGAGTTAATTTTTATATATGATGTAAGGGGTTTAATGAAGTTTCTGAAACCAACAAAGAGTAGATTTTTAAAACCTTTTTGAAAAAGAGAACCCTTGTGCACTGTTGGTAGGAATTTAAATTGGTACAGCCCATATGGAAAATGGCATGGTGGCTTCCTGAAAAAATTAAAAATAGAACTAACTACCATACGATCCAGCAATCTCACTTTTGGGTGTATATCTGAAGGAAATGAAATCACTATCTCAAAGAGATATCTGCATTCCCGTATTTGTTGCAGCATTATTCATGATAGCCACGGCATGGAGACAACCCAAGTGTCCATCAACAAACAGATGAATTAAGAATATGTGGTATATTATTTAACCACAAAAAAGAAGGAAATTCTCTCTTTCATGTCCATATGGCTGGACCTTGAGGGCATTATGCTGAGTAAAATAAGTCTTCTCTCATATATGTGGAATCTAAAAAAAACAGACTCATAGAAACAGAGGAGAACGGTGGTTATCAGGGGTGGGAGGTGGGAGAAATGGGGAGATGTTGATCAAAGGGTTCCAGATTCCAGTTAGAAGGTGAATACATTCTGGGAATATAATGTACGGCATGGCAATTATAAGTAACAACAGAGAGTTAACTGTGTCATATATTTGAAAGCTGCTAAGACAGTAAATCTCACCAGGCAGAAAAACAAATAAATGGCAACTTTGTGAGCTGATGCAAGTGTTAACTAACCTTTTCACAGTAATTATTTCACAATATATCCATGTATCAAATCATCACATTGTATAATTTAAACTAACACATGACATTGTATGCCAATTATATCTCAATAAAGCTAGAAAAAAATGTTTGCGAGAATCATTGCAACAACGAGATAAATATCACTAAAGTATATAACTTAAAATTTAGTTGATTTGTGGATTCTATCTACAAAACACAACATTTTAGATGGGTTCTTGAATATATATTATTTATCCATCGACTATCTTCAATGGCAAACAAGAAAACTTTCTCCAAACTATCTCCTCTGATGCTATCACTAGGAAATACTTTTAAACACAAAAAGATTTAAAAACAAAGCAAAAAAACAACTCTTATTATGCCATAGTCTTCCGTTGCATGAGCTATAGCTAGTGTGAATCTTTCAAGTGAGAACTGCTGCTTATGAATGAGGCACTCAAAGATAAACTATTATTTAAGGAGGAAAAGTGCAAGGGAGAAAGCCTGGCTTTATGTAGTTGGGCTCTGGCTGAGATGCTTTGAGGAGGTTTCTGCTCTCCATTCCCTAAATAACATCCTCTAGCTTGTCAGGAAGTCAAACATTAGACACATTTTTTTTTTTTCGTTAAAACACTATCAACTTGTGGTAGAGATACATTTTAAAAATATATTTCCAGAGTTATTAAAATCGTTTTAACAACTGTCATTTTCAGAGAGTCACTCTAAGAAAAGTTTTGTTTACCTTTTATAAAAACAACTGATACGCTCAGAAATGATCAATATTTGTAAAGAGAGGGGAAACCATATCTTGTACCACAAATCTCCAGCCACTCTGGCTCATTTAACCTTTTCTGGATAAAACCACTGTCACGACCGTTTGGGTTTTGTGTATTTGCTTCACACTCTCAGTAGCAAAGGTGAGGCAGAGTGGGGATTCTCAGAGAAACTGTATTAAAAAATGATTCTAGAGTCTGGCTGTGCATTGGAATCACCTGGAGTGTTAAAAACAATACATACACACATATAATCATTTTACTAATCTAGTTAAATATACCTCATATATACTGATCATGTGTGTGTGCTTGTTAGTTGCTCAGTCATGACCAACTCTATGACCCCATGGACTGTAGACAAGGCTCCTCTTTCCATGGAGTTCTCCAGACAAGAATACTGGAGTGGGTTACTATTCCCTTCTCCAGGGGATCTTCCCAACCCAGGGATCGAACCTAGGTCTCCTGCATTGCACGCAGATTTTTTACCATCTGAGCCATCAGGGAAGCCCATATACTGATCATACGTACATATTAATATATTGATTTTATATATACATATGTATTCTATACTGACCATACGTACATATTAATATATTGACTTTATATATACATATGTATTCTATACTTGGGACTTCCCAGGTGGTGCTAGTGGAAAAAACCCACCTGCCAGTGCAGGAGGCATAAGAGACACAGGTTCAATCCCTGGGTTGGGAAGATCCCATGGAGGAGGGCATGGCAACCCACTCCAGTATTCTTCCCCGGAGAATCCGATAGACATAGGAGCCTGGTGGGCTACAGTCCATAGGGTCATAATGAGTTGGACACAACTGAAGCAACTTAGCACATATATACACTGAGTATATATATATACATGTATCTACCTATCTATCTATCTATCTATATATATATGGGCTTCCCTGATAGGTCACTTTGTAAAAAATTAGCCTGCAATGCAGGAGACCCTGGTTCGATTCCAGGGTGCGGAAAATCGGCTGGAGAAGGGATAGGCTACACATTTGAGTATTCTTGGGCTTTCCTTATGGCTCATTTGGTAAAGAATCCACCTGCAATGTGGGAGACCTGGGTTCAGTCCCTGGGTTGGGAAGATCCCCTGGAGAAGAGAAAGAATACCCACTCGAGTATTCTTGCCTGGACCATTCCATGGAATTTATAGTCTCTGGGGTCACAAACAGTTGGACATGACTGAGCGACTTTCACTTTCATATATATATATATATACACACAAACACACACACACACATACATATATACGTACAAACACAATAGATATTTAGAGATCATATATATGTATGTGTAAATATAAAATCTAAAATCTCCTTTTCTCCTTTGCCTTTCACTTCTGCAAGTGAACAATGCAAAGAAATAGAGGAAAACAATAGAATGGGAAAGACTAGAGATCTCTTCAAGAAAATTAGAGATACCACGGGAACATTTCATGCAAAGATGGGCTCAATAAAGGACAGAAATGGTATGGACCTAACAGAAGCGGAAGATATTAAGAAGAGGTGGCAAGAATACACAGAAGAACTATACAAAAAAGATCTTCATGACCCAGATAATCATGATGGTGTGATCACTCACCTAGAGCCAGACATGCTGGAATATAAAGTCAAGTGGGCCTTAGAAAGCATCACTATGAACAAAGTTAGTGGAGGTGATGGAATTCCAGCTGAACTACTGAAAATCCTAAAAGATGATGCTGTAAAAGTGCAGCAGTCAATACACCAGCAAATTTGGAAAACTCAGCAGTGGTCACAGGACTGGAAAAGGTCAGTTTTCATTCCAATCCCAAAGAAAGGCAATGCCAAAGAATGCTCAAACTACCGCACAATTGCACTCATCTCACATGCTAGTAAAGTAATGCTCAAAATTCTCCAAGTCAGGCTTCAGCAATACGTGAACCGTGAACTTCCATGTTCAAGCTGGTTTTCGAAAAGGCAGAGGAACTGGAGATCAAATTGTCAACATCCATTGGATCATAGAAAAGGCAAGAGAGTTTCAGAAAAACATCTACTTCTGCTTCCTTGACTACTCCAAAGCCTTTGACTGTGTGAATCACCACAAATTGTGGAAAATTCTGAAAGAGATGGGAATACCAGACCACCTTACCTGCCTCCTGAGAAACCTGTATGTAGGTCAGGAAGCAACAGTTAAAACTGGACATGGAATAACAGACTGGTTCCAAATAGGAAAAGGAGTATTTCAAGGCTGTATATTGTCACCCTGCTTATTTAACTTTTATGCAGAATACATCATGAGAAACGCTGGACTGGAAGAAGCATAGGCTGGAATCAAGATTGCTGGGAGAAATGTCAATAACCTCAGATATGCAGATGACACTACCCTTATGGCAGAAAGTGAAAAAGAACTAAAGATCCTCTTGATGAAAGTGAAAGAGGAGAATAAAAAAGCTGGCTTAAAACTCAACATTCAGAAAACTAAGATCATGGCATCCGGCCCCATCACTTCATGGCAAATAGATGGGGAAACAGTGGAAACAGTGACAGACTTTATTTTCTTGGGCTCCAAAATCACTGCAGATGGTGACTGCAGCCATGATTAAATTAAAAGACACCTGCTCTTTGAAATAAAAGCTTTGACCAACCTAGGCAGCATATTAAAAAGCAGAGATAGTACTTTGCTGACAAAGGTCCATGTAGTGAAAGCTATGGTTTTTCTGGTAATAGTGTATGGATGTGAGAGTTGAACCATAAAGAAGGCTAAGCACCAAAGAACTGATGCTTTTGATCTCAATAAAGCTTTTTTTCCTTTTAAAAAAAATGATTCGATTAACTCCCACGTATTCTTTGCCCAGTTTCATCAATTGTTTACATTTTGCTCCATTTACTTTTTCATATTCTTTCTATGCATCTTTTCTGAAACCATCTGTAAATCATTTGGGATGATTTGGGGATGATTGTGGAATACTACTCAACAATAAAAAGTTAACTATTGATACATATAACACAGATGAATGTCATGCAGAGTGAAAGAAGCTAGGCAAGAAAAAGAGTATATACTGGGTGTTACCGTTTGCATGAAACTATGGAAAACGCAAACCAATCTACACGGGCAGACAGCAGCTCTGTTGTGTCTGAGGATAGAATGGGAGGCTGAGGAGAACAAGAGAGAGCGATTATAGACCATTGTTTCGACTGTGGTGATCGTTTCCTAAGTGTATGGTGGTGGTTTGTGCACGCTCAGTCGTGTCCGACTCTGTGACCCCACAGACCATAGCCCATCAGGCTCCTCTGTCCATGGGATCCTCCAGCCAAGAATACTGGAGTGGATTGCCGTTTCCTCCTCCATACTACTCTTCTTCACCTACCAATCTAATGCCCTGAAAACCAGTGTCAGCACAAGTGTGCTTTTTATATAGTGGGACTCAGCTGGTGACCTTCCCAGGTGGTGCTAGTGGTAAAGAACCTGTTTGCCAACGCAGGAGAAGTTTGAGATGCAGGTTCGATTCCTGGGTTGGGAAGATCCCCTGGAGGAGGGCACAGCAGTTCTGAATTCTCCAGTATTCTTATCTGGAGAATCCCATGGATAGAATTCCATCCCTCTAGCATGGCAGACTGGAGTTCATGGGGTTGCAAAGAGTGGGGCACGGCTGAAGCAACTTAGCAGCAGCAGCAGCAGCAGCAGCGTTCAGCTGGTGGCCTCCTCGCTGAAGGACCAGTCCTGGAGGCTGGAGCTGGCAGTTTCCACAGCCCTGGCCTGGAACATTTGTGACTGGATGACCCTCTGTCTTCACTGCTTACCCAGGGTAGAGGCACCGGGGTGTCACCACACTGAACCTGACTTGACCATTCTGGTTCTCCAATGGTCCAAATTATTTCACGGGACATCTTACTATGGTGTTTGACTTTCTGTCCCATTAACAAGTGAAAAGGAATTCCCCCGTGGTTCAGACAGTAAAGAGTCTGCCTGCAATGCAGGAGAACCAGGTTCCATCCCTGGATCGGGAAGGTCCCCCCTGGAAAAGGAAATGGCAACCCACTCCAGTGTTCTTGCCTGGAAAATCCCATGGACAGAGGAGCCTGATAGGCCACAGTCCACGGGGTCAAAAAGAGTTGGACGTGACTGAGCAACTTCACTTTCAAAGAGTGATAAAAAATACCCCAGGACTGTATCCAGGACACAAATGTCTGCACATATTAGGAAGGGCAGTTTCTTTCTGGAAATAACTGGGTTCCTCTGATTTGGCAGACAGATGCCTCCCAGTACTGATGGAAGAGTGGTGGGATGGTTGGGGAATCTGGGGCATATTCACCCTGAGGGTTCCAGCTGTTCGGGAGAAGTGTAAACTCCGATGCCGGCGTTGAATGGTAGGGGGCAGAGCCAGCTGAGGACACTGGGCATTCAGGGAGGGCAAAGGAACAGGAGTTTCCTGACAGTGGAGTACAGTCAGCGCTGAACTTGGGCATCTTCTGTTTCTAATTGAGGGAACTCATGCTGGGCATCCCTGTGGCTCAGATGGTAAAGAATCCACCTGCAATGCGGGAGACATGGGTTTGATCCCTGGGTTGGGAAGATCCCCTGGAGAAGGGAACGGCTACCCACTCCAGTGTTCTGGCCTGGAGAACTCCATGGGCTGTATAGCCTGTGGGGTTGTAAAGATTCGGACACGACTGAGTGACGTTCACTTTCCCTTTTTTTTCACGCTGGGAGGCGAGGAAGAGGTTTGCCGAGAATAACGAGAAGCGCGTGGCCCTGGGTGCGGAGAGGGAACTGATGGCGTTTTCTGGACTTTTGGTGAAATGCTTGGTCGCCTGCCACTGTTTCTGTCCGCGTGACTCAGGAGAAAAGTTAAGCAGAAACACCTCTAGGTCGTTACCTACTGAGCACATTAACAGATTCACAGTGAATGCAGCGGACTTTCTAGTCACTGCTGAGACTTCCCACGGCTGAATTCACCAGGGCACACCTCTTTCTCTCAAAACGAAGCGTATTCTTTAAAAAGACAGAGAAATCCCCCATGTCTGAAGGCCAAGCGCTGTCCTCACACGAAAGGCTTGAAGAGGCAGGTTCTGTCAGAATCGGCGGGAGAGACAGAACCGCCGGGCCTGCCCGGGGAGGTGGTGACCCTCAGCCTGCGGCGGCCGGTGGGGCCGTCGAGGAAAGCCAGCTCATCTGGCTGTGAAGTGAGTCTGACTCTTAAACGGAAATTGGAATTATTGAATAAAAGTGTATAAGAAGTCAGAAATAGAGAATAGGTATAAAAACCCAGGGGATGGTTAGGGGAAACAGTGGAGCAACAGCCAATTCCCAACAGAATTGGTGGGAAATGACCTTGAAGGAGCATGCAGAACCAGATCGCGAGCAATCCCCGGCATCACTCAAAGGCGTTTCAAGTTCCTCCCTCTGCTGAGGTAGGTTTTATGACCCTAGAGGATCTGACAATTGCAGGACCGAACACTCAGCTGCAGGAGACTCTCACCAGCGTGATATTCATCAGCTCTGGCCTTTCTACCTAAATCCCTTCACTCTGGCGTCTCAGATGATCGGATTTTTAAAGCAGTCCTCTTCAATTTTTAGCTCATAGCCAACCACGTCCAAGACTTTTCCATAGGCTAGGGGATTTGTTTATTGTCAAGGGGACAGCATATTTTCCCCATCAGGGATGATGTACCCTCTCAAAAGTCACCCTGCCAGTCCCAGGCAGTTGAAAGCCACAGGGAGACTTGACCCCTCTGCCTGCCCTCTGGAAGCTCGTCACGGGGGACTTCATCCCAGACTCTATACGGCTTGAACCCGTGTTGTACTTGGTGTCTTATAAGGATGAGCCTTGGCCTCTTCTGGTGAACAAGTGGAAGTTCTTTGAACCGGTTTTACCCCTGATGTGAAAACTACATGGAATTCAGCATTTCCCCCTTTATTTCTAGCTGAGGACACAGAGGCTAAGAGAAAGTAGATGGCTTTCTCTGGGATCACAGTGCAAGACCAGGGAGAATAACCCCCTCCGGTGGACCTGGCTACTTGCCAGTTACCTAGCTCCAAGATCTCCTTAGCGAGCCTCCTGGCTGGGTCGCCTGACCGACTCACCCGGCATCTGGCGTGCAGGGAAGGGCAGGAGCGATGTTTCTCTGCCTGCTTTGACTCTTCCCGTGCTCCCCCAGCCCAGGGACAGCCGTGACCACGCGTCAACGACTGTTCCAGTCTTTTTCAGCTTCACTTAATCATTAAGGAGAGTTCCCGTACCATCTCTCATAATGGTTCTTTCAGGTAAAAGTTTAGCCTCTTGCACCCTCAAAAATGGCTTCTGAGTGTTTGGGGGAGGGCAGAGAAAAGGGACCTTTGTACCCACATTGTCTTAGCTTGCGTTTTCCAGAGGTAGACCCTGAGATGAGGATTCTTTAAAGAAATGCTCCCAAGGAGTGTCTGGGAGGGAGTCTTCAGGGGACTCCCAGAGTACTGCTAACATCCTGACCTAGACAGCTGTTTCACTGGCGCATTCGTCACTCGAACATTTACCAAGTTGTGTGTGTATTAGTGCATACTTATGTATGTGTGCTACATTAAAAAATTCCAAGGGGTGGGGAGTGATAAATTAGGAGGATGAACAGATACAAACTACTGTATATAAAAAAGATAAACAAGAAAAAATATAAAAAATTTCCACTGCTCTATTTTTCCTGGATATGGATATGTGCTATGCTTAGCCAGTCCTGTCCAACTCTTTGCAATCCATGGACTATAGCCCACCAGGCTCCTCTGCCCATGGGATTCTCCAGGCAAGAATGCTGGACTGCGTTGCCATGCCCTCCTCCAGCGGATCTTCCCACCCAGGGATCAAGCCCAGGTCTCCTCCACTGAAGGTGAATTCTTTAACATCTGAGCCACCTACAGGAGCAACCAATTTATGAACATAGGCTAAATGGATATGGAGCCTATAGATATAGTTTATGGAGATAGGGCAAACATTTTTTTAAACATTTGGTTCTACCATGATACCTTTTTTTAAAAAAATAAGTATTATTGATGTATAATCATGTACATAAAATTAATTCTTAAAATGTATGACTCAGTGGTTTTTAGTATATTCACAGAGTTGTTTAACCTTTACCACCATTTAGTCTCAAAACATTTTCATCACCCCTTCCCCTGGTGGCTCAGATGGTAAAGAATCTGCCTGCAACGCAGGAGACCTGAGTTCAATCCGTGGGTCAGGAAGATCCCCTGGAGAAGGGAACGGCTATCCCCTCCAGTATTCTTGCCTGGAGAATTCCATGGACAGAGGAGCCTGGGGGTCTACCATTCATGAAGTCGCAAAGAGCTGGACGTGACTGAGCAACTAGCACTTTCATTTTTCCGTCCCTGCAAAGAAACTCTTTACCATTAGCAGTCCCTCCCCACACCCTCCACCTCTATCCTGGGCAGCCACATGTCTACTTTGTGTCTCTGTGGATTTGCCTATTTTTCACATGTCATATAAATAAAGCCACACAGCATGTGTCATTTGTGGCAGACATCTTTCGGTTAGGATGTTTTCAAGGTTCATCCACATCCTATGTCACTACATCATTCCTTCCTATTGCCAAATAATATTCCATTGAATGGATGTGCTACATTTTGCTTACTGACTCATCAGTTGATGGACATTCGTGTGGTTGGTTTCTTGGTTATTATGAATAATGTTACTACGAGCATTCATGTGCAGGCTTTTATGTGGACACATGTTTTTATAGCTATTTCTATTTAACCAAATAGTAACTTAAACACTTGCACATTATACAACAGCCTTCCAATTCATCTTTTAGATCAAAGAAGAAGTCAATAATAGAATATTTATAGCTACATGATGCTTATATTTGCATTATATTAGAACTCATAGTGTTACACCAAAACTGCACTCAGAGGAAACTTCATACACTTAACTGTTATCACGCTGAAAAGAAGAAAAACAAGTGAATTATGCTTTCAGTTGAGAAAAGCCAAAAGAACAAGAGGAATAATAATGAATAAGAGGAATCATTGAAAGAAGAGAAGGTGGAACCGTCCGAGTAATGGTGTGGTTTCAGGCAAAGGCACGTAGACCATTGCCGGTGCCAGCCGGCAAAGTCGATCGGGTCCCGAGAACATGCACAGCGGGGCTGAGAAAGGAAACTACAGCAAGAGACTACAACAAAGATGGGGTCGAGAGGTTCAGACACATCTCCACGAAGGGACGCAGTCTGACACCAACTTTATTCAGCATCTTATATTTATACAGAAGAGCGTGATAAAGACAAGACAGTTGACATTTTTTCTTGGTTGACCTATACATCTTACAAACAGTCACAAGAAATCTTGAGAGCATGGGAATGGCTCCCTGTCATTATTTCTTACACCAGATAACATTTCCCTGTGCGTGAGAAGTTTGCACAGAACTCCAGGTGTCTGCAGTAAATAAGCGCCTAATCTCTGGGGTGGCGGGACAGAGAGCTATGTTTGCAAGCAAACCCTCAAGGACTGAGGCAGCTCCCAGAGCTTGTGTCCTTCAGACAAAGGACCCTGTTCTCACGGGCAGCTCCCCACAGACCATCGCCTCAACCCGGTCCTGCAGGCAACCCTGTTGTCTTAAGTTGTTTCCTAAAGTCCCCGCATGAGGACTTAAGGTGGAAGGACTGGGTTTTCTTATTCCCTCTGTAGTCACTCCAGTAGCTTGAAAGTGAAAGTGTTAGTCACTCAGTCGTGTCCGACTCTCTGCGACCCCATGGACTGTAGCCCGCCAGGCTCCTCTGTCCATGGGATTCTCCAGGCAAGAATACTGGAGTGGGTTGCCATGTCCTTCTCCAAAGGATCTCCCCAACCCAGGGATCAAACCAGGTCTCCCGCATTGCAGGTGAACCAGTAGCCTGAAGGACATCTCCAAAGAAGAGTTTGAGTGCAGGCGATGGAGGCACACAGAGCCGGTAAGGGGACCGCGGGCGTCTGGCAGAGCATCAGCAGCGTCCCCCTCACGGTGTCTTCCGGTTTCCGTGGAACAGTCCTTTGTCTGCATGGCTGCATCTTACCACACAGGCCAAGAGAACAGGTTGCACTCGGTAAGCTGCTGGAGGTGGCAGTCGGTAAGCTGGGAGCACAGCCTTCCCAGGTGACGGTGTCTTGTTGTGACCTGCGCACTTCGATGCACACCATGCACAGACCTTGCTGTGGGTCACATGGCGCCCTCTCCCTGTGCCGCGTGGCTTAGGCAGTTTACTGAGCGGCTTGGCTCCATGCTGACCTTGCCCTTGTCCACCGTGGACCCCAGAAAGCCTTGGGGCTCTTATCTCATTTACCTTTCTTCTTCCCCTTGGGGGCATGGGAGAACTTCCAAAGTTAGTTCTGTCCACACCTAACTTGGACTCAAGAACATGCCCCCTGGCCTCAACATCACCTAAGGGTGGGCAAAGCACCTAAGCCACCCCTCCCTCACCCATACAAGGAACAAGTGCCGGGAGCCGGCATATTGCATATTGAGTGCATATTGCATATTGAGTGCAGCACTTTCCACAGCATCATCTTTCAGGATCTGGAATAGCTCAACTGGAATTCTATCACTGCCTGGAGCCAGCGTGAGGAACTCCGCCTATGACAAAGGTCATGAGGAAGGAGGCTCGGCACACGCAAAGGCGGGATCGAGCCTCAGGAGTCCCCCTGGAAATTCTTGAGCATCTACCCCCAAAACCAGAGTCTGCCTACTTTCACCTACACCTCTGACTTTACGGGGGGCTGTCCCCCACTACCTCTCTCTGAAAAAAAAGAGTTAATTTACAGCTCCAGTTAACAAAGTTCCTGGGTGTGACAGTGTTTCTACCTACAAACTCCTTTGGAAATCCTCTAGCCTGCCTGAATAGGTTTTTCCGGCCATATGTGATTGTTCAGAGCCTCCCAACTGTGAGAGGCAGGAGATGTTCTAAACTGTCTAAATACAGATTCCTTCGAGCAGTTAAAAGATTGATTAGAAATTGTATTGGTGAAGGGATTTTCACTTGTTGGGCCAATGTTTGCTGCTAAGTTTCCATATCCCTTACCTGCTGTGTCCCTGGCAGTGTATTGATTAATATAATTGGTGTAAGTAGTAGCTTTAATGTTTGTAACCTGGGACCCTTGAGTTAATTCTTTTTCTTGTTATAGCCCACCACACCTTTGCTCTGTAGGAATGCAACTTTATCTAATGCTTTTGGAGGGTGGCTCCTGACCAATCACCTTTAGAGAAAAATAAGTTTTCTGAAGAAAGGGTCTTAAAATGTTAACAGGCCTCCGGGCCAGAAGATGATGCAAATCACCTAAGCTTTTGCATATGATAAGTTTGCAGGAAGAAAGCCTGGCTTGCTGCATAACTCTACCCCTTCCCCCATTATCCTCTATGCATAAGTTAAGGTATAAAAACTACTTTGGAAAATAAAATGCGGGCCTTGTTCACCGAAACTTGGTCTCCCCATGTCGCTCTCTCTCCCAAATTCTGGCTGAGTCTCCATCTGGAGCGTGGAACCTGCCATGCTTGCTAATTATGCCTGGGCTTCTAAGATCCAACTGGGGAGGCCTCAGTGTCTCCTCTCCTTCGGGAGAACGGAAGGACGCCTGCGGCCTACCTAAGTGGTGCAAACTTCTTGTCTTGAAGTTTTATTGGTCTCCCGCATAAACCAAGCTACTCAGCCTCTTTTCTCCACTGAATTTTCCTACTGAGCTATCCTCATTCTATTACTCTTTATATCTTTGATAAATATTTAAATGAATAGGTCGCCTATGCCATCTCTCCTTCAAATACCCTGGATCAGCCGGGGCTGGACCCCGGCAAACAAGGCCATTTGGGGAGCAAGCAAGCAGGGAAGGCTGCTGTATGTTCTCAGCCCACCTCGCTGCAGCAGGGCCCTAATAAAGCCGTGCCTGAATTCCTAAAGAAGAATTCCTAGACCTGCTACTGTTCGGGTTGGGCTGTTCCTGAATTTGGAGTCAGGGCAGCCTGGGAGGCAAGGTGCTCCTGTGTCTTAAGACCGAGTTTGTGAAAAACACCCTTGGTAGACTGCACTGACTCTGTAGACTGCTTTGGGAAGTAAAGTCATTTTCCCAATACTGGTTCTTCCAATCTTGGAACATGGTGTCTCTCCACCTGTTGTGTTGACTTTGATTTCCTTCATCAGTGTCTTATAGTTTGCTGCATACAGGTCTTCAGTCTCTTTTATTCTTAGGTATTTTATTCTTTTTGTGGCAATGGTGAATGAGGCTGTTTCGTTAATTTCTCTTTCTGATTTTTCATTGTTAGTGTATAGGGATGCAGGGAATTTCTGTGTATTGATTTTATATCCTATGACTTAGCTTTAGTAATTTTCTGGTGGCATCTTTAGAATTTTCTGTGTATAATATCATGTCATCTGTAAACAGTGAGAGTTTTATTTCTTCTTTTCCAATCCAGATTCCTTTTATTTTTTTTTCCTTCTCTGATTGCCACATCTAGGACTCCCAAAACTATGTTGAATAATAGTGGTGAGAGTGGGCACCCTTGTCTTGTTCCTGATCTGAGAGGAAATGCTTTCGGTTTTTCACCATTGAGCATATTTTTTACAGTGGGTTTGTTGTATACGGCCTTTATTATGTTGAGGCAATGCAGAAGATGTGGGTTTGATTCTTGGGTCAAGAATATCCCCTGGAGAAGGAAATGGCAACCTACTCCAGTATTCTCGCCTGGGAAACCCCATGGGCAGAGGAGCCTGGTGTGCTACAGCCCATGGGGTCGCAAAAGAGTTGCACACAACGTAGTGACTAAACGACAACAGCCTTCTATGCCCACTTTCTGCAGGGTTTTCATCATAAGAAACACATGAAATATGCTCACCATTGCTCATTATTCAGTTCAGTTCAGTCGCTCAGTTGTGTCCGACTCTTTGCGACCCCATGGATTGCAGCATGCCAGGCCTCCCTGTCCATCACCAACTCCCGGAGTTCACTCAGACTCACGTACTGAACACATGAAAAGATGCTCAACATTGCTCATTATTAGAGAAAATCAAAACTATAGTGAGCTATCACCTCACACTGATCAGAATGGCCATCAACAGAAAATCTGTAAACAATAGGCGCTGGAGAGGGTGTGGAGAAAAGGGAACCTCTTGCACTGTTGGGGGATGTAAATTGATACAGCCACTCTGGAGAACAGTCTGGAGAGTCCTTGAAAAACTAGGAATAAAACCACCATATGACCCAACAATCCCACTACAGGGCACATACCCTGAGGAAAGCAAAACTGAAAAAGACACACGTACCCCAATGTTCATTGCAGCCCTGTTTACAATACTTAGAATATGGAAGCAACCTACATGTCTATAGACAGATGAATAAAGAAGTTGTGGTCCATATAAACAGTAGAATTTTACTCAGCCATAAAAAGGACTGCACTTGAATCAGTTCTAATTAGGTAGGTAAACCTAGAGCCTATTATACAGAGTGAAGTAGGTCAGAAAGAGAAAAAAAATATCACATATTAATGCATGTATATGGAATCTAGAAGAATGAGCCTATTTGCAGGGCAGCAATGGAGGACGTAAGAGAGCAGACCTGAGGCACAGCTGGGAAGGAGAAGGTGAGACGGCTGGG
>NW_011494946.1:2855644-2860224 GCF_000754665.1 Bison bison bison | reverse complement strand
AGACGGCTGGGAGGGCGACACTGAAGCATGGACTTTACTGCGTGTACCATGGATGGCCAGCGGGTATTTGCTGAGAGCTCACACCCACGGCTCTGTGACAACTAGAGGCGTGGGATGGGTGGGTGGTGGAAGGGGGGCTCAAGGGGGGGTGTGTGTGTACCTGTGGCTGATTCGTGTTGATGCATGGCAGAAGCCAACACAATATTGTAAAACAATTATGCTTTAATTAAAAATTAAAAAAAACAAACCTGAGTTTGTTAAAATCTCCTCTGGTCTGGTTGCTTCCTCCACTCAAAACGTGCCATTTTCAGAGAAGCCATCTCCCTCCTCTTGTGTTTCTCTCTTCCCTAAATCCTGTGAGAAGAACCAAAGTTGGGCTTTTCACTTCCTGGGCATCACACCCTTCTTACCTGGGGCGCCAGGTCCCTTGGTCTTGACCAGAGGGGGATGGGATACTCAGCTTCACTGTGGAAGACACCCCCTGATGTGAGTCAGCTCCTCTTGGTAAGTTAGAGACAGAGATAAGGTTGTTTAGAAATCCCTTTTCTTTTGACAGAGACTTGTTTTTAAGTCTTGCTGTGCATTTGAAAATTCTATTTTCCAAGTCAGAGGCTAAACTATAACTTTCTTTTTCTTTGCATTCCTAAATAAGTCCTAATTCCTTTCAAGGCAGATGGATGCCTCAGGCTGCCTAAGGATCTATCTCTAGAAGAACATGTAGAGAAAAACACTAGTGTTATTATTAGAGTAGTACAATTCCAGCCCAATATTCCGACTCACAATTTGAAGGTTTGGTATCAGGCTGTAGATTCCATCTCATCATCTGAGTTGGTTAGGAGTTAAACCTGAAGCCAATATCTGCTCCTATTGAAACTAAGAAGGACCTTGTGGGGTTCTTGGGCATGAAAGCCTTTTTCTCCCTCCATTTCTTTTAGGCAAGACTCCAGCCCCCATGACCTTCCCTGAGTTCTGAAGGTTAGCGACATTACTTTGCCAACAAAGGTCCATCTAGTCAAGGCTATGGTTTTTCCAGTAATCATGTATGGATGTGAGAGTTGGACCATAAAGAAAGCTGAGCACCAAAGAATTGATGCTTTTGAACTGTGGTGTTGGAGAAGAGAGAGTCCCTTGGACTCAAGGAGATCCAACAAGTCAATCCTAAAGGAAATCGACCCTGAATATTCATTGGAAGGACTGATGCTGAAGCTGAAGCTCCAGTAGTTTGGCCACATGATGCAAAGAGACAACTCAATAGAAAAGACCCTGATGCTGTGAAAGATTGAAGGCAGGAGAAGTGGATGACAGAGCATGAGATGGTTGGATGGCATCACTGACTCAATGGACATGGGTTTGAGCAAGCTCTGGGAGATGGTGAAGGACAGGGAGGCCTGGAGTGCTACAGTCCATGGGGTTGCAGAGTCAGAAAGGACTGAAAAACAGCAAATCAAGGGAGGAGCAACCAAGAAACCACCTGAGGCAAGATTAAAGGACCAGAGAAGCTCATCAAGATTAGGAGACCATCACCTGAGACCCTGTACACACCTTAGTCTTGTCAGCAATCCCGCCCTTGAACGATTGCTATGAAACTCCTCATCAAACCCTTCCCGATTGGGACACATTGTTTTTGAGGGCAGGAGCCCACTGTGTCCCCCTTTGCCTGACAACCCAGTGAACCTATCTCTTTCTACTTTACCCAAAACTGCCTCCGAGATGCGATTTGACACCAATGCAGCGGCTGAGACTTTCGGCACCATGTAATTAACACACATGCAATTCCCTCACTCAGGGGATGGCATCCCACATTGTGCAGAGGTGGAATGGTCATAAAAACGATTGCTCCTTGCAGCGGACCATCATGTTACAGTAGACTGTAATTTTAGAAACTAGCGTAACTTCCTAGTTAGTGGGCTTTCTAGTCCCCACATCAAACAGGTTTTCATGGGTGTTTTGTTTTGCCTCAGACTCCAATAAGACTCTGACATGGTACTGTTGTTGGCCTAGTTTTTATTTAAAACTTTGAGTTTTTATTTAAAACTCGTCACAGGTATTTTTGCATTGGTTTTTGACCTTTAAAAATTATACATTAAAATATTTCAAATGTTGATTACTGAGGGTTTTTTCATTAAAACAGAATTATATTTTCTCTTTAATTGAAGTATAGCTGATTTGCAATGTTGTATTAATTTCTGCTGTACAAAAAAAATGCTGTTCAGCAAAGCGATTCAGTTACACATATAAGTATATTCTTTTTCATTATGATTTCTCATAGGATATTGAATTTAGTTTGCTGTGCTATACAGTAGGATCTTGTGTCTATTCATTCTATAGATAATAGTTTGCATTTGCTAACCCCAACTTCCCAGTCCATCCTTCCCCCACTGATTACTGAGTTTTTTGATACGCACTTAAATTTTACATGTGGGGCAAGTGCCTCTCTTACTTCACTCTCTTGTCCTCAAGGACCAAATTCACATGGCCTTCCCTCATGTCACAAATGGATTCGAGATTTTCCTTGAATTCACGTACGAGACTTCTTTACCTTTCTTGCGACCTAACCTCTGGACTCATCTGCGTCCCTGTCTTACTGCTCACCTTCCTCCTTCATTGTAAACCACTAGAGGCTAGAATACTGTTTTGATTGACCTTTGCATCCTTTCAACGTCTACTAAAGTACCTTGTACAATAAAGGTTTATTTAAGGAGTAGAATACTTTGTTTCCAATGGAAGGAAAAAGTAAAACACATTTTACAAGAATTTATGTCAGAATGGTTATAGGGTTGCTTTTTTTTTAAAGCAAGGATAACTTTTAGGCCATCTTGGAAATTTACTTATATTGAATGCCTTATTTTTTCATGATATAACTGAATTATTACTATTTCACACTCAATTTCTGTCCCCCTAGCAAACAAGGCTACTAGTAGTTAGAAAGGTGGTCACCGAAAACAAGAGGGATTAAAAACCTAAATGTTTGCCCTTTTAGTTTGCAAAAAGGATAATCTACACACAGATACCCAGAAGTTGACTGTACAATTTATCTTTACGCAATTTGATGCAATATTGCCATAGGACATGACACAGTAATTTATTTCTAAAATGTATTTTCAGTATTTTCAGATCAAACTTTGTTTTCCTCTTGACATAATTGATTACTGCTTTCACTGGGATTTATTTTAAAGTAATTCTGAACTGAAAAACTGCAAGAAAAGTAGAAACTGCTCATGGCTCTATTAGGGCAGCGGTGTCCAGAATAGCATGGCAGAACGCTTTCTTTCTTGCTTGCTATTTGATTGTTCTATTTCTTTATTGCTGTAATCATTGTAGAAAGGACTCCAGGTCACACATCAGTCTTACGAATGAAGATGAAGGCGCACAGGTTGAAATACCCCGTCTTCCGCGGCAGGGATTGAGTACACGAAGCACAGAGGTTCGAGAGCGCTGTGAACGAATTGTGCCTTTTTGGATACTTCACTTCCGCTATAAAATCAAGTCCTCGGCTGCATTTCCCCACATGCATCAATGAGCTATTTTAAAAATATTTGTTTATTACATTTTTTATTTGGCTGTGCTGGGTCTTCCTTGCTGTGCATGGGCTTTCTCGAGCTGCGGCGAGCGGGGCTCCTCTCCGGTTGCGGCGTGTGGGCTTCTCCCTGCGGAGGCTTCTCTTGCTGTGAAGCGCCGGCTCTAGGCTCATGGGCTCAGTACTTGGGGCTCCCAGGCCCTAGAGCACAGGCTCAGTGGTTGTGGCGCTCCGCTTAGCTGCTCCGGGGGATGTGGGATCTTCTTGGCCCAGGGATCGAACCGGTGTGCCCCCCAACCCACCGCCCTGCCCCATTGCAAGGCAGACTCTTAACCACTGGACCACCAGGGAAGCCTCATCCATTAGCTATTCCTGTATAACAAGCAATCACAAATTGCAGTACCTTAAAGCAATAATAGTTCATTATTTCTTATAAATGTATAGATTGACAGGGAGCTTCTGCTGATCTGGAGCAGGCTCGGATGGTTTTGGGTAGGCACCCTCTTGGGTCTGTGGTCAACTGACCCCCCCAGGCATCCAGGACTGGCCACGATGGGTGGTTACACTGTTCTGTAGCAGGCAGCCCTGGGCTTGTTAACATGGTGGTGTGGTTCCAAGAAGGAGAGGGCAAGAGCATCAATCTCCCTTCAAGATCAGGCCCAACACCCTCACATTATTTTTCAGCTGCCGTCTATTGCCAAAGGGAGACATAGGCCCATCGGAGACTCTCTGGAATGAGCTGCAAAGGCACATCATATAAGGCAGGGATCCAAGGAGGGAATAATTGAGGTGGGCCCTTTTTATAATCAATCTACCATAGAGTGTGAGATGGTCTCTTTTCTTGGTCTTGAAAATATTTGAGATAGAGTTCAAAAAATATATACAGCTATACAAAATTGTTTAACATAATAAATAAAAATATAAGATTAGGTGTGGTTAGCAGAATTCTAAGATGGTCCCGAAGATTCCTGCCCTTTGGTACACATATCACTTCTAATCCTCTCCCTTTGATCTTGAGAAGGATCTGTGGATACAATGAGAGAGTCACTCCCCCGATTGTTAG
>NW_011494946.1:2854068-2855544 GCF_000754665.1 Bison bison bison | reverse complement strand
GTTAGATTCGACGGCAAAAGCGACAGCAGGGCCATTTCCCTGACTGTGTGACGTGATGTAAGGCTGTCCGTGCAGGGCCTCCCTGGTGGCTCAGTGGTAAAGGATCTGCCTGCCAATGCAGGAGACACGGGTTTGATCCCTGGTCTGGGAAGATCCCACATGTTGTGGAACAACTAAACCTGTGCGCTGCAACTATTGAGCCTGTGCACTAGAGCTGGGAGCTAACTCCTGAGCCCACGTGCCAGAGAGCCCACGCTCCACAGTAAGAAAAGCCACCTCAGTGAGAAGCCTGAGCACCGTTAACTGGAGAGTAGCCTCCACTCCCCGCAACTAACAAGAGCCTGCGCAACAGCGGAGACCCAGCACAGCCTGTACATGTATATGTATATGTGTATGTATATGTTTGTTCATTGGAAGAACTGATGCTGAAGCTGAGACTCCAATACTTTGGCCACGTGATGCGAAGAGCTGACTCACTGGAAAAGACCCTGATGCTGGGAAAGAGGAGAAGGGGACAACAGAGGATGAGATGGTTGGGTGGCATCACTGACTCAGTGGACATGGGTTTGGGTGGACTCTGGGAGATGGTGATGGACAGGGAGGCCTGGCGTCCTGCAGTCCATGGGGTTGCAAAGAGTCGGACAAGACTGAGCGACTGAACTGAACTGATACATATACATATATGTATATATATAAATATATTTGATCTTGAGTTCCCGAAAGGAATGCAGTCCAGCTATCACCTACGTTGCAGTTTTGTGAGACCCTAAACAGAAGAAACAGCCAAGCTCTGCCTGACTCCTGACCCACAGAAACAGAGATAATAAATGCATGTTGTTTCAAGTCACCAAACTAATGGTAATTTGGTAAGCAGCAACAGAGAACTCATACATCAGGGGAATACCCAAATAAGATGCTAAGATGCAGACAAATGGACAATAAGAACCATATTTTGCAGATACTGCAGACAGGGGCTTTGGAGAGTTAGTAAGTTGAAATACAAATTTGATTCTGAGACTCTTGAAGGCCAAAATTACAGGGAAAAGACAATCTTTATTATTACATTCACTTTTGTGTGAAGCATGTGATTCCTTTTTCAGACTTAAAATACATGAGTATCCCAATTGTGAATGCAATATTCACAATTCACAATTCATTCAACAATTCACAATGGTTACCAATCAACATCCACCCTGGGGTGGTAATATCAGAAGGCTGCAGCTGGTGTGCAGGATTTAGAGATATGTGAGGTATCAGGACAAAAGATGTTTCAACTTACGGGGTACTCCAGAGCTGTGGCTGGGTTACAAAGTCAGATGGGGCTGTCTAAAAAGCCCTGGTACAACAAAGGCCCGTCTAGTCAAGGCTATGGTTTTTCCTGTGGTCATGTATGGATGTGAGAGTTGGACTGTGAAGAAGGCTGAGTGCCGAAGAATTGATGCTTTTGAACTGTGGTGTTGGAGAAGACTCTTGAGA